>NC_135407.1:1167500-1477500 GCF_051989625.1 Stigmatopora argus
CTGTAAGCAGGATATCCTGTCAAGAAAAAGTACTCACACACACACAAGCAAGAAACTCTTGCGAGACTCTCAGAACCGCAAACACGACCCGGTGAGCGTTCCAGCTGGCCGGCGGGAACAATTGTCGGAACTAGAAGCCAGAGTATTTACAAGACTTGGCCTAGCCAGTCCGTTTACCACAAGGAAACTTTCCACTTTTGACTTTATTGCAAGCTGACGGCGCATTTCTACAACGCGCATCAAATGCGCGTTCTACAACATGTCTTAAGTGGAAGATGGTGTTAATATTGGGAGGTTTTCTCTTTTTGTTCTTGTGAAATAAACAGGTTTAAAGGTGTTAACTATTTTCACTAAATTCTTTCAGGAATTTATGATCCACATTAAAAATGTGATCTTATATTTCCATGAAATCAGGTGTTAACTCATTGGTTGACAGTTGTTACACATTATAACGATCGCTGCCAACCCACCCAGTCTAAATGGTTAGGACTTCTAGTGCCGTCAACAAGCAATGATTTATTTAAAATAAAATACAAAATGAGAGCAAATGTATGGCCATTCTATTAATTTCATTGAGGGAAGATGATTTGAGATAAAAGCGTTCTGAGTTATGACTGTGGGAAAACTTTGTTTTCATTTAATTTAGCCTTTTCACCCAAAATTCTTGAAATTTTTCGTAAAAGTACTGGTAAAATTAACCTTTTTGGGCCGAAATTCATTTCAAAACAGTTAAAATGTTCCTGTTCATTAAATTGTGGCAGTTGTAAATATTCTTTTAAAATTTGTTTTAAAATGTTAACAGTTTTCTTTGCATTTTTTGCCCTCATGTATTCCTTTTTTTCTAATGTAATGTCAATAGTGTGGCATTTTTTTCCTGTGGGAATTAATTTTTCCCCTCCTCACTTTAGATTGTAAATTTCTGTGTGTTATCATAAAGTGTTATCATAAAGTGTTATCATTTTTTATGAACTTTTTTTCCTCCGATATCAAATTTTTAGAGGGGCAAATAATTAGGACTTGTTTTGGTCATAAAATAAGCATTTTCCAAGGACTGAATTTGCTTTTGGAAGCTAAGACAGCAAATGGACTCACCTCTAGCAGATCCCGATCTATTCCAAACTGTTCGAGCAACCCCAAAAGTTCTCTGGAGCACAAATCTTTAAAGAATCTAAATTGTTTGCCATCACCATTTTGTCACGCTTGCGTCCAACGGTCCACAAGAGAGAGGAAGTAGGCGTTTGCCAAGAAAAGAGGAAACGAATCAGCGTGGCACGCAAACGACGAGTGAGGTAGAGAAGGAAGCGCGACGACAGTCTAGAGACCGGAAAAAAAATGTCAATTAACATCCTGTTCATTGAGCTCATGCTGCAAATATGTCGGCTGCCATGGAGCCCAAATGTTGACATGACATACAAAAAACGAGATCCCCGTTGATTATGAAACAAAGATACAGATGGAATGTGTCTGAATTTGTCATTGACAGTGATAGAAATTGTTTTCTCTTTTCTTTTTTTTCCAATTGGGATAATATGTTTTGGGTTTTTTTCATTCAATGAGGGGAAATAACCCTTGCTGTCTGCCAGTTAGCAGTTTCCTGTAGTTACAAGGTTGGACCATATCGTGAGTCATTTTAGTCTGCTCCTCTATGCAGAAAATCTTCACGTCATGATGGTTTTGATGCTGGTGTTTGGAACTTCCCAGTTTCAGATCCCTCTATAGAATTAGAATGAGATAGAGGTTGGAAGACTAGCTTATGAAGTCACTCTCTTTTCTTGTTATTACAATTAGGGCAGTCTAATCACGTAACCAGAAATCCGAATAAATGGTGGGAATGAGACGTCTACAGAGAAGATGTTCTGGGACTCAACAACTTGGCGCTGAACGTTTCCAAAACCAGAGAACTCGTCCTGGAATTCCGACGGAGCGAGTGGAGACTTTCAAATTTGTAGTCATCCGAAAATGTTGAAAATGGGGGAAGGGGATTTTTCGTATTTTATCGGAAATTGATTTTTTGCATCAATGAATTGAATGCCTTTATTGTCATTATACAAGTATAATGCAATTTAAAGCTTCACCCTGAAATGCACAAAGAAATCAATAAATAAGTAATCAACATACTGTATAATTTAAATTACTGATTACAAAAATGGATATTCTCACTGGATATATCAATAAATCCTAACAAACTGTTGGAAAAACTATCTTGAAGTGCCGGAAATATTGAGATCAATGGTTGAAGAAAAAATCTGAATTAAGTACTGACATATGCTTGGCTGAAGGACACGTTGTAACAAAGTTTCAAACTTCATGTAGTAATTTGTCCCATATTGTCATCCATTTGCATAACTTCTCTTTTGAAGTTCTCTCGTTCAAATCAATAACCAGTTGCACAGATGACCACTTGACTCCCATTAGCAACTATTAGCACATGTATCAGCTAAGCAAAGTGCCATAACGACATCCAAATGTGTCCTCCTGCATCATATATTGATCCGGACCACCGTCAGAGTCGGTGCTTTTTACAAACATTAGCCTACATTACCTCCGGCGCGACCTTTATTTGACCTTCAAACGAATAAAAAGCGGTCGATAGCTGTAACGGAACAAAAAGCAGCCATTAAGCGACCTGTGACAGGGCTGATTACAGCCTTCCTGCCAGGGTTGCGACCCCATTAATTACTTAAAGACTCTTCTGTTAAGGTGCTCCCCTCGGGCCACCATAAATATTTGACATAAGAATCGGGGACAGTGAAGGGACAAAGGAGTCCCAGACAACTATGTAATACCGCTTTACTCCTTAAATGGCATCTTTGAGCAAGTATGGGGGTTTGACAGTCTGTCATTTTTTGTTTATTTGTTCCTGGGTGGAGTCTTAAGAACTGGTAATGTGAGTGTGTGTGTGTGTGTGTTGGAAGGGGGGGCTATTAGAAACTATGGCTGTACGGGGGTGTCAATGAAATCCCGTCAGTGCCGTCTGGCAGATGATGTGTCATCTGGGGCAGCGGACTCAAAGCTTATGAATTATGAATTGTAGAGCCCTGTTGCCTTCCTGTTAAAGCAACAGAGGAAATCATTACCACCATCAATGAATCTTGTAAAATACAGCATGCAATTTGACAAAATGACAGATTAAAGACGACGCAGAATTTTGTTTGCCTGCATACACAAGAAAAGAAAAGCAATTCATTATTTCAATGTTTTCCCAGCTAAACAAGTATGGATATTTAATTTGTTGGCTGCTGTACAATATACATTTTTTCTATTTGGATTGGGAGCGGCATCTGAAAGTTAAAATGAAATGGACGTCTAGCGCCGTTACTGGCTGCCAATGAGTTAATTGAAAATCTCGCAAGGGTTAAAAAAAAACACTGCGAAACTGCAATATTTTTGAGAAGTTGGAATAGACCCTGCTTAATTTTGTAGTACTTTGTTGTTCACATATTGGATGCCAGTTACATCTGACATTCTAGCATCCAAACTTTTTCGTAAAAACGGACATCTAGCGCAATCAATGTTACTTTTGAGTTGCATTTGAAGGCATCTTTGTCATTTTAAATGAATTACACGTCTATCATTGTCAATGTCCAGCACTGAATTAAATACCAAAAAAACACTATTGAAGGGGTTTTTTAAATATAAAATATATTTTACTTACGACCACCAAAGATAACCTTCGAATACATTAAGTTAAATCTAATAATAAAAAGAATAACCATCAACCACCACACAAAATAATGCTGAAAAAACACGGTGTTCGATAAATTATTTGGCATTTTAGCAGTGGTTAGGAAACTAATTATGTTTTGCCCAGCAGGAACTCCCCTTGTAACCCACGCTCTCATTTACTCTACATAACCCCCCCAAGCCCCGAGCCCCCCACTGCCAGCACTTCCACTCACTGATCATTGGAACAACAATGATGGAGGCCACGCTTCAAAGGATTCTCCACCCTGAAAAAGTTCACAGGCTCCCATGATGGTGTGTCAGAATGGGTGGAGTGGGCTAAAGACCACACACCCCAAAAAAACAGATCACGTGACCAAGGCTGGGATGAATGGTTCTTTTTGGATGGGCGGAGAAGGAAGTCATGGAAACAGGTCTATAGTTCTATTGTCTGACCGTCTCTGGATGTGTGTGTTGCATTCTTCATTCACAAAAGAAGGGAAAACCACCTCCATCATAAAGCAACATCCTCTCACACCCCCAGCATTAGCGTGAGTGGACGCAACAACTACGCGTTGGCTAACTTTAGCACCAAAAAACACTGCTTTGCAAACGAGGCCTGCATTTAGGAGGGGGGAATTAGACGAAAAGGAAGCGGGTCATTATGACTCGCTCTAGTTTCCACATTGTGTAACCAGGCAAAGCATGCACAGGGTAAAAATCAATAAAAGCTCATCGCCATCATAGCACCATCACTGAGAGGTGTCTTTGCAGTATATCAAATATACTTTAGACTTTTTGCACGGCAATGCGCTCGTAACATAACAAACAAATTTAAATGAACTTGGATGACGATGCAGACACACTCAAAAATAAATGCAATCTAACCTTACACTAAACTTAATTCTAATTTTGTTTGACATTTTGATACCTTTCTGGCTCTATTTGCCCCGCCTCCGCCCTGACTTTCAGATGCAACCTATCGAAGGTTATTTGCTTTTGTATTCCCTTCAAAATATTCCCAAAATGATGCACACATGTCCTCACAATAGGATAACGCACGACCACTTGCCAACAAGAAGTAGTATATACTCCTCTCATATTATCGAGCAAGCTCCGCCATTCTGCACTGACTAATGGGGAGAAAAAACACTGAAAAAATGCAACGCTCCGCCCAGTGCTCGTAGAGACATTACACGAGGGAGTTGCGACCAGAAAAACGGTGGCCATGATGTTTTTATGAGCAGCCTCTTGCGTCCGCTGTCTGCTCGTATATCAAAATGTGTCTCGTATCGCAAGATAAATATTTGCCCGAAATTTTACTCGTATCTCAAATTGCTCGTATGTCGAGGTACCACTGTATTTAAATGACTGAAAACGTATGCATTGTTTCAGTGAGTACCTCCATTTAGATTAGATAACTTTATACATACCGTATTCGGGAAATTCACTATCGTAGTAGCAAGAGGGTGAGAATGCAGACACAGCAAAAGACATTTTAGACATAAATAAATAGTAAAGTCTATAATACTCTAGAAGCTGAGAAGTGCAACAGCATTTAAGATGAATATAATTTTCTACGGGCCAATATGAACGCATAAAAACAAAGTATTTAGCGTAAAAAGACCAAAGTCAATCGACGTGAGGCAATACAATGCAACATCAAACCAATGAAACTTCAGAACCTAGCAGCCTGAAATTGTAGCGCAACTGTGGTTTGGAGCAAAGCGGTGCGACAGAACAGAAGAACAAAAACGGAATCTTTGACAACATCCTATCTTTTCTTCAATTCTTTAACCAGATAATCACATTCTCCACGATGTATTAAGACAGCGGCGTTTGGCCGTGTTAATTAAGAGGCAGTTGATGACAAGTGAGGAAGACGCGCCTCCATCTTCAGGATGAGGTGGCGTGTCTCCCGGAATAGAAACTGCTGCCTTTATGCAAGAACAACACCGTAGCTAAAGGCAAAGTTTGGCTCATTTCATAAACGTAATGTTTCTTGGCCCGCAGCAACACTTGCATGTACACACGCACCTTGTTAAAAAGATCTTTATGCTGAGGATGCACCACATTGCTCTATAACACTTTTTAATACAAATAACACTTTTTAATGCAAATACCGTGGCTTTGGAATTTTAATTCAATATTTTTTTAATGAAATAAATAGTCACAATGTAGTATTACCCTACCAACTGGGGAATTTAGTCAAATAAAACCTAGATTTTGAGTGTCACAACATGAGCAATGTCATAAACGAGTACCAATAACATAGTATATTTGAAGAGAAAACATTCTCAATTAAGAATCCAAACATTTTTAAATAATTGATTTTGTATGAATGATAACAAGGGAATTATTCATCTGATGTTTAAGCCACATTATGGAAAACTAAACCTCCCAAATTGAGGATTTCATTAGTGTTATTTGCGACTCATCTGACTTTAAAGCTTAGAGGCAAACAATGCACCAATGGGTTGAAAGCTTTATTTTAATGTTTTTTTCGTTTTGTTTTTAAACCTCAAGAGCTTAACTGCACACGCTTGTGGCAAGTTGGCATACGCGCCGTGGCGTTAAATGGGACGTGAACGACCGGTCATCCCGGGTCAGGAAATTTCTACTCCAAAAGTAGACAAGATAGGTCACTTAAGCTGCTGGTTTTCCCAGCAGTAAAGCATTTCTAGGACAAGGTCAACATTGGGGCATCCTTGAAATCAACAGGTGGCCAACTAAAAGGCTTTTAGCCTCAATGGTGCAAATGGCACGTATTAACTAGCTGCTAGTCACTTTGCATCATTAATAAAATCAGTTAAAGCACACTGAAGATCTTTCGAGGAAGTCAAATGTTTAACGTTTCGTGGGGTCTGTCATGGTTTGGAGAAAGGCGTAAACATTCAGAGATAAGTGCAACAGTTCACGACTAATGTTTGGTATTATAAAAAAATGGGTTGGATGAAGCTTCCCAACATTGGAATGAAATTTGAATGAATCGAATGCAACAAAATGACCATAATTCTTCTCAGCCAAGCGATTCTACAAAGCCTTCCAACCACACGACTCAACTGGTTGATGCATAGTAATGCTTCTAAATGACGCACGGCATTGAAAATATGTATCAAATAGACGTTTAAAGTGACGTAGTAACCGAATGAAGTGATGAAATTATGTTTTTGACAGTAATAACTTCACATGCAAAGACGCTGCAGTGTTTCTAAATGATGCAGCCCAATGGCGGCACAGAGAAACGACAAAACTGAGCTTCTCAGAGAAGAAACTTAATAAAATGGCGAAACTGAGTAACATAAAAAAGCAATACGATGAAGTGTAAAAAAGTTACCATAATGAATTGATAACGTAACAATGCAACATAACGATTCTATGTTATGAATCAATACATAGAAGCAACCTAATAAACCAATTTAAAGCTTCTATGAAATACTACAAGTGAATTTAAAATGATAGCAGACCATATTTCAAACATGAATCCATCTTAAAATAAGTGACAGAAAAGGCCTAATAATGAAATTAGATCCTGATGAGCATTCCTTTCTCAACTGCCTTGGCCCCGACAATCAAACATCTCTAAACAAAAGATAATATCCCATTCAGAATAGGCTCGCTGCTGTGTGACCATTCTGTCATTATGTCAACATGTACTAGCTAGCGCAGTACAAAAACGCTAGACATTATCAATTCTGGTTGTGATGTCACAACCAGAATTGCTGAAAATAAACTGGCTATTCCCTGATAGATTGTTTTGGGTGGAATAACTATGAAATGGTAGAAAGCTCCAGAATTGAGTGCCAAATTTCTTTTCTACTTGAACGTGGTCACCATTTCCTAGCATCTTTAACGAAGCGACCTAACAAAGAAATGTGACAAACTGAAACAACAAAGCAACATAAAGTTTATTTAACCGAACATGGGAAGCAAACTTGTCCCTATACACATTAGCCTGATTGTACAGGTCACAAGGGACACACCAATAAAATTTTGACAGAGAAATCTGTGCTGGCCAGGTATGGCATCTCTGTGAGGGTGCATGAAAATCTCTGATTGGAGTCTCTACTTTGCTAAATTCCGCAGCTCAGAGGATTACTTTGCCCACTGAAGCATGTCATAACCCAAAGGTCATATCATCATCATCGTCATAGCTTCCAAACTGTGTCGAGGCGTAGAAAAACGGGGCCACCAGTATGTTTTTCTAAATGAACCTTCCTGCCGAGTGCCAACCTGCCAGTCATCGTGGCCAAGCTTTCCTCTGCCACATCCCATCCATCCCCCCCCTGCCAACTTTGTGCTCCAGCCTATGCTGGGATGCAAAAGAGCAGGGAGGGAACATTTGGGATTGATTTGTGCCTATTTTTACTCGTCCTACTTGAACTAAAGGTTCCGGACACGACACAAGAAACAAAGTTGGCTCCAGAAATACACCTAAAACTCTAAAAAAAATAAGACTAACATATGCATACCTGTCAACCTCTGCCGATAACTGCCCTTATAAATGATTATGATTCCCCTTACAAACCCCCCCAAAAACCTTACAAACACCGTACGAGTCGTACGGTGTTTGTAAGGTTTTTGGGGGGTTTGTAAGGGGAATCATAATCATTTATAAGGGCAGTTATCGGCAGAGGTTGACAGGTATGCATATGCTAAGGCTTAACAAATGGGCTTAAGATCCCCAATTAACCAAACAAAAGCCCACATTTTAACTATCCATTACTATAAGGCACAACTTTATGCTTGGATCTATTTATTCTAGGTGAATACCACCCTTTTTGCGGTAGGATGGTAAAGCGTTAAGTGAACAATAAGATGAGCTATAAAAGCCCACGTGAGCCCACTCACACAAAAGGAGAAGGTTTAATAAAAGGTAAGCAGAAGCGTTCTCTCTCCCAGCTGATTGTGATGAACTGGCTTTACTACAGACTCTTGACCACAGCGGACAATTACTCGACTTATTAAACTATAACTCAGGCGAACGGGCGGGCCCGCAAGCGGCGAAGTCATTAGCGAAGGCTTGTGACCTAGTTTATGGGGATTCATCAAGATTGGCCGCCATGCTCCACCCACGCCCACTAGGAAACGCAACTTTCTCGCAATTTCGAGTTGGCTTTTCCTCTATAAGATGTAGTTTAAATTGAGCAGTGAGAGAAAAAGACAATTATCAACTCATCCTTATACAACGGTACCTCGAGATACGAGCTTAATTCTTTCCGGGACTGAGCTCGTATGTCGATTTACTCGTAACTCAAATGAACGTTTCCCATAGAAATGAACTCAAAACAAATGAATTTGTTCCAACCCTCTGAAAAAACACCAAAAACAGGATATTGGATTGGAAAAACATTTTTATTCGTTCTAATTCGCCATCTATTAACAAAGTAACAAATAACTAGTGGTTTAATAGTACTAAAATGTGTTTAATAGTACTAAAATTAGATGGATTTTGCGGAGGGGAGAGGGTGGGGGACTTTTTGCACGGCAACGCGCTCGTAACATAAGATAAACAAATTTAAATGAACTTGGATGACGATGCAGACACTGAAAAATAAGTTTAATCTAACCTTATGCTAAACTTAATTCTAATTTTGTTTTAAATTTTTATACGTTTCTTCTCCCGGGTTGGCTCTATTTGCCCCGCCTCCACCCTGACTTTCCGATGCAACCTATCAAGAGTTGTTTGCTGTATGTATCTTTATTAGCTTACTACCAAAATAACTAAGTTGGCTACAAAAACATTCATGATTAAATGTGTATTTTCCCTGCAGTGCATTTTGTAGAGAACGACGTACCACGCAACTGCTCTGTTGTACAATGGTTTAACTTCATTACATTAGTAGTGAATTAGGTTTCGTTGCTTGGAGGAAATTTAAGAAATGAAATAAAGAAATCTGATTTTTGATGTCATTTTTATTTTGAGGATTCAACAAAACCACAATAAAATGGACCGTGCATAACGTAGCGCTTTACCATCCGTGAACGGTTGTCCACGCTCTTTCGGGTTAAAACAATAGAGCCAAAACAATTGCTTGAAATCAAAACAATTGTCTCCCAGTGTCTTTTCAGCCATGGTTCCTTGAGTCCTTTTGTACGTGATCTGATAATAGACATGCCCACCTAATAGCAAGTTATTACATCAAACTGGCTTGTGGAGCTGATCTATTTGGGGGTAGAGGCCATACTAAAGGCCGTCAAAGGATTGCTCTCCTGAGGGATGAGCTGACAACTATCATGACTGTCGCAAGTGAGCGGGAACAAAGGAGTCACTGTGACTGAAATGGACACACTACACACACTTGCTCAGCCAGCTGTCTGCCCCCATCTCCTCCCATAGACAAGTGCCAAGCGGCCCTCCCTTTCCAGTTCCACTAACATGTAACGAGTCTACAACCTATGTAGATTAAATGCAGTAATACCTCGACATACGAGTGCCCCCACAATTGGAGATAGGAGTAAAATTTGGAGCAAATATTTATCTTGAGATACGAGACAAATTTTGATATACGAGCAGACAGCGGATGCGAGATGCTGCTCATAAGAACATCATGGCCACTGTCTTTCTCCCCGCAACTCCCTCGTGTAATGTCTCTGCCAGCACTGGGCGGAGCGTTGCATTTTTTCAGTGTTTATTTCCCGTTAGTCAGTGCGAATGGCGTATATACTACTTCTCGTTGGCAAGTGGTCGTACGATATCCTATTGTGAGGACATTTTTCTGCATCATTTTGGGAATATTTTGAAGGGAATACAAAAGCAAACAACTCTCGATAAGTTGCATCTGAAAGTCAGAGGGGAGGCAGGGCAAATAGAGCCAACCCGGGAGAAGAAAGGTATCAAAATTTAAAACAAAAATAGAATTTAGTTTAGTGTAAGGTTAGATTAAACTCATTTTTGAGTGTGTCTGCATCGTAATCCAAGTTCGTTTAAATTTGTTTATGTTATGTTACGAGCGCATTGCCGTGCAAAAAGTCTCTCTCGCTCTCTCTCTTTCCCCTCCGCGTGTTTTTTTCCCCTGTTAGTCAGTGCAGAATGGCGGAGCTTGCTCGATAATACGAGAGGAGTATACTACTTCTCGTCGGCAAGTGGTCATGCGTTATCCTATTGTGAGGACATTTGTGTGCATCATTTTGGGAATATTTTGAAGGGAAGATAACAGCAAACAACCCTCGATAGGTTGCATCTGAAAGTCAGGGTGGAGGCGGGGCAAATAGAGCCAAGAAGGTATCAAAATTAAAAACAAAATTAGAATTAAGTTTAATTTAAGGTTAGATTCAACTTATTTTTGAGTGTGTCTGCATCCTAATCCAAGTTCATTTAAATGTTTGTTATGTTACGAGCGCATTACCGTGCAACAAGGCTCCCCAACCTCCCCTCCTCTCCGCGAAATCCGTCATATTTTAGTACTATTAAACACATTTTAGTACTATTAAACCACTTGTTATTTGTTACTTTGATAATAGATGGCGAATTAGAACAAATATAAATGTTTTTTCAATCCAATATCCTAGTTTGGTCGGAACGAATTAATTTCTTTTTAGTTCATTTCTATGGGAAACGTTCATTTGAGTTACGAGTAAATCGACATACGGGCTCAGTCCCGGAACGCATTAAGCTCGTATCTCGAGGTACCACTGTAATAGACAATGCACAACATACACGCTTACGCTTGCTCACACGTACACACTTTCTCTCTCGCACAAACACACACACACACACTTTCTCTCACGTGTACATAAACGCACACTCACTGCACACAATTGCCTTCCACACCCCTTTTGTGGGCTCAGTCACCCATCAATTAGCTCAAGCCACAACCTTCCAACTTTAGACTACTAGTCGTTTATTTATTTATTGATCTATGCCCCCCGCCCGCCACACGCGTTTGAACTTATACTGCATGCGCGTGGCAGCCGTGCCAGCTCTGCTTCCACGCCCGGGCACATCTAAAAAAAAAAAAAAAAAAAAACGCTAAGTGGGTGTGGGCTGGTCTATTTACGGAGTGTGGGACTCCAAGGAGTTCATTTTAGTCTCTTTGTGGGTTAACTGGACACACACACACACACACACACTATGTGAGAGAAACAGACACAAGAAAGAAAGAAAGCAATTCCTTTAGGGCAGGGGTCGGGAAGCTTTTTGACAGAGAGAGCCATAAACAATTCATATTTTGTAATGTTATTTCTTGAGAGCCATTTTCAGAATTGAAAGGTAAAAATACATGAAAATGTGATGTTTTTTTGTCATTTCACCACTTTTAAAGTACAAAAGGTCTCTGAATTCTTTTGACAACATTGTTATGCTGTTGCTAATAAATCAGTATCAATTATATTATGCACGGGACTCAGCTCTCTCACCAGTGATTTCCATATTTTACTTCACAGATTAGTGAAGAGCCATATGCACCCATAGAAAGAGCCACATATGGCTCCCGAGCCATAGGTTCCCTACCCCTGATGTATTGTATTGTATGGCTGTGAGTCTGAGACATTCATCCCATTTCTATAGTGTCTATCTGCACTTTGGAGTCCTATCCTTGTATGACGGACAACAATTCTTACTCACAGTCCAAGACGGTGGAAATACAGAGCATTCAAATTCACCCAAGCTAACAGGAAGTGGTTAGAGTTTGGGCAAAGGCTGTAATTTGTGGTATTTTCAAATGACATTTCATGTTCTTCGTTCTTTATTTTTAGGGTGTAACATGACAACCGTGGCAACTTCAAAAAGCTTTTCACAATGACTGGCTGAGGAAAACGCCTGCCTCCTTGCTTTTTATTTTTTTTATTTAAACACAATTCTGTTGAAGTGGCGCGGTGGTTGAGTGGTTTGTACCTCGGCCTCGCAGTTCTGGGCTCCTGGGTTCGAATCCAGTTCAGCCCACCTGTGTGGAGTTTGCATGTTCTCCTGAGTGGGTTTTCTCCGGGTACTCCGGTTTCCTTCCACATTCCCAAAACATGCATAGTAGGCTGGTTGGACACTCTAAATTGACTCTAGGTATGAGAATAATTGGTTGTCTGTTTCCTTGTGCCCTGTGATTGGCTGGCCATCAATTCATGCTGTCCCCACGCCTCGTGCTGGGATAGGCTCTAGCACCCCCCGCGCCCCTTGTGAGGATAATGCGGTTCAGAAAATTAATGAATGAATGATGTTAAAATAAACAATGTAATTCATTTTGTAAAAAGGATTTCATAATGTATAAATTGACAGAAAGCAAAATGTATGTTCCGTATGTCTATGTGTGAAAATAACTCAAGAAAGAATAAAGAGATTATTTAAAAAATCCAGGAAAAGTGAGGCTAAGTGGAATGGAAAATGAATGAAATAAATACGTTATACGTCGTACTTTTTTTCTCAAATTCAAGTTTTGACTAAAATTCACCAAAAATCCTGATGCCTTAAAAAATTGAAAACATCTTTATTTCTATTTCAACTCTGAAATAATGTGTTATAAAATGTTATCTTAACTTTTAAATGCATCTACAATTTCCTTGTGTTGCAGTTATATAGGTGAAAATATGTTTTAAAATTTGTCTTTTAAAATGCAACAGAAATTAGCAGTGTTTCAGAATAAACGAAAAGAAAATGGAAGCATAACCGACCTCTATGTTTATCAAAAAAATCAATCTTTATATGCTACTGATTAGGCGAACATAGTCAATCATGTACAAAACCTTCACCCCGTTTCACTTCCTGATAGCCTTTTCTCTGCTGTGATGTGAAACTGCCCCACTGCACTTCCTTGCACTTCTGCCATAAAAAGGACTAAATTTGGACGTGACTCAGATGGAAACATTCAAAACATACACGGGAGGTTTTTTTTTTTTGTTGCTTTCCCTGTTTATAACAAAACAACAGACACAACCCAAAGGCGACGCCTAATTGGTAGACGAGATTTGCGGTTTCTCACACGGGGCAGATACAGGTGCTAAACCAGGGGTAGGGAACCTATGGCTCGGGAGCCACATATGGCTCTTTTGATGGGTGCATATGGCTCTCCACTAACCTGTGAGGTAAACTATGGAAACTGCTGGTGAGAAAGCGCAGGAATGGGAGCGTTACGTTATTATTATGGCATTGACACTACCCCACCGCCTTATAATCATTTTTTTTTGCATGGATTTTCTCATTGATACTCATTGATTAGCAACAACGTAACAATGTTGTCAAAAGAATTCAGAGACTTTTTGTACAGACGCTCCCCTACTTACGAACGAGTTAGGTTCCGAGCAATTGTTCATAAGTTGAATTTGTTTGTAAGTTGCTCAGTGCTATATTTTGTATTATAATTTATATTTAAGGCCTATATAAGTATATTGAAGGTTTATATAAGTACGGTAAAAAGGCCAACTTGTCATTAAGCCATTGAAGTCAAGGTTTTCCTGTCGACTCACTCGCGACCTTGTCAGTTCACCTTCACACGTGGCCTCTACTCGGGTGAACGAAAATGCATCATCTCACGCAAATATGCTTTTGAAAAGAACATCACTTTACAAGCCAACGCGCTGAAGGTTGATAAATTTGTTTGGGTGTTAGATGAAATGTTAGAAAGGGGAGATGGCATAAATGTTTTGGAGGCAAGGTGGAAAAAGGATGCATTTAACACTGAGTCATGAAACATTAGTCAACACAATGGGACAGCAACTAAGTGCAATATTACTGTGATGAAGATAAGAAGTGATGACTAAAATTGTACACATGTATTTAGGGAATTTGAGCAACGATTTAAATGGTAACTATCACTTACCTTCCGGGCGACCAAAAGATCGGCGACCAATCGACCGTGTACCAAGTTTTCAGCAGGGTGATGCCAAATATTACACATCCGTGTGAAATGGTAGCGTCGCAAATAACAGACGCTTGTCACCCACCCCTTCCCTCCTTCCAAATTGCCCATTTCCAGCACTGCAGTGGCACAGCTGGAATTCAGCGAGACGTATCACTTTCCGAGGTCATTCCGGCCCCCCGGTGACGTCAGTGTGTGCTTAGCCACGAGTGTATAAATGTTGTTTCCCATGGTGAATCTGTTCCATTATCGCAAATCATCACCCTTGGTGCGCTTAATGCATTTTGTTCCCAAATTTAAAGTCCTGCTATCATGAGTATGTACACACTAATTAGCAATAAAAAAAATAGCAACACTGACATAGATCCATAACTATTGACCCTGTGCAACAAAAAATAATTTATGTAACGGTTATCCTCTGCATAGTTGAAACCGATGATGTAGTCAAAGGGTACAAATGTTACCATAGCGGATCAAACTGGAGGCAGAATAACCAAACGACAGCGGAAGTGAGTGAGAAAGAGAGCCCACCACAGAACCAGAAGCATCTCATGTTCAATTAAAATCTGATCTCTGATGCCTATTAAATGGTAAATATCTTCCATCAACGCCTGTCAATTCTACAATCAAGAATAGAGTTTGAAAAACTAATAATTTCTCACCTTGTCACTGTTTGTGTTGGAAAGATTTCAAAAACAACATGTCCAGTGGTACCTCGAGATACGAGCTTAATGCGTTCCGGGACTGAGCTCGAATGTCGATTTTCTCGTAACTCAAACAAACGTTTGTATTGGAAAAAGATTTGTATTTGTTCTAATTCGCCATCTATTAACAAAGTAACAAATAACTAGTGGTTTAATAGTACTAAAATGTGTTTAATAGTACTAAAATAAGACAGATTTTGCTGAGGGGAGAGGGACAGAGAACATACCTGTCAACCTCTGCCGATAACTGCCCTTATAAATGATTATGATTCCCCTTACAAACCCCCCAAAAACCTTACAAACACCGTACGACTCGTACTTTTGCAAAAAAACAACAACAACAATGCTGTCCGCCACAGCAGTGAAACCAAACGGAAGAAAAAAACCTATCTTCAACTACATAACTGCAAGTGACTGGTTTTGTGGCCAAACTAGAAATGGAATTAAAAATGTGTTTTTCACTATTTTTTGGACCAAGTATTGTTACTCGCTAAAATCCAATCTACCAAATACAGTAAAATAGCCCCTGAGGTGATAATAGGACTTTAAACCTCAGAATTCATCAGCAGAAACGAGCGCATCTTCTCATCACGACCTACCTAAAACCTCGCCTATGCGCCCTCAATTTCATCACCCTTCTTTAACTTCCACTGGGATCAATTAAGTTGGACTGTAAATGAAGGTAACCCCAAACTGCCAGCTCCATCCAATTTTTTTTTTTGCATGTGTAGTCAGAAGTTGTTGCTTGAAAGTCACGGGGGGTGAGACGGAGGAGGGAGGGAAATGAGTTCATTAAGATGGACGGATAGCAGGCTGGGCTGACATCAAGGGGAAAACAATTTACATAGCTGCCGCCGCTGGGAAGCGGAATAGTCGACACGTCGGAGGAATGCGGTTTGAATGCATGGAGGAGAGGGGGGGGGGATTTGTTGGGCGTGAATGACAGTCGGATATTGCGAGAGTGGAAGCTAATGAGAAAAGATAACAAGCTGAGCGAGAGACGTGCGGGGTGATCAGCACTCTTTTAGCCACTCGAGTGTTTTGAGGAACCGTGTTTTTGGATTGTTTGTTGTTGCTGTTCAAAGGTGCGAACATCAAATCGAAGATCTGAAAACTGAACTGCTCATTCATAGACACCATGTGTGGTTTTTAGTACAGTAATCCCTCGAATTTCGCGGTTAATGTCGACCAAACATGGCCGAGATAATCTCAGAATAAAACTTCATTACCCACAATCAATACGTGGGTAGGAGGTTGCATTTCCTGTTTCCTCCCCTTAGCATGTTAGCTCCCGTTGGCGGAGCGATCGCTAATTCAAGACTTACTTCTCGTTGGCAAGTGGTCGTGTGTTATCCTATTGTGAGGACATCTGTGTGCATCATTTTCGGAATATTTTGAAGGGAATACAACAGCAAACAGTCCATCGATAGCGAACGTGACGGGTGGAGGCGTGGCAAACAACTAACCAGAACATAGGTTTAAAAAAATTAAAACTAAATTAGAATTCAGTTTTGTGTAAAGTTACATTAAACGTATGTTTGAGTGTGTCTGTATATATTAATCCAAGTTCATTTAAATTTGTTTGTTCGGTTAAGAGTACGTTGTCGTACAGTAAATTGTCAACAGTAGGTGTCCAATCCCTCTGAGCTGCCAAGTCATGATTCGCTGTCAACCCTCTTAGTTGAAAGGGATTGGACGTCAATAGCCATCAATGCCAGCCAATGTGTTTGATTGGATTCAAAGTCGATCGCTGTCAATGGCTTTTAACATTTTAAACATAAGATTGTGTATAGAAAATGCTGGCATTTTACATATTTAAATTAACATTGAGATTTTTACTCTTATTTTTTTAACTGTACTTTTTCCTTTGATTGCCCCCACCCCCTTTTTATTATTTTATATTTTTATACCATCTTGGAACGGATTAAGACCATTTACATGATTCCTAATGGGAAAGATTGATTTGGAATTCGAACAACTCGGTATTCGTACAGCCTTCTCGAAGAAATTCTGGTCAAGTATCAAGGTAGCACTCTATTTTCCCAAAGTGTCTTCCAATCACTTTACCTGGCATGACAATAATAAACTTCCTACAGTCATTTGAGTTTTTACAAGCTTCCAGCGGCGTAACCGTAGCTCCAATGTTTACTTGGGAGGGACGACAAATAAAATATTTAACTGGAGTGCAGCTAATAAATCTGCGTGCATTCCTTTTGACGTACAATCCCCCTGAGCATAGTGGCGAGGATATTTTCTTCTGGCACAGTGGCGCCCAAAGACTGAGGTATTGGCTGAAGCCAAACACACACACACACATGCGCACGCTAAATGAAGTGAGGCGCTTCGAATCAACGGACCAACGCGAGATGGACGTTTCTCCGCGTTCACGGCCAAACGTAGCTCCGCAGGCTAAAGTCACGGCGAGCGCTGCTACAAACCGTGCGCAAACAAGAGAGCCCCTCGGCTTGGAAGCTGCCGCCGCTGACGTCGCGAGCGTACGCCTCCGATTTAGCCGCGCCAAAATGTAGAGGGAATGTGACACCGTTTGCAGTTTGGCTCCCAAAAACCACAATAATGAACATAATAACAAGACAACTTGAATGAATGTTGTGATCCAACGCCAGATGCTGCTGTGGTTTCTCAATAAAAAGTGCAAAGATTCCACAGAGAACATTCCACATACTGCCGGAATAGTTGCTTGAGTCATTTTTTTGGAAATGAGGGGGTGAAAAAAAATGACTCTAATGCCTCTATTTAAATGACTGAAAATTTATGCTGACAAAAAAAAAAAACAAGAACCACATTGGTCATTTCTACCGATATTGTGATGGCAATTTAAAGACAATTGACAATTCAGCTTATTTTCCATTTAAAGTAGTGGCAGAAAATGACTGAATTTCATTCAATGATTGGAAATGATGAATTAACGAAGTTACAAGAAAAAGGAAATAATGAAGTTGCAATAAAGTATTTACAGTGGTACCTCGAGATACGAGCAATTTGAGATACGAGTACAATTTTTGAGCAGATATTTATCTTGAGATACGAGACACATTTTGATATACGAGCAGACAGCAGACGCGAGAGGCTGAACCCGGCGACCAAACGTCCGTTCTACCAAACGTCCGGAGACCAAACGTCTTCCGACGAAACGTCCGGTCACGTTTTTTCAGAGGGTTGGAACTAATTAATTTGTTTTTAGTTAATTTCTATGGGAAACGTTTGTTTGACTTACGAGAAAATTGACCTACGAGCTCAGTCCCGGAACGCATTAAGCTCGTATCTCGAGGTACCACTGTATTGCAAAGGGATATGTTCTAACATACATTTACTTCCCCTGCCATTTTTATCTGGATTCAGTATTTTTGTAAAAACCTTTTTTTTTTTTATTTGTAAAGTTACTTGAATATCTGCATGCACTTTCGAGCTTGTGAATATATTTTATGTAAATAGCTAAACGCTTATTGACTACAGCAGCCTAAGCTTACAGCTTACAAATGTATTTTACAACGTCAAATTATTTTTCAAAATAGAGGCAGGGGGGAAAAATGAAAACTGTCTTTTGCAAACTTTTTATAAACTGACTGTCTTGACGCTTTTTATTGGCTATAAAAGAGTTTACAACAGTGAGACTTGTTACTTTGAGATGCACTAGTGAGCAAATAAATGTGTTCAGCTACTAATATGGACCCTGATTTGAACATTTCGTTTTAAAAAAAGTGACTTTCTTGAGCCTACTGACTGGTAAAACAAAATTTAGATGACTGGAGCATAACAGGGATTTGAGATCTTACAAGTTTACTTCTACTAGTAGAAAAATATTACCGTTTTACTCCCGTGGCGATGAGGTCTCAGCAGAGAAATCCAGGCATCATTCCAACGATGACGAACTGCTTTTACGTTGCACGCACTGGAACACATCGATTTGATTTTAGAAGCAAAAAAAAATAAACAATCTGAATTTACTAAAACCATGATTATTATGACTCAGCCCTCTAGAGTGACAATCAAAACTCTTTGAATATTTTTGATGGTGCCAGACAGACAGGCATTAGTCTTAAAGGTGAGCAAATGAAATTGATGGGGTGGCACAATAATTAGCACTCTAGTCCTATATAATTAGCCGACATATCTATAATAAGACTTCAATTTGACAATTTAAAAGTCTGATGTTATGAAATGTATATTAGAATGCATTTGCATGCATTTAAGAGTTGATTTGCTTGTTTTTTCTTCACACCCAGCTATGGCCACGGATCAGATAGACAGACAGACAGACAGACGCACTGCATCTCACGAATCTAGGAGTAATTCAGCTAACATTGTTTTTGAACCTAATTACGGGAAATTTTATCCTTAAAAATCATGATAACTTATGCAATGAGTACTGTATTTTCTGCATTATAAGGTGTAACTAAAAGAATTACATTTTACGCCTTATATATGGACCAATATTGGATAATAATTGATGTATAACAAAACTCCTAACGACTGCTACTATTACTATAGCTTCATTTATTGGATGTATAAGACAGTGCCCTACTACTACTACTACTACTACTACTACTACTACTATTACTACTACTGCTACTACTACTTCTACTGCTGCTACTGCTACTACTGCTACTACTGCTACTACTGTTACTACTACTGCTGCTACTGTTACTACTACTGCTACTACTACTGCTACTACTACTGGTACTACTACTACTGCTACTACTACTACTGCTACTACTACTGGTACTACTACTACTGCTACTACTACTGGTACTACTACTACTGGTACTACTACTACTGCTACTACTACTACTGCTACTACTACTGGTACTACTACTACTACTGGTACTACTACTACTACTGGTACTACTACTACTACTGGTACTACTACTACTACTGGTACTACTACTACTACTGGTACTACTACTACTACTGGTACTACTACTACTACTGGTACTACTACTACTACTGGTACTACTACTACTGGTACTACTACTACTGCTACAACTACTACTAATACCACTACTGCATCTTATACATGAAACACATTTTTAGATAGATTATATAATATGATTAAAGGTGTGTTTTTTTTTATCCAGTATGTCTTATAGAGCAGAAAATTTGGTACGGCTTTAGATTTTTGATTGTTGATTTGCTGCCACCAACTCCAATTTAAATGAACTGGACGTATATCCGGCAGCCCGGCGGCGCGAGTGCTTAGCGCATCGGCCTCACAGTTCTGGGGTCCTGGGCTCAAATCCAGGTCGGTCCACCTGTGTGGAGTTTGCATGCTCTCCCCGGGCTTGCGTGGGTTTCCTCCGGGTACTCCCGTTTCCTCCCACATTCCAAAAACATGCCTGGTAGGCAGATTGGACACTCTAAATTGCCCCTAAGTATGGGTATGAGTGTGTATGGCTGATTCAAGGTGTCCCCCGTCTCTGGCCCAGAGTCAGCTGGGATCGGCTCCAGCACCCCCCGCGACCCTAATGATGATAAAGTGGTTCAGAAAATGAATGAAAAAAATGAATGAATGGACGTATATCCCCCTCAGTGGTAGCCAATAAGTCAAATCTCCGTCCGAATGAATAAATATGTTCAATGGATCACATGGTACATTCCGCTTCCTGTTAAAGTGACAGCGTCTGATTGACTCGTTCCGCAACACCTGAGTGTATTTGAACATGGCCATTTCAAAGCGGATCTGACGCATTAAAAACTTTTGAACCCTTTTCAGCCACATCCACGAGTAATGTAATAAAACAAAATGTAGTTTGTTTGTCTAGACAAGACGACGACTAAAACCCACGAACACGCGGGGTTGGTGGGGGGGGGTCCACGCACCATTACGCACCTCTCCTTCATTTGCGCAGAGGCAGGCGTCAACACGCGCGCACGCCGCAGCAAAAAGCGTAAATACGCCAAACGCACCACTCGCACGGTGCCGATCTTTACGAATGTCACTTAAAACAAAGTCTCCCACGCACGCGCACAACAACACGTAAACGGGCGTCCACGAAAGCGTTGGAAATCTGCAACACACGTGCACGCGCAGACCTCGCCGCGGCGTAAGATCTGGCGACAAAGGGAGACGTTACTTTCCGGATAAAATGCTGTAAATAAGGGGGTAAATTCGTGGACGTACCTGCTGCAGCGAGGACACTTCTCCAACTGGAGTTGCTGCGTGTGACTGTTGTTTTGTGTGTCACTCTCTCACTGCTCTCTCTCTCTCTCTCTCTCTTCCTGTGTTTGTGTGTGTGTTGGTGCGGGTACTTCCTCATCTGTTTCGCCCCCTACAGGCCGCCACCGTCATGACAACCACAAAGCAGCAGCTCTGTCCAGTCAATCACATGCAGCAGCGTGTTTTTTTGTGTGTGAAAAAGCGACATTTCGATTACGCTACAACGCTGCAACACCGTTTTGAAGCCTTGTCATCTGAATGGAATGCTTTTGTCATGATACAAATATAATGAGATTTAAAGCCTCACCACGAAGTGCACAAATAACCATAACAAACAACCAAACAGACAAATACATAATAAATAAATCAGTAATAAATAATAAATACATAAGTAGTCAACAATATAAGTAGGGAAGAGCACAGATAACAACAAATGAACAGATAAACAATCAATAATTAATAATAATAAATAGATAATCAATATATAAGTAATAAATAAGCAGTCAACATAATAAATAAGTAGTAGTCAACATGAATAAGTGGTCACATAAATAAGTATAGGTACAAAGTGACTAAAGTGGTTAGCAGTAACTCTTGATTATTATATATTAATACAATAACAATAATCATGATATGAATAATAATGCTAATCATAATAATAATAATAATAATGAGGAGGAGGAGGAGGAGGAGGAGGAGGAGGAGGAGGAGGAGGAGGAGGAGGAGGAGGAGGAGGAGAAGGAGGAGGAGGAGGATGTTTATGATGATAATGATGATAATAATGATAAAAAATAATAATCATTATCATCATCATAATCATAATAACAACAGTTATTATTATTATAATCCATATTACTATTTTCTTATAGGGATACTATGAGGATGAGTCAAAATGTCAACGTTTTTATTTAAATTACGTACATTGAATAATTTTTATCAAAATGTTTTAAAAATGTTCATTTAGATTTGTATTTGGAGTATTATTAATTTTCATTATGTCTAATATAAATATCAATTATTACAACATTTTAAAGTGTTTTTAAAAACTTGTGACATAATTTGATCAGAAATTTAATATTCCTCAATTTTCATTAGGATTGAAAACATTTCATTCATTAATAATATAAAATAATGCACTGACTTATTTCAGAACAAAATATTTTACGAGCTAGTAATCACATTTGTAAGTTGACAATGATGTATGAAAAAAATGGTTATTATAAACCTTTATTGTCAGAGGTCTGTTCATTAAAAAATACATAATTTAAAATGTTTAAAAACCGAAAGTTTAGATAGATTTGGACAAAATTCCCATATATTACTGTGGTTGAACTGGTGTATATAACATAGAGAAAGACAATTCAGAACATTCTTACACATTTTGCATAGCAAAATAAGACCTTTTATCAATTCACCTCATACTATTTAGCTTTTTTTTTTAAGTGTATCCAATAAAAAAAGGAAATCTCTGTTATGAGACTTTAGTAATGCAAATTAAGCAATGGAAGTCATGTTATTAATAATTCAGAGTTATTGAACGCTCTATGACTTTCCCTTAGTAATTCTCATATTACACACACTGGCTGTTTAATTTGTCTGGCTCACTTACACATTTTATTTTTTAATTTAAATCGTTACTGGTCACATTGAAGGTCAATATAGTAGTAATTTCTTCCTTGAAAAAAATCCTTTATACAGATGTGTGTTGCAACAACACTTCTTATTCATATTACTGCTGAAAAAATATGGATTAGGCATTCATTTTTAGGTGTGGATTCAGTAGAAACAAATGACAGAATAAATAAATAAACATACTTGGCAAGCAGTACAAGGAAAACAAACACCCTGATTATAATTAGATTAGATAACTTTATTCATCCCGTATTCGGGAAATTTCATTGTCAACGGTAGCAAGAGGGTGAGAATACAGACACAGCAAAATACATTTTAGACATAAATAAATAGGTATAATAAAAAATATATTTGTAATATCGCAATATTCTCAGTGCCCAACGAAATTCAGTAGGTAGCATCTTAAATTGGGGGAAAAAAATGTGTTTACAGCATTTTTGCAAATCAAGCTTGGTAACAAAAATAGCACATCAGTATTTGTAAATCTTCATAAAAACCCTTACACGTATACATTGAATATTATTTGCAAAGAAAAGCTTTAATAAGCGTCAAGAAGCATGATAGCAATCAAAGCTAACCAATTCTAAAGCGTTTTAGATGTGTTTAGGAACATAAATGGAGCCTATGTTTTCTGACTGGAGGCGAGAGCTAGCAACAGTAATCCTTCTATCCGGGGCTGCATTTGAATTTAAAGCTGCACAGCGGGGTGTCAAAGCCAGCGAATCACTTCGCCCAGCACAGCTGCATGGGAACAAGACGCCAGCTTTATTAGTTCTAGTGCGTAGAAATCTTTCCCTTGGATCAGGACACATTCTGCTGCCAAGGTGATGTCCATTGTTCCCCATACTAAGAGTAAGAGCTCTACTCCCGTAGATTAAAGTCTACTTGCTATCTCTGGAAAGGGGCCAGTTTTAGCAGTTAATCAGACCGAAGAAGATAAAAGTGTTAGGATGAAATGTCTCCACATCCATTGAACTTTGCAGTGGTGTCGCTCCTGGGGGCTGAAATTCCATCTGTGAGATTTTCAGTGCCAGGCAGGCAATGACAACATTTGTCTATCTCTCAAATTGGAGGACAAAAGTTAGCGGCTATTGGGGTATCCTTTGCTCGGGTTCAGATTTGTTACAATGGATTCACAAAAAAAACATAGCTAGTTCTGTCCCTTTGGAAAGAGAAAATGTCGCACTAATGCCGCAAACGAGAACTTTCTTGACCTTGGCTTTGGATCAAAAATGGAAGTGAGATACCACCAACAGATACGGTAAGTCCAAATTTGGCAAATAAGCATTTTGTTCTTCTTATCCATGGGTGTGCAAACTTTTTTGCTCAAAGATCTACTTTTGAAGGAGCCAACGTTCTGCGATGTTTCCCAGCTCAAGTCCCATATAAAATTTTACTACAAATCCAATCCTTGGATCAAATGTTACAGTCATGCGGTCTACAAATAGTACCTTAGCGATCAACTGGTAGCTGGCGTAACCGGACGTTTCGTCGAAAGACGTTTAGTCCCCGGATGTTTGGTCCCCGGACGTTTGGTCCCCGGACGTTTGGTTGACCGGACGTTTAGTCGACCGGACGTTGGGTAGAACGGACGTTTGGTAGAACGGACCTTTGGTAGAACGGACCTTTGGTAGAACAGACATTTGGTAGAACGGACATTTGGTCGCCGGGTTCGCTCGCTGTCAAATTATGACAGAGTTTACTGTTGATATTTTGATTTTAGATATTTAGATATTAAATATCTATTTGACCTGGACTTCTTATTTAATGTGGCTGTGAAACAAAAGATGAGTCGGGCTGTTGAAGACTTTCTGTTAATTATATCAGATAATTGATAATAGCTTGACTGAAACATTGGTATACACTGTTGTACGCATTTATCCAGGTATGGGTGGAGGGTTGGTTAATTTTGGATAAATGTAACCACACCAACATTTTACATCAAATGTAGAAATGTTCGAGGTGTTTGGCTACAAAACCTTGGCCAAGAACCAAATAAAAAAATAATCATCAAGACCTTCACTACTGAAATGACGGTAAAATAAGGGAAAGGGACCTCAGAGAAAATCCAAGCCATACATGACCATCAAGAGTGACAGACGATAACGGAATGGGGGCTGGGGATCTCAAAACTCTATACAGATAAAAGTTATGAAATAAAGGCTCATGCCACAGCAAACTTCTCATCGCATCTTTATAAGTTTGGAGTTGAAGCATGCTGGAAAAAAAAGTCTTTATTCTCAGGACACCATGAAACATTGGCGTACATTCCACTCCCATGGAGTCAACTCTTTTCCAGAGCAAACAACCCCCAAACCTCAAACCATCCCAAGTATGCTGCGCAGTCACGTCCTGAGGGTTAACTGGAGAACGTGGCGGTGCGCGGTTTCCGTTGCGCACTCCAAAGAGTGGTTTCGCAGGAACCAAAAATGGGGAGGTTAAGAAAACGACTTTCGAGTTCTGAAAAATGGTCACGTCATGTCCACTGTCCACGGACGGTGTCACCTGCAAGAGGAAGGGCCTTTCCTCGATATTCTTTCATTCTCGCTCCTCAGTCAGACTCGGAGGACGATTCGCGCTTGTGCTTCTTCTTCCGCTTCTTTTTCTTCTTCTTTTTGTCTTTCTTCTTCTTGTCCTTCTTTTTCTTCTTCTTCTTACTACTACTATCGGAGTCGGAAGAGGAGGAGGATGATGTTGTGTCTTGGAGAAGTTGTTGTAGCTGCTGGATTCTGGAGATGAAGATTCAGGCACAAGTTAGCGAGAACATCAACAACGCTTGCTTTATCTGAGCTGCAGCTGTGATCGCAGCGTGGTCGTGTCTGGGTCTTTAAAGTTTTGGCCCGAAGATGTGTTGATGATTTACGAGCATGAGATTCATTCTAACCACCAACTCAGAGATTAGCACAAGTCAAAGATGGAATCGCTTGCGTTTTATTGGCTGTCGTGTGGCTAAAATGCGATTGTCAACAAAACCTCACGATTGCTTAACTTTCAAAACAAGCGGTGGAAAAAAAAAGCCGGCTTTTGATGAAACGCTACATAGAAAAGCAGGTGTCGGAGTTATTGTGTTTAACGAATTATGCTTTATACGGTCAAATCTTCATGTTGAGTTACCATACCTGTCAACCTCTGGCGATAACTGCCCTTATAAATGATTATGATTCCCCTTACAAACCCCCAAAAACCTTACAAACACCGTACGACTCGTCGTACGGTGTTTGTAAGGTTTTTTGGGGATTTGTAAGGGGAATCATAATCATTTATAAGGGCAGTTATCGGCAGAGGTTGACAGGTATGAGTTACATTTTATTGACGGGTGAGCAGCCATTTTGGCAAAATGAAGTCTGATGATTGGTTCATTGCAAGGAATCTGATCCTTGTAATAAAATACTTCCTTGTTTATAATGTGACTCTAATAAAACTTTGTGTTTGGAACCTCTGAGCTCAGAGCAAAAAAAAAAACTTCTCAGTGTTTTTCTATGGGAAAGTTATGAATTCATGTTTATATCTAACAACAGGAGAAAAACATATTTACAACTTTTCCTAAGCAAACATAACAACGTGTACTCTGTTCTTTGGCAGATTTACGACTTGTGAGTCATTTGAAAGAAAATTAATGCCTTCATTTTGGAAAATGGAAGATTTGCTTACAGCCTGTAATAATAATTCCGTGAAAAAAGTTCAGTAGGAAAGAAGTAATAATATAAGAAGGCAACCGTATCTAGAAAACAAATTTGGAGCCCTGGGCTAATGTGATCATTTAATATTTTTGCAATTATTCAAAGCCACATAATAAAATCAGTAGGTTCTTGTATAGTTTGATGGAAAAAAATGTGGCTAAACCTGCCAAGAAATAATTAAAATGTCATTTTTATCTATAGCAAAAGGCACCAAATGAATTATGAAAATTAGGTTAATTACTGGTTCTATTGGAGACTTGGAAAGGGAGCTTAGAATCTTTCCATTCTCCCATCCAAGGAAGATGTCAGATGTTGAATGTGGTGTACACAAATACACAGGAGACTTCAAAAGCTGCCCTTTCAATGACCTTTTTGTTTTACAGTATTTAGTCAACCACCAATTGTGCAAGTTCTCCTACTTGAAAAGATTAGAAAGGCCTGTAATTGTCAACATGGGTAAACTTCAACCATGAGAGACAGAATGTGGAGAAAAAACCCAGAAAATCACATTGTTTTATTATTTAAAAAATTATTTGCAAATCATGGTGGAAAATAAGTATTTGGTCAATACCAAAAGTTCATCTCAATACTTTGTTATGTAATAATGGAGGCCAAATGTTTTCTGTAACTCTTCACAAGCTTTTCACACACTGTTGCTGGTATTTTGGCCCATTCCTCCATGCAGATCTTCTCTAGAGCAGTGATGTTTTGGGGCTGTCGTTGGGCAACACGGACTTTCAACTCCCTCCACAGATTTTCTATGGGGTTGAGATCTGGAGACTGGCTAGGCCACTCCACGACCTTGAAATGCTTCTTACGAAGCCACTCCTTTGTTGCCCTGGCTGTGTGATTGGGATCATTGTCATGCTGAAAGACCCAGCCACATCTCATCTTCAATGTCCTTGCTGATGGAAGGAGATTTTCACTCAGATGCTATTAATACAGGTAACGAGTGGAGACCTCGTTAGAAGAAGTTAGACCCCTTTGACAGCCAGAAATCTTGCTTGTTTGTAGGTGACCAAATACAAATTTTCGACTCTAATTTGGAAATAAATTCTTTAAAAATCAAACAGTGTCATTTTTTTTTCTTCCACATTTGGTCTCTCATGTTTGATGTTTACCCATGTTGACAATTACAACCCTCTCCAATCTTTTCAAGTAGGAGAACTTGCACAATTGGTGGTTGACTAAATACTTATTTGCCCCACTGTGTATGCAAACTCACACCAGTGTGCTTCTGCTGACCACACAAACACAAAATAATCTTTGGATCACTATTCATTTACCTGCTTTCCTTCTCATTCCTTTCATTTTCCCGCATCAGGTCGAACATTGGGTCTTCGTGCGCCTGCCAAAAAATACCGAACATGTCAAAATGGACAGCTAAAAGTCAAGATAGCTGTCAGGAAATGGCCTCTTAAGGCACCGTATTTAGCTTTTGCTGCTTTGTTTGCCGTGACTCAGCATTTTCGCACCAGGGGAAAAATGACACAGTTGCATTTATGGTAATCACTGCAGGGTCTGAGTGCTCCATTGTCCCATTTGGCTACATTAGATGAACCAGCCAGCATCCGTTTTTTTGTGGGTTATTATTATTATTTCTTTACATACAGTGCACTCACTCACCACCCGGAATTGCTCCAGTTTCTGGTTGCCTTTGATGAAAAACGGACACTCACGATCTCCCGTGCGATGGCCGTAGCGTTTGCATCTCCAGCCTGCCGCAAAAAAAGGAAACAGAAATGATGACTAAGTAGTAATTGAATCATTTGATTAATTAATCATGTTTTTAATTCCCCTTTCATGTCTGCGTCCAGTTGCCATGGTAACCAAAGAATGACACAAGAGCCTAGAACATTTAGAAAAAATGGCTAAACAAACCTGGCTAATAATTGGTTGACGTTAGAAACAGAATTTCCAAACATAACTAATTAATCAATCCATTAATTAATCTGAAATTTTCCCCATAATGCAGCAATGCCATTTAGCTAAATGCGATTCCTTTAAAAATCTTTGAAATAATACGTATGATTTGCTCATATTGACACAGTGTAAAACAGTTAAGAACATAATTAAATTTCTAAAGTACCAAGTACAATCTCTTTTAAAAAAAATGCACCTTTAATTGCAGTGTTTTTGAAATACAAGCTGTTAATTGGACATTTTTTTTGTCTTGTCCTCTGAGCAACAATTTGAAATTGTCCTCATTAAAAATCTAAATAAATACATTTAAGTAGAAAAAAACATTTTAGGGATGGGGTGTGAATTGGAATTTAAATATAGTTGTTTTATGACCAAGCATGGTCCTAAAACAAATTGAACTCACATCTCAAGGAGTCATTGGAAATAAAAATCTGTTAAAAAGTGTGATCACTTTTAGGACCCGCCAAATTTAACCATGGCAGATACCTTATCTTTTTTTGGAATATTTTTAAGTGTACGTATATTGGACTTCTTTGGAAAGCAACCTATCGATTATGATCGGGAGAGGTCGGCAGTTAAAATGAAATTCAATTAGCTCTGTCAATAGCAGCCAATGAGTTTAAAATGAAATTATCCTTTATTTAATTGTTCTTAGTTCAGTAATATTTTTGTCACAATCCATTTGATGTAATGTCTAAAAACACATCTCCCTCCAACAGAGCAAAAATACTGAATTTCTGAGGCTTTCCGATGAGCCTGAAAGGGAGAATATGAGTCACAGTAGACATTGGTTGCACTTTGGTGTGACAGTTGGAGGAACAATGAAGATCCCAGCTGTACGTTTGTTTTGTTTTCCCAGGCAGCCGCCATGTCGCAGCCGGCCAAACTTGCTGTTACCTCGCTTCCAATGCAACTTCAAGTTGTACAATGTAGCTCAAGAAACAACACAAAAACTAGATAAAGATCCGGCATCAAATGTGGGGTCATGTAAGCCACAATATTAACATTTGGTGTGGCTTACATGACATGTTCACAGATGTGGACAGCAGATTTTAACTATAAAGGCACATACAGACGCTCCCCTACTTACGAACGAGTTAGGTTCCGAGCGATTGTTCATAAGTTGAATTTGTTTGTAAGTTGATTCAGTGCTATATTTTGTATTATAATGTATGTTTAAGGCCTATATACTAATGGTAATAGTATTTTGTAATATTTATAAACCAGTTCCTTTTTTCAGGAGGCACCAGCAGCATTTTTACTGGTCTAAAAATATAAATGTCGCATTGGAATAGTATAGGTAAAACATGCCTAATTATGGCCCCCAATTACAATGTAAAGTCGATTTGCTTGTATTTATTTTCCATAGCGTTTGAGTGCCCTATAAAGAGTTAAGAGAAAATTGGTTTTCAATTAGATCACTTCAGGGAATAATTGCATGGTCTGTGTACTGCACTTACACTGCATCACCTTCACCTCCTTGCCCAGCGGCATCCACAGGCCCCTCGTGGGTGCATTAGCGAGGAAGCTACGCGCGCCCTCATTTCCAGGTTCGGCAGGAATGCAGTCCTCAGGCTTCTCCTCATGCTCCTGTCAATCAAAGTTGGACGGTAGGAGAAGTCACTTCAATGACCGTCAAGACTTGGTTGATTGTATCAAATCATGACATTACCTTGATGTATCCAGGGGGAGGTTTTTCATAGCTAGAAAAAAAGGAGACGTGTTAATTGCACGATTAATTTGCAAGTTAAGTACCAACATTGTAGGTTTCTGGATGATTAAATGCTTTTGTCAATTCATTATAGTCATTGTTTGGGACATTTTTTTTCTTGAGTATTCGTTTAGGTGACAGTGAAGTCATTAGGAACATTGAACATTTGCCTAGTACCACAAAAATGGGAAGTGCAACCATGACAAAGTATGCATGTAGCAACTTTAATTTCAAATTTCTCCAAATTAAATCTGTGAAATTGCATAATTTTGAATAGGTGAGTAGTGAGAGAGGTATATGACTAGGATTGACGCACCTTGCCTGGGAACTATAAAAAAAATCTTGATTTACAGGACCACAAAAATGGGAAGTGCAAATATGAGAAAGTACGGATGTAGCAACTTTAATTCAAATTTCTCCAAATTTAATATGTGAAATTGAATAATTTTGAGTATGTGTACTGCTAGGATTGACACACCTTGTCTTGAAATTATGAAGATTTTTTTTTACACTTACAGTATCACAAAAAGCCTTCAGGGGGCTTCACATAATATTGTACTTGTGGAGTAACGTGTGTTTTTTAATTGATCTACTTTATTTCATTTTTAAATTATGAGCTATACAGTGCTGTTTGTTTTGAATGGGATTACCGGAATGCTTGGACTAAGTGGGCAGACTATTTTGATCGTAAACACGAACGTCCGATGGCTTCGTCGCAGTAAGAAGTGGGCGGGGCATGCATTGAATAATGGTCAAATGTAATATTTTTTTCTTTCTTAGTTTATCAGTATTAAAAAAACTGCATTACTCACAATGTCTCGATGTGTTTTAGGTTTTGTACTTGTTGGTTGAGCCTCTTCATTTGACTTTTTATCTTCTCGTCGTCCTCCTTGGACGTTGACTTGTGTCTCTTATGCTCGCGTTTGTCGTCGCGCTCCCTCGACCTCTTCCTCGACGACATTTTGTAGCTGTCGCTAAACACACAATATTATTATAAATGATTTCCAAATACGCACAATCCACCTTAGCATGGCGTGCTGGCTAGTAGAACAGCGGCTACGCTAATGTGATGCTAACATTGCAGTGATACTGTGAACTTCCGGTATGGGCGAGTAGAGCTGCTTCGGGTTAATCTAGCGCCCTCAGCAGGAAGTTGACGACACTACGCCAGGCAATATTGTGTAATATTATATCCTAAACTAATCATACCAAATCTCAAGAAAACGTACCTATCATATTATTTTTTTAAAGTTTGGAAATTAAAGACGAAACAGGCAACACTCATTTTAGTTTCTATAAAGGTTTTTATTTAACATTTAAGTGATGTAGAAATACACATTTGAGGTATTAAAAATGAAGCATTACTCAATGGAATGGGGAAAGCAATTGCAGTAGAGTTAAAGTTGGTTGATGTCTGAGAACAATTTTATTACTTTGGCCAAAAATAATATATTCAGCCAAATACATGCTGGACTGTAAATAAACAGAGCTTACAATGCTTCAATTCTCACATTAACGCACATATTTATAAACCAGAGTTGTACTGCTGCATACAAGGCAAAACCATGGCTACCCAATTAAAGGGAAAAAACAAACAAAATCAAATTACTTTTTTATATCTCTTGTGACCAAATTCCATCTAAAAATGACTGCATTTTCTGGGCAGCAAGTAAAAAAATGTAAATCAAAATATGAAACAGAAAAAAACCCTGATATATAAAAAATTAAATCATTTCTAATACTATTAAGCAAAACTAAATGTGTATGTTGCAGTTACATATGCTGCAGAACATACAACCCTCATATCAAAACATCAACAATTTTTTGCATTGCTTAAAAAATAAACTGAACATTGTGAAGCAACAACAAATGAGACAATGTAAGCTTATAAACAACATTTTTTTGGTAAAGTGAATAAAGCAAACATGGTAATACCGCTTGTATATTTCTTACAAAAGTTTGGATATTACAATCAACAAATCCATCTCCATGAGGGGTGATCAATTCTGATTAATCCCTCAAATATGACACACATGTCAGTGTAGGAAAATGCTTAAGGAATTTTCATACCAAAAACCTCCAGACAAAATCCTCTTAGGCGGACACAAGGTTCACGGGAGCACTGTTGCGACATCCCAGTCGACGAGGGTGCTGTAGCATTTCGGGAACCAAAAGGAGATTCCCTTCCTTTTGTGTAAACGACTTACAAGTGACTCAAAGTGAAGTAAGGAAGTCCTTCAAGCTGCCCCTGGTGCCCTTGGTGCCCCTGTTGCTATCTGATTTGTCCTCACGCATCAACAGACTGGTGAGACGCTTGACCACCCAGTGCTTGGGCTTAGAGGGGGTCTTGTTGGAAGGGGTGGTGGAGGAGACTGAACCAGGCGTACTGGAGGTCGACCTGGTAAATGGGGAAAGCAATGTTAATACAGTGGTGCCTCGAGATATGAGCTTAATGGGTTCCAGGACTGAGCTCGTATGTCGATTTTCTCGTAACTCAAACGAACGTTTCCCATAGAAATGAACTAAAAACACATTAATTTGTTCCAACCATCTAAAAAAAAACACCCAAAACAGGATATTGGATTGGAAAAAAAAATTGTATTTGTTCTAATTTGCCATCTATTAACAAAGTAACAAACAACTAGTGGTTTAATACTACTAAAATGTGTTTAATATTATTAAAATTAGACTTTTGCGTAAGGGAGAGAGACAGAGAGAGAGGGGGGACAGAGGGTGGGTGAGAGACTGCACGGCAACGCGCTTGTAACATAACATAAACAAATTTAAATGGACTTTGATTACGATGCAGACACACTCAAAAGTAAGTTTAATCTTACCTTACACTAAACTTAATTCTAATTTTGTTTTAAATTTTGATACCTTTCTTCTCCTGGGTTGGCTCCATTTGCCCCGCCTCCCCTCTGACTTTCAGATGCAACTTATCGAGAGTTGTTTGCTTTTGTATTTAAAATATTCCCAAAATGATGCACACAAATGTCCTCACAATAGGATAACGCACGACCACTTGCCAACGAGAAGTAGTATATACGCCATTCGCACTGACTAACTAGGAAAAAAATACCTAAAAAAATGCAACGCTCCACCCAGTGCTCGTAATAACATTACACAAGGGAGTTGCGGGGAGAGAGACAGTGGCCATAATGTTCTTATGAGCAGCCTCTCGCGTCCGCTGTCTGCTCGCATATCAAAATTAGTCTCGTATCTCAAGATAAATATCTGCTCCAAATTTTACTCGTATCTCAAATTGCTCGTATGTCGGGGCACTCGTATGTCTTGGTACAACTGTATATCGCCTTTGTTTAGTCAAGGTTGCACTTCAGCTGGACTAGCTTACCTCGGTGTGAGCTGGGGGGTCTTGTTCTTGCTTGGGGTCTTACCAGGTGTGCTAGCAGACCAGGTCCTGTTAGCTGGCAAAGGGGTCCTTTGCTTGCTACTGCTACCCGGAGTAGAGAGGGTGGACAAATACTCCCGATTCATTCCTCTGTGTCTGGTTGTCTTGTTGCAGGTGTGGCAGGTTGCCATCTACATATGGAACCACAAATGAAAATAAAATTGTATATCTGTCCTTGGACACCAGTTCCGCCGAATAGAAAACTGAATGGACAAAACCTAATTGGCCATTTTCATTTGAAGCAGCCATTCAAGTTGAAGTGGAAACTGAACCCCTCAAATTTTGTGTGCAGGGTCACGTGCCAGCATGACTCAAAACACAGAACCCAGATCAATATTGCATTCTTGGAATACAAGTAAACTATGATCCACCACCATGTTTTTTTTTGTAATACCGCCTTTCACCATCAACCAATATTAACATGACAATTGTAGGGGGCTCCATATGAACTGTAGCGATAACTAGCATTAAATATCAGTTGATGACAAGGATATGAATGAGAAAATTCAACAAAAAATTCAATTAATTTTATATTTCCAAAAGTATTCAGCTAGCAGATACCTCGATCTAAAAGTTGTTAGTAAGACCATTCCAGAAATGCAGCAGCAAACAAATATAAATGCCTTTTAATTTTGTTGTGACTCATTTTAGACCCATGGGACTCAACAAACCCAATCCAGGGGGCTTTAATGAGCCCCGTGTGACGCACGCCACGACTCCAAACATCAGAGCTGCTTAGGAATCCTCCACAAATGAGCCGGGAAGGGATTCATTTAACAGCTGATAGCTCATAGCTTTTCGTACAGTTGTGGAAAGATTAAAAGCGAGGGAAATGCCGTATGGGAATTCAAGCCAATGAGAGAACGAGGAGGGGCTGTTGCCATGTGGTGGCGTCTATTCACGGGTGTGGATCCTATAACAGAAGCATGGAGGGCAACTTTTACCGAGTCACATAACAGAAAACTGCATAAAAGTGATTTTGAAGACCATAAACATTAACAGCGTGTTGAAAGTACAACCACAATTGGCCTTCCATAATCCAAATTAATCTCATTTTCATCAGATCCCCTTTTTACAGTCGCCTGCAATGAATAAATGCTCAACAACAGATTACGAGAAAATAATTCATGAAAAAAAGTTCAATCTTCATAAGGAGCCTTGAAGGTGAGGTTAAAAACGTGCAAAAAAGCAGAACATTCTAAGTTTTAAAACCATAAACGACTTCCAGAGTAAGAGGGGGTCACAAGAGACCACCTGCCGAACATAACTAGCTAAGAAGAGAGGGAAAAACTCACCGTTACAAAAGTAGCCATTTCGCGACAGATGAAGGGTTGGATTATTCTGTTGTAGGGTTTACTATACCAGCGAGTGCACGTCTAGCTTTATAGCCGATCGGCCCACCCATTTAGCCACTATGGGCGGGGGGGGTGTGTGGGTCAGTGCGCTGTCACAGGGTTGGATTTATTGGTGGCCTTCCCAGCACTGAGCAAAATGCTGCTCGCTGGGGAAACTCACACAGTGACGTGTAAACACGTCTTTAAAAGGTACAGTATGTCTTTGGTACTGAAACGCTGATGCAAGATTATGCAGCAAAAAATAAAAAATAAACAACAACTTCAGGAGAGGAATTATGTAAAGCAGAGGTGGGCAAGATATGGCCTACCATAGCATTAAATCAGTTACAACCACATCTTATTACCATGTACAGTGGTACCTCTACATACGAGCTTAATTTGTTCCGGGACTGAGCTCGTATGTCGATCTTCTCATAACTCGAACAAACGTTTCCCATTGAAATGAACTGAAAACAAATTCATTCGTTCCAACCCTCTGAAAAAACACCAAAAACAGGATATTGGAAAAACCTTACAAACACCGTACGACTCGTACGGTGTTTGTAAGGTTTTTGGGGGGTTTGTAAGGGGAATCATAATCATTTATAAGGGCAGTTATCGGCAGAGGTTGACAGGTATGTGACCAGGAAACGAACAAATACTTGAATATAGACAAAGTGACCCACTTTATCCAGATAATACCTTGAATGTACGTATGGTAGCCACTTATCACGTGTGTGATTTTAATTTTCCTCTAAATCCCTTAACATGGACCATACACGCACGTGGAGACTCTGATTGGCCCGTGTTTGGCCAAGGATTTTGCCCTCAGACTCCCCACACGTTAAGCTCTAAGGTTAGCCAAACATTTCAGGTTGCCATATGTCACTATGTGAATGACAAATCAAAGTATAACGACAAAATTGTGTCCCATATTGTTCCAACTCAAAAGATAAAGTTAGAAACAGAAACTGTCTGCCTCTGCGCGTTTTAAATTTTCAAACTATCTGCTACACGATTCGTTATACAATCAGGCCAAGGGGGTTGTAAGATAAACTACCACCAGTGGGATAATTCAAGCTCCTGTTTTTCTAAGAACAGGTCTACCAGCACATGCTTGTAGCCTAACTCGTTCACATTTTTGCGATAATTCTTAAGAAACTGCCTGTCGAAAAGAAAAGAGCCACATAGATCCGACCTCATGAATTAATTTTACGCCAGCCAGACTTTTTTGGCCTATTTATAAAATACCCCACCCTTTTACCCTGTGCAGTGAGGAATCAGTAAGTGTTGATCAATTTAACTTTTTGTTGGACAAAAAAATGATGACTAAATCGAGGGTACGGCTTATATGCGCATAAAAACACGGCGTGCACGAAACTGCAAGTTGACGGCGCCGTGACAGATGACGTCACGACGCAATGGCGCCGTGACGTCATTACGCAAGCAAATGCGGCCGATACGGTCATTTATTTCAAAATAGAGAAAATATCTACAGATAAAAACTAAATTTATCTTGATGTCTATGAATGAAATTCAAGAAAAAAATGTACGTATCATTTTCACCAAATTCTGCAATATTTTAACCTACTTTTTGTCATGTTTGGATCTGGGCAGGAGTTCTAGTGATGATTTACTGACACGTGCGTGCTCTCAAAGTAGTATAGTAATTCCATTAATGCACCTCATGTTGTCAGGCTCAGTTACAGTAGGGGGGTGCCATAAATTGCCCCTCCATTCTAACCCCACTGTCGGTGCCAACCGTTAATCTACTGTTGGGGAACGCCAAGTTCCTCGGATGACTTTTATTAGAAGCATAGGAAGCGTAGCTTTAGCTTGATCCAGAAAGTGACGACAAGGTTGTTTGTGTGCACAGAATGGTGTTCAACGGTGACTAATCCAGCTGGCACCCACTTGACGGGAATAATTGTGCAGATACAAATACACACAGTTGGGAGTATTCCCCCAAAAAATGACAAAGGCATATAAGCCATATTTGTCGCTCAAAAAAATGATGAGAGAATCCAGGGTACGGCTTATATGCGCATAAATTAGACTTGAGATGCACGAAACTGCAAGGTGACAAAGACGAAACGCCATAACGCAAAACAATGCGGCCGATATGTTCATTTATTTCAAAATAGAGCAAAGATTGCTAGTTCATTTATATGTATGTATATGTACGTATATGTATATTTATATGTATGCATATGTACGTATATGTATATTTATATGTATGCATATGTACATATATGTATGTATAATTGCTATATATGTATATATATATATATATATATATATATATATATATATATATATATATATATATATATGTATATATGTATATATATATATATATGTACATATGTATATATATATATATATATATATATATGCATATATATACACACATATTTCAGCAACACGCTTATTTTTTTATCTATATATTTATTACCTATTTATCTATGTCTAAAATGTCTTTTTCTGTGTCTGCATTCTCACCCTCTTGCTACTGTGACAATGAAATTTCCCAAATACGGGATGAATAAAGTTATCTAATGTAATCTAATACTACTTTAGATATATTAGTGACAGTTTGCATAGCAAAAGGCTATGTAACGGTTTTTGCCAGAGCAGTTTGCAAGTTGTAATACCACAACACCATGGCTCACGCTAAGCTATTTGAGGCGGCACCTCTCGTTTTTAAAGAGGAGACGAGTGGGCACCGATCACAATCTCCGTATTATCTGGTGTTGACGTGGTCGATAGGAAGCCTTGCGCATTCCATCTCTTATCGTTCTAGAGGGCGGCAGAGTGGACGAGGTCTGAATTGTTGGCCTCGAAACATATGCTACATAACTGACGGTCCAAAGAAGATAAAAATATCTTCTAATAGAGTGGTATTAGTTTAGGAGGAAGTCACGTGATAAAAACACTCGACATCAGTGAGGAGTGTGATTGTTATGGAGTGACAGATTTAAGAGACTATCTCCACAACAACAATGGAAGTATTACAAACTCTGCCTATTAATTTGGGGGGGGAAGTGAAAACCTGCTAAAACAAAGATCTGAAACAGAAAAAAACATTTAGGGCTTAATGATAATGACGATCATGTAGCCTAGAAAGTTGGCTGTCGATATTGGCGAACCAGGAGGTAATAGGCCAAAATCCTGTTACATTAGCGACAGCATTTAATCCCTGAACATCAGCAGTCTCATCGGTAGTGATGTCCCAATTCGATACTCAGCGAACCGAACAAACAAATTTAAATTAACTTGGATTAATATATACAGACACACTCAAACATAGGTTTAATGTAACTTTACACAAAACTGAATTCTAATTTTGTTTTAATCTTTTTTTTAATCTTCTTTCTGGCCGGGTTAGTTGTTTGCCACGCCTCCACCCTCACGTTCGCTATCGATGGGCTGTTTGCGGTTGTATTCCCTTCAAAATATTCCCAAAATGATGCACACAAATATCCTCACAATAGGATAACGCACGACCACTTGCCAATGAGAAGTAGTCTTGAATGAGCGATCGCGGGAGCTAACAGGCTAAGGAAGGAAAAGCAGGAAATGCAACAGCTGAGCTTACCCACGTATTGATTGTGGGTAATGAAGTTTTATTCTGAGATAGGGTGCCATTGCCTATCGGTTGGTGTTGTGTGCACGAGTATACTTCATTACCCAGAAAGCCCTCTTTTTGCCCATGCATGCGCGTCGTGCGTTTTCTGGTCCATGTGTAGCGGAAACTCGTCTGAATAAATCGTTCAGTGCTTGTAGATATCAGTTATACACGAAAGAGATGCGGCAAAAAAGACAGTGCGCTACAATGATAAACAGCCTCTCATATCATGGCCACCTGGCTTTCTCGCATCTCGAATTTTTTCTCGTTTCTAGGGCGAATTATTTGATCGAAATTGTCATCGTATCTCAAGCATCTCGTAGGTAGAGCTGCTCGTATGTAGAGGTACCAGTGTACAGGTATTGAATCGGTAAAACATACCTTGAAAATAATCGGGTCATGTCTACTCACCAGTACTGAGGATGACATCATGAAGCGACGCAGCCTGGATTTCTGCGCTGCGCCGAGCACTCTCCCGTGGGCTATCCGTTGCTTGAGCCTCTGCACCCTGGCGGATGGACGACATTTGGGTCGCAGACGCACACGGTAGTTGTCAGGCCGCAGCCACTGGTAGCAGTGCTTGCAAAATGACTTATCAAGTCGTTCCGCGTATTCTGGCGTATCCGTTTCTGTAAAATGATAGACTCATTACTAAAATAAACTATTTCATTATATCATGTTTACAATTAACAGCACAGTATACGGCAAACCGCTTGTTCAGTTGACTGTCATGAAATCACTTGGCATTTGAGTGTCATATCGCTGGCTAGCATTGATTTTGCCTGGTGCAAGTCTGAGTGTGTTTGCTGCCAAGGCAGCTGGTGGGTTTACTGAGGTTTATCAACAATGACAAGGTACCGTTTGCTAGCACAATCTGGCCTTTGAGGCAGCATGGCATCAAATGATAAAACAAATACCGTATTTTCTCACATATCTTCCTGGCTACCAGTAGTTCAAATTTGTCCTCTGTAGAGGACATTTGTTAACCTAAATATCTCTCACCCAGTGCATCCGAATGGCATTAACCAGATTTCCAATGATACCAAATTTCTTTTGCAGTATTCCAATTACTTCACATAGATTTGGGAATTTCAAAATAAATTTGATTGGACAATATTTTTTTTCCTGGTAGTCAGGGGGATATTGGTTGCCTTCGCGTGTAAGCCGAACCCTTAAAATTGTCATTCAGTCATAATTTTTTTTAGTAACAAATACGGCATATACGCGAAAAAATAATAGAAATAAAACACATGATCGGGTGACTTACTGGCGGTGTTTACATGCTCCTGACTGTGAAGAAAGAGAAAATGGGCAAATTAGACAAATGACCAAAACACTATAAACTTAATGAACATTTTACATAGAGTGCAGCTAGAATTGACAAAATCTGACACGTGATAAGTTGGGTTGAGTAAAAAAAAAAGATTAACACGTCTTTGGTGAATATAAACCTAATTGTGGTGTAAAATGTATTAACTCATTTATTACCTATTTATTTATGTCTAAAAATGTCTTTCAGTACATTTAATATACATCTATACTCTTCATTTGAATTTGATCCTAAAACAGAAAGTCAGCACTCATCATTTACTTTCCCGGGCCACACTAAATGATGCGGCGGGCCAGATTTGGCCCCCGGGCCGCCACTTTGACATATGTGGCCTAGCACAATAAAGTAAAAAATTGTAAAATGGAGAGCAACAGGCAAAATAGCCATTTGCTAACATAACAGTGCAGGATGCTCTGCTTTAATCTGAAAACAATGCACAAATTGTTTTTTATTTAAATTGCAAAAAATAAGACTTTAACAAATAAAAATAAATACATCTAGGTAGATAGAGTGCAAATTAGCGTATTCGGTAGAAGTTACTACTTTTAGCCTCTCTACTTGGATACAGATGTCTAAAATGAGTGGGTGCTAACATGAATTCTGCCAAACAATACATGGCAACCCACCAAAATATATCACAAGCCTCAACAACCCCTCTATAGGAGCCTCTACTTTTGGAGCACCACTGATGTCATATCTGCACTTGCATTGGAGTAGGCCACCGTAGAGTCCACCTAAAATTAGCTAAGAAGGGATTTTGTGATTGTGTTTTTTTTTTAGTTGGGTTGCACGTGCCATCGGAAGGTCTGGATGTTGTTTGGGGTCGGATTTAATCTAGCTGCAGCAGTGGTGTCTGTTGAGGCTGTCCAGCCTGAAGGTGAGATGGACCGTGTGAGGACAGAGGAAGATTGGCAACTAATCACTCGCCCCCGAATTGGACACACTTAGCCTTTGATCCGGTCCAAATTTAATAAACCGTACTTGGATTAGACAAACTGTTTATTTGGAGTACACTTCTGAAATGAAAACGTGAGGATCAAAAGTTTAGTTGGAGATTTTGTGTATTTCAATGACATTGGAACACAATCCCATTGGAAATGCAATTTGTATCATTTTTATGTTTTGTTATGATAAACTTTTGTCTTTTATGGAGAGACAAATTTCCACTTACATCCGGGGGAACTTCCAAATATTAAACCTACATTTCCCTGGTGGATGTAACATATTTGAAAGCACTGCTGTTTCCAGCCTAGGAAGAATCAAGCCCATACAATCTCTCTTGAGAGCCTACCGGTCATAAACAAGGGCTTCCTTATTTACATTTTTGTTATGCATCTCCTTTTAAGTGCAACGTTTCGTCACGGCGAAAAGCGGGAAAGATGCTATCAGCACATTCCTGGATGACGGTGCTTTTAGCGAAATGGCACCTCTCAACTCAGCCGCCTCCTACATTTCTTGAATTGGAAATATCACAGCACATTTCCCACCAGCATACTTTCCCCCTTAAACAATGTATGTCTTCATAGGACAGCCCATTTCAAGGGAAATGGTCCATGGCTCCACAAATAAATTATATCCTATTAGGAAAAAATATAGTCAAGCACTACATTAATTTTATTACAATTGTATAACGTTAAAGGAACGTGTATGATCCTATTAGACCAATATGCATACATATTTTTCTGAAAATAATACATGTGGCGCTATACACACATCAGCCACTAGAGGGTTCTAGGAAAAACTATAAATAACTTGTCACTTGCTGGTTTTGCAATTCCACAAATTCACTAGTAGTGGTGGTTTTCTGCTATAACAATATGTAATGCCACCGAGGACTCTGATAATTAAACGTGAGTTGTTAAATGATGAGAAATTGTATATTTCTTACAGCAGAAATCGAGATTCCTCCGGACAGCTTTCTTCAAAGAGCTGTGACGCCTGTAGTCGAAACTTGTCTGTCAACGTTTTTTCCTGGGCGTTCATTTTTTCAATAATTAGAATGTTATTTTGTTTTTAAACGTCACAAAAAAACGAGGAAACTACAACGATCACTGAGTTATCAGGCCTATTATTTACTGGAAACAGCAGGCAATCGTCAATTGCAGGCACGTTCTGTCGCCGAGCGATGACGCAAATAGCGCTTGGAACTCTGGGAAACTGAGTTCGGAGCAGGAAATGTCTTGGCTTTGCATTCCAAAATTTAAAACACAATGAATCACTTTACTCGATCTTCAAAAAAAATACAGTTAAATTTGAATACATATGTTTCATTTACTCTGGGCTGTAACAGCGGTATAACAACTCAAGGTGTCGCTGTAAGACACCAAAACTCCCAGCGAACACCCGGTGAAACACTGCGGGGAGGAAAAATGTGTCATCGGCTATTTGGAGACGGCACTCTGGAGGAGAAGGAAGGTGAACCCCACCAACAAAATCAAGCCGATCTTGATGCTGAACTCAACCGACGATGAAGAGAAACAATTGCAAAAAAAATATAAAAAAAATAATATAAATACAAAAATAGCAGTTATAACACTTTGGGAGAAAGGAGTTTTTATCCAGGGATGTGACAATACCTCACTGTCTGGCTTCTTAAGGACTTCAAAAAACATCTGCGGACAAAAGGTACGTTGTTTGAAAGATAAATTAAATAAAAGAAGTATAGAAACTAATTTTATATCTACTGCTGGTTATTATGCTGTCATAATAACGTATAGAACTGGGCGTATTTGGAACAGCCATTCAGCAATAGATAGCTAGGTCATAAATTCAAATGATGACATTTTGACCCTCCCAGAGAGGCAATTATTTTTAAATTAATTGTGATTAAAAGTGTGATGTGCATTAAGGTATTTTCCTTTTTTTTCATGTAAGATGACCTAAAATCAGAAATTCTTTTATGGGTGGGTAAATCATTATAAAGGCATATTAAAATAGTGTTGGACTTCATTCAATGAACGGGTGTCACTAATTTTTACAGATCTATTTAAATTGCTTCTATTAAAATGAATGAAAACACAAGTCCAGCATTCTTCTTGTTTATTCCCGAGTAAATCTTAAAAATTGACTTGGGAGTCTCTCGGGTGATAATACCCACTCATCCAGAGTGTGGAATCTTGATTTGAATTGGTTAAATACCATTAAGATATCTCTTATGATGTGACACATCATATCTAACAATGAGAGACTTTTTGCACGGCAACGCGCTCGTAACATAACATAAACAGATTTAAATGAACTTGGATTACGATGCAGACACACTCAAAAATAAGTCGAATCTAACCTTACACTAAACTTAATTCTAATTTTGTTTTAAATTTTGATACCTTTCTCTATTTGCCCCACCTCCACCCTGACTTTCAGATGCAACCTATCGAGGGTTGTTTGCTTTTGTATTCCCTTCAAAATATTCCCAAAATGATGCACACAAATGTCCTCACAATAGGATAACGCACGACCACTTGCCAACGAGAAGTAGTATATACGCCATTCGCACTGACTAACGGGAAAAATTGTCGTATGCCGTGCTACCACTGTATTGCCATTCCACCTTGCAGGCTTTGGGATCCATTCAGTGGTGTCTTTCCTTGCCATCAATTATCCTCAGACAGAACAGAGGCAAGGCCACTGTGTTACAAAAAAATGAGGGAAAAAATGTAGCTTGTCTGAAAAACCTGGGAGAAGGTCATTAGTATTATTTGAAGATATTAAATTCGACCCTCATAAAATATACATTATGATGAATGACAGCTTAAAATAAGGTGATAGTTTGATATGTTGTTTTCGTAAAGAGATTTTTTTTGGGTGCTGTTTATATGCCTCCAGCTACCGACCGTTGTGAGCATTTTATCATTCTTTTACAATGTGTTCTTATACAAGAAGAATTATTTCAATAAATTTGGGTGAAATCCAATATGTAAACTGTTATTAAAGTCTTATATTTTGGTGCAAGCATGACAAAAATTGAATATTCCGGAACGCATTAAGCTCGTATCTCGAGGTACCACTGTATATATATTTTAATTTTAAAAAAGAAAAAAAAAGAATGTGCTCCATTTCACTAACCCCGTAGGTGTCAAATTCAATCCAGGAATAATTCATCTTCTGGTTGCAATGTCCTTAACCTCCTTTGGTGTCTTCAGGGTTGTTCTGAATTTAGGTTGGACCTATTTTAGAAGAGCGCAACAGAACAGCACACTGAGGGACACGATAGAGTCCATGAAAGAAATGACTAAAATGCTGTTTTTGTCATTAATGGTGTTAAGGACTCTGAATTTTGAGTCCTTATGTATGACTCTGTTTCTGTGTTTCCATTTTTAATGTTAACATTAACCTTTTTCTTGAAGCAATTTGGGTCAGAGCAGTGTGAGGAGTGTTTTTTTTTGTGCAGGGGTTTTTCTTAAAAGAAGATTTGCCTTTGCTCCAATGATGAATGAGACGTCAACACCCTTTAACGCACCCCATTAAACCCATTAGTTGAGTTTCACTGGGGAAATGCATCAGCATTTCAGTCGTTAATCTTCGTCAAATGTTAAATTTTGATACCTTTCTTCTCCCGGGTTGGCTCTATTGGCCCCGCCTCCACCCTGACTTTCAGATGCAACTTATCGAGGGTTGTTTGCTTTTGTCTTCCCTTCAAAATATTCCGAAAATGATGCACACAAATGTCCTCACAATAGGATAACGCACGACCACTTGCCAACGAGAAGTAGTATACTCCTCTCGTATTATCAAGCAAGCTCCACCATTCGCACTGTCTAACAAAAAAAAAACACTGAAAAAAATGCAATGCCCCGCCCAGTGCTCGTAGAGACATTACACGAGGGAGTTGTGACCCCAAAGACAGTCCCCATGATGTTCTTATGAGCAGCATCTCGCATCCGCTGTATGCTCGTATATCAAAATTTGTCTCGTATCTCAAGATAAATATTTGCCCGAAATTTTACCCGTATCTCCAATTGCTCGTATGTCTGTGCACTCGTATGTCGAGGTACCACCGTACATTGCCACAACATAAAGATTAGCAATAATTGACATGATCTATTTTTTTCTTTTTTTGCAGGCTCTCAGTTGTCACCATTTGGAGCTGAAGGTCACCCATTGGTCAGCCCGAGGGCTGCAACACAGGACAAGGGTTGCGCCTCTATCTCCCACTCGTGTCTTGTGTTGCAGCCAGCGGATCGGTCATTATTCATCGGGTCCACGTCCCTCTTTTAACGTCTGTATTTTAATTAAAACAATGTAGATACTGTTTATAGTGAGGGCACTATAGGTTCCCGTTATTTCAGCATATGATTCTATAAATATTCTGACTAGATTTAAACATTTTAGATCATGTGGGCGGACCATTTTAGATATAATATTTAGATTTTTTTTTTTGAAGTAATGGATCAAATGCCCCAAATTTAGATATTTTGTTAAAAAATCGGATTTCCACTATTTTGACAAACTCCAACTCAGGAATTCTCCAATCAGACAGCGAGAGACTTATTTGCTAAAATCTTTTGCTTTTGCCAGCGAGACATTGCATCAAAATTTGTCGATTATTTGGAGGATTCTCCAAAAGGTTAAAAAAAAAAAGAATAAAAGAAGCTTCCATGTTTCAAACCATTTTTGTCCTATTTACACAAACCTTTGTTGAAAATAATGTTAAAACCAAGGCCCTTGCTTGGAATTTAATGTATATAATATAGGATGAATCATCCTTAATGGGTGTAACCCTTTTTATAGCATTTCCACCCTATTTTTGACTACTAAACTGCAAGTAGTCCTCTTTCACCAATATGGTGAGTTGTTCCAGTCATGCAAAGACATGAAGCATTTAAGCAGTCAGCTCTGTGAGCTCTTGCAGGTGTTGTGTCACTCCGCCTTATCATCTTTTGGGTTTTTTTTTTTAGGAGAGGGGGCAGCTAGAGAACTGACTGGCTCTTGAAACCTGTCAAGTTAAAGATTTCAACACTTCAGTGACATGCAGCAGCGAGCCTGGAATAAAGAGAGATTATTTTGGGTCAGAGGAAATTTAAAATTAAAATTAAACTATTTTTCATGCTCAGATATGGACTTCACTTATCGCGAATTCACTTCTATGTGATTTTTTTTCTGGTAATAATTTTTTTTTTTAATTCTTTATTTTTAAAGTTCATAAAAATGTCAAAATCCATGCTGAATCTCGTAAGCAGAAGCCACTCCTTCTACTAGGACTCAGTACTGAATTAATAATTTAATTAAAATATAATAGGGGTGAAAATACGATTTTTCGATTGTGTTCTACATTAACCGCGATATTCGAGGGATTGCCATTGACGTATTCATTTTCATTCATTTTCTGAACCGCTTTATCCTCACTGGGGGGTGCCGGAGCCTAGCCCAGCTGACTACGGGCACCAGGCAGGGGAAATCCTGAACTGGTGGCCAGCCAATTGCAGGGCACAAGGAGACGGACAACCGTTCATGCTCACACTCATACCAAGGGGCAATTTAGAGTGTCCAATCAGCCTACTATGCATGTATTTGGAATGTGAGAGGAAAACGGAGTACCCGGAGAAAACCCACGCTGGACCGGGGAGAGCATGCAAACTCCACACAGTTAGGACTGACCTGAGATCGAACCTTCAACTCCAAAACTATGAGGCCAATGTGCTAACCACTCGCCCACCTAGTTGTACATGAATAAATAAATATTTCTTGTTCCTGTCAATGTTTTTTCATTGTTTTGCCCCCCAAAAATAGTGTCACATTCACTGGCACTGGCCATTTCTTTTTATGTTTTGGTTAAACCAAGCCATGATTACAAGAAAATAGAAAGCAGTAGAAACAAACTTTTTATTTACATAGTTTTCCTGTATATATGTTTTCGTAATACCAAATTCGTGTGAACCGGGGAGCAATGAACTCAACTCAGCTGTAAATATTTTAGGACTACCACTCTAATCATGGGATGTAAACATGGCAAACAAGACACAAAGAGCAAAAACTGTGAGTCAAAGAGCCACACCACACAGTGACCTGTCAAAACAGACAGAAAAACACACAAAAACAGAATTAAAATCATATTATTCACAATAACACTTTCTTCCCCTTACACATTTATAATAATATATACAATATATACAAAAAAATGAAGATTAAAGCAAAAAAATGAAGATTAAAGCAAAAAAATGAAGATTAAAGCAAAAAAAATGAAGATTAAATAATAAAAAAAGAAGATTAAAGCAAAAAAATGAAGATTAAAGCAAAAAAATGAAGATTAAATAAGTTTTAGATGTAATATCTCAGTTCTGTCACCAGCGATTTCCATATTTTAGCTCACAGGTTAGCAAAGAGCCAGACGTACCCATCAAAAGAGCCACATGTGGCTCCCGAACCATAGGTTCCCTACCCCTGCACTAGATGGAACTCTTTGCCACTTTTGCCCACAGGCTTTTCATCTGACTCATGGAGGGTACTTGAACCAAAACACTCCTCCCCCCTCGCATTACACAAAAGGAGCGCCTGGGCAACAGCACAAAAAAGTAAAAGTTTTGAACATTTGAAAGAAGAAGGCTTCAAGGCTTCATCTGGCAATCGACGAATCAGGAAACGAGGTCAGTGAAAGGAAGAGGAAGAAAAAAAGACGTTGGCGTGTGACCAAACAGTGCAGGTGTCCGCCTAACAACAATGGGCCACGTTGGAGGAACTCGGCTCGGTATTAGAAGGACTTAAACTCCCCGGGAGACAAAAAACAGTTTAAGATTGCAAACAAACACGATGACAAAAGGCAGTTCCTCGGACATGACTAATACATTTTTTATTCATGAACTAGACAAATACACCCTTTGGCAGCAGGACCAGTGAAGCTACATGACATCACACACCATTCCTCAAAATGGGTAGGGGTTTAAAAAAAGAAATGTATAAAATTCCCTATTTTCTTTTTTAAATGATTAATGGGGAAAGGTTGAATCACAAGCGGCCCGGCGGATGGGTGGTTAGCGCGTCGGCCTCACTGTGGGGGACCTGGGTTCAAATCCAGGTCGGTCTACCTGTGTGGAGTTTGTATGTCCTCCCTGGGCCTGCGTGGGTTTTCTCCGGGAACTCCGGTTTCCTCCCACATTCCAAAGATATGCATGGGAGGCTGATTGGACACTCTAAAATTGCCCCTAGAAATGAGTGTGAGCGTGAATGGTTGTTTGTATCCTTGTGCCCTGTGATTGGCTGGCCACCAATTCAGGGTGCCCCCCCCCCCCTCTGGTCCGAAGTCAGCTGGAATAGGCGCCAGCACCCCCCGCGACCCTAGTGAGGATAAAGCGGACTGCAGTGTTCATTCATTCTAACCTCTCATGTATTAATTTCCTGAACCACTTTTCTTCCCGTGGTTTGCGGGGGTGCTGGAGCCTTCTCTTTTCCAACAGGCAGGGGGCGGGGTCCACCCGGAACTGTTTGCCAAGCAATCATTAAATAATACTAATCATGTTTAACAAAAGTTACCGGGCGGCATGGTGGAGCGGGTGATTAGCGCGTCGGCCTCACAGCTCTGGGGTCCTGGGTTCAAATCCAGGTCACGTCCACCTGTGGGCATGTTCTCCCCGGGCCTGAGTGGGTTTCCTCCGGGTACTCCGGTTTCCTCCCACATTCCGAAAACATGCATGGTAGGCTGATTGGACACTCTAAATTGCCCCTAGGTATGAGTGTGAGCGTGAATGGTTGTTTGTCTCCTTGTGCCCTGCGATTGGCTGGCCACCGATTCAGGGTGTCCCCCGCCTCTGGCCTAGAGTCAGCTGGGATAGCCTCCAGCACCCCCTGCCACCCTAATAAGGATGAAGCGGTTCAGAAAATGAGATGAGATGAATAAAAGTTACTGAAGCAAGATGGCCGTTCAGCGTTGACGGTCTTGCGAGTTGCTTCTGAGGTGATATTACGCATCTAGCTGTGTGTATATGCGATATCTATGTTGGCTCCTACTGCAAGTAACGTGGAGCAACGGTAGAATCTGGGGAGGATGTAGGCGACGTCTGCTGACATCTGCACGGCGGTGGTTTCTCCCTCCGAGCCGAGGACGACAAACAACAACCACTAAAGCCTCGAAAAGACGCTCGGACTCACATGATTGGCCACCGAGGTAGGCGCCGTCGACGGGAACCTAATGTTTCGTTTCCTTGAGTAAATGAGGCAAAAGTCTCCTCAAACTGTTTTGTAGTAAAGTAAAGGTAAAAGTATTCATCCGATTTCTTTACTTGAGTACATTTGACGTTTCTTCTGGTTAACGTTACATAAAAAAAACCTGAAATCAATTTATTTAATTTCAACTACCCAAAAGTTTGTGTGTTTCTTTATTTGATTTTTTTTTAATCTGTACCTTTTGTAAGTACTAGTATGAGTTTGTATGACAATTAAAGGTCATAAATGTAATGTTATTTTGGGGAAAATTGGTCAAAAAGAAAACAAAAACAAATGAGCACAACCTTTTTTGCTCATATTATGGAATATTTCATACATTAATAAAAGTGTTTTAAATTAAGTGAAAATAAATGTACAAATATTGATAATTCTTAAATCATATTGTCCCACCACTTAGTCAATACATTGGGCCCATAATTTCGGATTGAGAAAAAATAAAAATAAAACATTAAAAAGTTATTTCTGCTGCGTGTAGTTTTTGGACATTTTCATAATCAAAGAAGATAAGAGTAGATTTCCAGTGTACTAACTGTGACTATTGCAAGGGCTTGAAACAATGACAAAGCAGGAAATAATCATAAAAATACATACTATGAATCATTCATAAGGTAACAAAATATTTTCCAACTCAATACTGTAAAAATACTAACCAATGAGGGCTTAACGTGATAACAAATCCCTTTTATAATCCCATTACTCGAGGGCTTCTATGCTGATGTTGCTTATGTTGCAAATCTGTGATAAACTGAAAATTTGGTGGCTGAAATGTGTTTCCACTTTTAGTCCATAGGCTTGTTTAACAGAAAAAAAAATTGCCAAAACGCAATGCTATAATAATATAAGTAAAACTCTATCAGGCTACCCACATCCTCTTTTGTTATATATGAATTTGCATTTTAGGGTGATATGAATTACGTCACCAAGTGACTTTAATATGAAAGCAGACCATACATAGGACACAATCCACCCATAAAGATAGAAATGTCTTAATAATGAAATTAGATCCTAATGACTTTTTTTCCTCAGTTACCTTGACCACGCCCCCCCCAAAATCTCCAAACAGACGATGATACCACAACCCGAATGAACTCCAGATTTTTGCCCTCTGCAAGAACGCTTTCTATTATTTTCTTGCTGTTTGACAGATCTATCATTCTGTCAACATGTACTAGAAAGCTTAAACATAATCACCAATTTTGATTGTGATGTCACTACCAGAATTGCTGAATTAAAGTGGGGGGTTTCCTGTTGCATTGTTTTGGGTGGAAAAACTAAGAAATTGCAAACAACAGACAGACTTGAGTACCAAATGGATTTCTCCATGTAAAATTACATTAGCAGTCATGTTCATTTTTTCCACGTGGTCATCATTTCACCCTTAAGTGGGCGAACTCTTTCCGAGTGACCAAAATATCCGCATTATACGTAGTTTAGGGGGGGAGAGACTTTTTGCATGGCAACACGCTCGTAACATAACATAAACAAATTTAAATGAACTTGGATTACGATGCAGACACACTCAAAAATAAATGTAAGTTTAATCTAACCTTGCACTAAACTTAATTCCAATTTTGTTTTACATTTTTATACCTTATTTTCTCCCGGGTTGGCTCCATTTGCCCCGCCTCCACCCTGACTTTCAGATGCAACCTATCGAGGGTTATTTGCTTTTGTCTTCCCTTCAAAATATTTCGAAAATGATGCACACAAATGTGCTCACAATAGGATAACGCATGACCACTTGCCAACGAGAAGTTTTATATACCCCTCTCGTATTAGCAATCATCTCCGCCATTCCCACTGACTAAAGGGGAAAAAACACTGAAAAAAATGCAGTGCTCGTAGAGACATTACACGAGGGAGTTGCGACCAGAAAGACAGTGGCCATGATGTTCTTATGAGCAGCCTCTCGTGTCCACTAAATTTGCCTCGAATCTCAAGATGAATATTTGCTCGAAATTTTACTCGTATCTCAAATTGCTCTTATGTCGGGGCACTCGTATGTTGAGGTATTACTGTACTCTGTTCTCCCAAACTATTGGTACTTCCCCTCACAAAGAGTATAAAAATGATTTTTAAAATGCCTCTTTGCAGGACTAATAAAAACCTCATTTTAGTCCTCGACTAGCGCTAACAAGAACTATTGTAATTTCTTTTGCTTAAACCAGAACAGGCTATTTCAAACAGCATTTTAGTCTCAAAATAGACTTGTATGTTTTACAACTTCCCAACTGGAATCTTTTTTTATTTCATTTTATTTAAACTGAGGTTTAAATTCTTTGTTAATTTCATGTTTTGGAAAAAAACATATACTTTTATACTCTCAATTGTTTTGTACATGAGAAATCGTTAGCTTATTCATGTTTTGGCATGTCAACTCTGCTGTGTAGCAACTTGCTTGTCATACCGAAAAACTAATAAAAAAATGAGTTGCCCTTTTATGTTGCAGCAGAACATTTCTATTCAACCTAGTATTTTAATTATTGATTGGTATTCTAGGTTCTAGATTGAATGAAGGTTGATAAAAACTGTGAGAAGCCAATTAGAATCTATAGTATGTTAAATGAAGACATGTTAAAAAGACAAAACCAGTAACAAAAAATGAGAATCAGGGTACTGCATCTTCTAGTCGGTGCAAAAACAAAAATCAATAAGAAACTGGAATGTGGCAGAAAAAAGTAACATAATACCAGGTAGCGTATTTTCTCGCATATACGGCGTATATTAGTCACTCAAAAATATGATGACTGAATCGAGAGTACGGCTTATATGCGCACAAATTAGACTTGACATGCACAAAACTGGGACAATAACGAAATACCATAACGCAAGAAAAACTTATTTTGACTACTAAGCCTGTAAGTGAGAAAACCTTGCACAGTGGTATGTTGATGTTAGTTATTGTAGTAGCTGCTTAATATCAAAACAACCTAACAGTTTTAATTTGAATTTTCAGTAAGAGTGTTATTTTGAAAATGTTCACCACTTCTTTTGAAAGCAGTAGAACGAGAGAAGGATTTAAAATGCAAGTTCTCACAGGGGCACTGAGCTATTGGATGTTGGAAGGTGTGATGGAAGGCCACCAATCAAAGGGGCTTTTTGTCTTCGAGCGTCTCTTCTAGCTCTCTGGCACAGATCCAAAATGGCCTTCTTCCTGTTGAAATCGGAGTTTCCTCAGAATAGTCTGCCAAGAACGTAATACAGTGGATGGCTCGTCCTATCATTAAAGTTCAATAGAGGAGATGGAAAAAGCAATGGAAAAAAAACATTAGCATATAACATTTTATTTTTTACTTTGGGTGTCTCCCCCAGGATAAACCTTGACAAAGGTGGATACCATGATGGGGCGCTGTTCACGTAAACTGGGCGTGCTGGCCAAAGCGTTCTTCCTTCTGTGGCTGCTGTGGTTGGGGTATCTCCTACTTGCCCTCTCCCCTTTACCCTCCTCAACATCCTCCGTCGACACGGTTGCGCTAAAGCCTCGCAAACTTGATGTGGAGAACCTGGCTACGCCCATCTACACCAAGCCGCCGGCAGACGGTAACAACCCGGGCGAGTGGGGCCGGGCGACTAACCTCAACCTGAATGCGGAGGAGAAGAAGCAAGCGCAGGAGAGCGTGGAGCTCTATGCCATCAACATCTTTGTTAGCGACAAGATTTCGCTCCACAGACATATCAAAGACAACAGGATGCCCGAGTAAGTATTTTTTTTGGTGGCTGACATCAATTGTAAATAGTCAATGAGTTTTACTTTGAGGCCTTTTCCTCATTTAAAGACCGATGGCACAGTATGAGGACCAAATTGGCGTTTAACTGTCTTGCTCAAGGATACTTCAACATGGTCCCAAGAATAAATAGAATAGATATCAATATTAACAAAAATGTCTGGGGTAGTCTCTGTGAAAAGCAGTTTTCTTGGGCGGGGCTAAATTTTTTTGGGGTGACCTCATCTCAAATTCTTGCTTTTATTTCGCCTTACCTTTATATATGAACTGGGCATACATTTGTGGGTATATTTGCATTTTGTTTCAAGGCAAGAATCTAGTGATTTTAAAATTACATTGGCATTATGGTGGTTACTTTTAAATCATTGAAATATTTCAAAATATTGAAATTTTAAGTCAACAGAAGAATCAGATTGGCTCTCTCACCAACATTTTAATTCAATTTTGTTATCATTTGAATCAACTTTTTAAGTCTTGCTCTAGGAGCTTTTTATTTTTCGAAAGGCAAATCATTCTGAAAACGTGCAGAGTCTTGACACAAGTCGTATTTCAAGTTAAACCAGATTTTCCGCTATCGCTATCAAAGCAGAAATGATTTGTTTTCATGATAAGTGGAGCCGAGATTCTTTTTTCTTGCTCTCCCTTTCTTTTTTTTTTGTATTTACACTGCATCTTTACTTGCAATATTGCGGTTGCACCCTGCCACCTCCTTCATGACTCCGCATAATGGCTGCCATCTGGATGCAAAATACGATGGTTTCCAAATAACGTCTCATAAGAAAGCATCACTGTTGCATCTAATCACCTTATTTACTAAAATCACAACTTCTCCGAAACAGAGACTACATAAACAAGAAAACAAGAAAGTACATCTTGCCTGAGTTAGCAAACATCACATAATTCAAGATCATACCTATATTCTAGAAAAACAAGGTAGGACAAAACATTAGCTTTGCGCCACAAAGGTTTAGCATTGTCCAAAAAAACCCATTTGAACATTTCTTATCAGCTATTTCGATTACAATGTGCAATTATAACATCATATCGACCATATCTATAGATATACAGTGGTACCTCGACATACAATCGTAATCCGTTACGAGACTGAGATCGTATGTCGAGCTTTTCGTAATTATTCGATCGAAATTTTCGTCGTACCACGAGCTGATCGTAGGTCGAGGTACCACTGTATTCGAGAAAAACAAGGTAGGACAAAGGTTTAGCATTGTCCAAAAAAAACCATTTGAAGATTTCTTATCAGCTATTTCGATTACAATGTGCAATTATAACATCATATCGACCATATTTATAGATATATTTCATTTTTTCCATACTAATAATACCCCAGGTGCCGTAGTAAGCAGTTTGACTACCACCATTTGCCCAGCACATCGGTCATCATCACCTTCTACAACGAGGCCTGGTCCACGTTGCTTAGGACAGTCCACAGCGTCCTGGAGACTACGCCCGCCATTCTACTGAAGGAGGTCATCTTGATTGATGACTACAGTGACAAAGGTGGGTACTGGTATATGTTTAAAATGCTCTGACAGAAAATAATGACATCAGCCTGGTAGGTAAGATAAGTCCCATCCAAATAGTTTCTCAAATTTCTCAAAAATCAGCTAGGATGAGCAATATAACTATGCCCTATCTGTCGTTAGCTCCGAATTGTAGCATTGTGCTACTAATGTGAGGCCTAGTGTTCCTGTGGCTATGCTAAGCTAAGCTAAGCTAGCTTTGTTTCCCTTTAAATAATGTTGTCAGGCATTTCTTTCGTCATTTAATGTTATAATATATTTTTTTATTTGATATTTTATATAGTTTAAAAAAATATTTTGATAATATAAATTTTATTTTAATCTTATTTATTGATTTCCACTCTCACGCTCACACTTTCTCTCTCACTCTTTAGTTTTAGGCAATAACTTGACTTTGGATGTTTTCAATCAAAACTGGAAAATTCAAAGGAAATAAGTTGACTTGAGGAATTCAACATCTGCAGTTAATTTTTTTTACAGTCAATGAGGAAATTATAAATTGTCACAAAAAATAATAAAAATAAAACGAACAAAGTGTGAACAAAAACAAAGAGCTTATTAGGATCAGAATTGATTTCAAGTCTCAACAAAACATTTTACAAATAATGTTTTGGCATTATGCTTCATATTAATCAATGTACACTCAGTGCAATAATTAAAATACAGTATTATTGACCTATTGTTGACGTATAAACAGACATCAAAAATAATTATTTCTGCTTTTGGCTGAAAATAAGACCATGATCAGGGAGACTTGGTGTTTTTCATTGAACCGCTATGATATCCAAATGTGGCTGTAATTGTGACATAGTTATTGTCGCTAATGTATAATGAGGAAAGGTTGTGTGATGTTTCCAGACTATCTTAAAAGCCAGCTGGCTGAGTATCTCAGCAATCTGAAGCGCGTTCGTCTCATCCGCACCAGCAAGCGTGAGGGTCTGGTCCGGGCCCGTCTTATTGGCGGCGGAATCGCCACTGGTGATGTGCTCACCTTCCTGGACTGTCACTGCGAGTGTGTCAACGGCTGGATCGAGCCACTGTTGGAGAGGCAAGTCCAGAGTTCTCAGCAAACCACTTCAAACCAAGAATGAGCAATTCACCACCGCAATTTATGAGTGACATAAAACGAGGGAATTTTGAGATACAGTAGTACCTCGAGATACGAGCTTAATTCCTTCCGGGACTGAGCTCGTATGTCGATTTTCTCATAACTCAAATAAATGTTTCCCATAGGAATGAACTAAAAACAAATTAATTCGTTCCAACCCTCTGAAAAAACACCAAAAACAGAATATTGGATTGGAAAAACATTTATTTGTTCTTATTCACCATCTATTAACAAAGTAACAAATAACTAGTGGTTTAATAGTACTAAAATTAGACGTATTTCGCGGAGGGGAACATGACAAAAACAAATTTAAATGAACTTGGATCGGGTTGGCTCTATTTGCCCCGCCTCCACCCTGACTTTCAGATGCAACCTATCGAGCGTTGATTGCTTTTGTATTCCCTTCAAAATATTCCCAAAATGATGCACACAAATGCCCTCACAATAGGATAACGCACGACCACTTGCCAACGAGAAGTAGTATATACTCCTCTCGTATTAGCGATCGCTCCGCCATTCGCACTGACTAATGGCAAAAAAACACAGAAAAAATGCAACCACCCGCCCAGTGCTTAAAGTTCAATTAAAATAAAAACAAGTACAAACAGTACCATGAAAAACTCGATAATGATAATGATTTTTATCTTTTTTAAGGATCCGACAGAATCCCAAAACCATCATGTGTCCTGTGATTGACACCATTGACTGGAACACTTTTGAGTTTTACATGGAGACGGGCTTGCCTATGAGGGGGGGATTCGACTGGAGGCTCACCTTCCAGTGGCATGCTGTGCCGGAAAAAGAACGCCAACGCCGAACATCACGCATTGATCCCATCAGGTGACTTTTACATAACATTTACATTTACAATTACAAATGCATTTATTGATGAATCATGTGAATAGAGAATTAGTACACTTCTATAATAAAAATATAACTTGTAATATATTGGATGTAGCAGATAACTTTGGTATGTCTCATGACCCTCACTCTTTGATTTTGCAAGGTCTCCAACTATGGCGGGTGGCTTGTTTGCAGTTAGCAAGGCCTACTTTCAGTACCTGGGCACTTATGACATGAGCATGGAGGTGTGGGGCGGAGAGAATCTAGAGCTCTCTTTTCGGGTCAGTGCGGCCTCCTCTCCGGCGCTACACTAAATCGCTATGCATTTTCTACTTCCTGAAAGTGCTAGTATGTTATCCCATAGGTGTGGCAATGCGGTGGCAGCCTGGAAATCGACCCTTGCTCCCACGTGGGTCACGTGTTCCCCAAGAAGGCTCCGTACCCACGACCCAAATTCCTGCAGAACACAGTGCGAGCTGCTGAAGTGTGGATGGACTCCTATAAGGAACACTTCTACAAGAGGAACCCGCCCGCCAGAAAGGTGAAGAATGACAAGCACTAGGCATAGGCGGATTATATTTCACTTGGGTCGAATTCTGGATGAAGTTTAGCTCTCAAATGATTCATTGGTCAACTTTAACGGTTTGAAAATCCTGAAGTATAAAATAGAAAATTGGACACAAAATATCAATACCATCATTGTAAATCTATTTTCAGATTAGTCATGAATTAAGCTTGTCTTGTTCATGCTCAAAAACACCCAAAAACTTTTTAGTTTCATACTTCATTCATTTTCTGAACCGCTTACCCTCCTCACAAGGGTCGCAGGGTGTGCCAGCCAATCGCAGGGCATGAGAAGAAGGACAACTATTGACTCTCACATTCATACATAGGGGCAATTTAAAGTGTTCAACCAGCCTGTCATGCATGTTTTTAGAATGTGGGAGGAAACCAGAATACCCAGAGAAAACCCACACAGGCCTGCTCAGAACATGCAAACTCCACACATAAGGGCTCGAACCCAAGACCCCAGAACTGTGAGGCCGACACGCTAACCACTAATCACCAGGCCACCCTTAGTTTCACAAAACAAGCGAAATACTTTGTGTAAAAGGTGCCCCACACCTTTGTTAACACGTCCGTGTTAAATATTTACATTAGCACCGGCCGCTAAACAAGGGCTTGGTTTTAGACATAAAGGCTTATCACCAATGTATGATTAATGATTTTTTTTTTTTAAATGACAGGAGAACTACGGCGACCTTTCCGAACGTCTGCAACTGAAAGAGCGGTTGAAGTGCAATTCTTTCCGCTGGTACCTGACCAACATCTATCCAGAGCTACACGTACCCGAGGATAGGGATGGCTGGCATGGTGCTGTGAGTTGCATATTATTTCTTGCATATGTATTTTGACATCATTTGCATTCATTTTGAAATCCACCAATATAATTCCAACTCAAAGTTTAACTGAACTAAACAGTTTGTGAGACATTTACGTGAATAATTTCATACAAGTAACATAGTTACTTTTATGAATTTAGAGTGGTTTACCCAATTTTTTGAATGTTAATTTTTATGCAATAAAATTTATGAATATTTGAAAGCGCATAATAGTAAAAAAAAAATGTCTTTTTTTCCCCATTCTAGGTACGCAGCTCGGGAATCCCTTCGGAGTGTTTGGACTACAACGCCCCAGACCACAATTACACTGGCTCATACCTTGCGTTGTTTGGCTGTCACGGGCAGGGCGGCAACCAGGTGACACACCTTACTTTTGTAAAAGCCGCAGAATATGTTTTGATTGCGATAGTGTGTACTATACATGAGAAATTACAGTAATTCTACTGCAGCTCACTAAGTTTAATTGTGTGTAACTATTTTCTTCCAAATAGAATACTGGCCTCTGGTGGCTATCATGCACACAGAACAAGAAGCAGGACAATAGTATTCATAAAGCAAAAAAAATGCTCCAAACAGTACACCACATGAAGTTTTATTTTTCCTATTAAAAAATACAAAAGACACACTCACAGTTCTTGGGGAATGAAAGAAAATGCTGAGTGTCTCTATTCATTTTATTTGGATTGGATTGGATAACTTTATTCATCCCGTATTCGGGAAATTTCATTGTCACAGTAGCAAGTGGGTGAGAATGCAGATACAGGACAGGCATTTTAGACATAAATAGATAGGTAATAAGTAAGTTAATAAATAAATAAATACATGAATAAATATATAAATAAATAAGCGTGTTGCTGGAAAAAACATATATACATATATATATATATATATATATATACATATATACATACACATACATACATATACCCATACATACATATACCCATACATACATATACCCATACATACATATACCCAAACATACATATACCCATACATACATACACATACATATACCCATACATACATATACATACATATACCCATACATACATATACCCATACATACATATACCATATACATACATATACCCATACATACATATACCCATACATACATATACCCATACATACATATACATACACATACCCATACATACATATACATACATATACCCATACATACATATACATACATATACCCATACATACATATACATACATATACCCATACATACATACATATACATACATATACCCATACATACATATACCCATACATACATATACCCATACATACATATACCCATACATACATATACCCAAACATACATATACCCATACATACATACACATACATATACCCATACATACATATACATACATATACCCATACATACATATACATACATATACCCATACATACATATACATACTTACACATAGATGTACATGTATACATACGGTAGGTCTTAACATTCAACCATTTGTTTTGTTAAGGAGCCTCAAAATAATGGAAATATTGTCATTGATTTTAGTTATAAGCATTCTGCCCTGTCTTTTTTGTCCCAGTATTTTGAGTACACGTCCCGGAAGGAAATCCGCTTCAATTCAGTAACGGAGCTTTGCGCTGAGGTCCACCAGGATAAGAAGGCTGTTAGCATGAGGCACTGCCCCGGCGACCACGTTTCCACGCCAGCTAACATCCAGTGGGAGTTTCGAGGCGTAAGCTGAATTTGCATTCAAACTCTCCTCCATCTCGCTCTTGATCACTTCTTTTCTTTTCCTCTCCCTCACCAGGATAAAAGCATTTACCACCCTCACTCGGACAAGTGCATCACGGCTTACCGTAATCCTGAAGGTCGCGCTCAGATCCAGATGAGGCCCTGCGAACCGCTTGATCGAAACCAGCAGTGGAAGTTTGAGTAAAGTTGAAAGGCAGGAATCTTACTGACCCCCTCGGTGAAAGACAATTGAGGGGAATGTGAGCATCCGTACGGATTAAAGTGCCCTCCCGCCAACCATTTGCTGCACAGGGATGGAGAATGCTGATTTTTAGCTGTCATGTAGCATGCAAGTGCCTCTGAAAAACTAACACTCACAAAAGTGCCTGTGCCAGTCCAAACGAGCAGGTGCCCACCCGAGACAAACCCCATTTGGTCATTGAGATAATGTGATGCTAAAATATAATGCTGAAATAACTGAAAAAAATATTTATATACTAGTGGTGCCTTGAGAAGCAAGTGATGTGACTAATTACTACAATAAGGAAGAATTTAGGATATATTTTTAATTATGGTAGTCAAGGAACAATGTGCCATAGTATATTTAATTTTTTTTTGCCTTAACATTGAGGCAAATTCCTACTTTTGTTCAAATTAAGGTACTATATCTTACATTTAGGGTTTTCAGATACAAAAATGATAATAATAATAATTGGACATAGGCTTTGTCATCATCATTATTGACTCGACAAAAGATGATGACAAAGCCTATGTCCGATTATTATTATAATTAATTTTGTATCTGAAAACCCTAAATGTAAAAATAAAACTAAACAAATTTGATTTTTTTTTTAGAAAGCACAATGGAATTTTGTTTATTTGTACAGTGACAATGAGTAAAATACTTTTGACTATTGTGTTTATAAAATATTTCAACTTTAGCATTTTGATAACTAATAATAAAAAATAAATATAGGAAGAATATTGAAAAAATAGGAAATTCAGTAGAATATTTTAAAACGCTAAATACTAATGCTCCCCAAGACTGACTTTCCTCGACATAACAAATAGTAATAAATTATTTTGAAATTAAAAAATATATATATATATTTTTTTCAAATGACTTATTATTATTTTATTTGCACTAGCTCTTTTTGGGAAAAACACTCACTCATTCCATGTTGTCCAATAAACACACTCCTGGGAATGTATTCCTGAAATGTCGAGGTATTTTTGACTGATTCAAAGCGAAGAGTTTATATTTAAATACAAAAATCTGATCCAGTTTCACATCTGTTGGGAGCAGCGAACAAAAATGATCAATTTAAACTGCTTGAAAAAGGACATTCCCAGCATTTTTATGCGAATTATATTATTATAAACCGTATGCCATGACATCCTAGGTTATTAAAGATATTGTAAAATACTTGGTCAGCTTTCCTATAAATAAAGTGCAATTTTTCCTATGGGAATAAATATCAGGGCTAAATCTTTGTGCCTATGTGAAAGGATGTTATCCGACTAACTCCTAGAGAATATAATAGATTTTAAATGTGACTAAAAGAACGAAAACAATACCGTTGGATACATTTAATCGCTGTTTGACTTTAAACACTCATCTGCTGCATATTTTTATTAAAGACTGTTGTGTCTGACTGTACTTGAAATGGATAAAAATGTAGGAATGTCAATTGACTTGTTTTGTGTTTTATGGACTACTGTTGTCAAGTTTGTGGGGCAAAGTTGATGTAAGAAGTCCTGAAACTACTGATGTGATTAAAGGATTACAGGATTTGAAGGAAATAAATTAAAAACTTTAATGATTTGCAACTGTGTTTAATTTTGTCTGATTTAAATGGAATTTGGAGTTCATTTTATTTTGCGGAGCGCCCGGTGGATGAGTGGTTAGCGCGTTGGCCTAACAGTGGGTTCAAATCCAGGTCGGTCCACCTTTGTGGAGTTTGCATGTTCTCCCCAGGCCGGTGTGGGTTTTCTATGGGTACTCTGGTTTCCTCCCGCATTCCAAAGACATGCATGGTAGGCTGATTGGTCACTCAAAATTGCCCCTAGGTATGAGTGTGAGTGAGTGTGATTGGCTGGCCACCAATTCAGGGTGTCCCCTGCCAGCTGGGATAGGCTCCGGCACCCCCATGACCCTAGTGAGGATTAAGTGGTTCAGATAATGAGATGAGAGATTTTATTTTCCAGGTAAACACTCTAAATGAGATCATGGGCTTGGTGGTAAAATGACAAATGGCACCTTAATTTCCAGCAAATCAGATTGGATTAAATTGTTGGTACGTATTACTTTATTATTATTTTTAAATAGCTGTATTAAAGGCTGACATTTTATTTTTTTTAATATACACTGAAATCAATCTAGGGCTGCCCAGTGTGCAGGTGGTTAGCATGTGTTCAAATGCCAGGTTTGGACCTTCCGCGGTGTAGTTTGCATGTTCTCCCTGGCCTTCTATGGGTTTTCTCTGGGTACTCTGGTTTCCTCCCACATCCCAAAAACATGCATGGTAGGCTGGTTGGACACTAAATGGCCCCCAAGTATGAGTGAGTGTGAATGGCTGTCAGTCTGCTTGTGTTCTGTGATTACTAGCTGGCCTGGGATAGGCTCCAGCACCCCCGGCGAGCCTTGTGAGGAAAAGCAGTACGGATCATGAATGAATTAAATTCTTTGAATCGGACATGTAGTACATGAATTTATAAGATAAAATTGGGTTCAATAGATATTCTAATTTCACAGAAAATTACAAGTTAATGGTGAACTTCGATGCACGTGTAGGTAATGCACAGAAAGCATTCATAATCATTATAGTATAACATTATTAGTATATATATATATATATATATATATATATATATATATATATATATATATATATATATATATATATATATATATACACATACACACACAAACTATGCAGTGGTGGGCCGTCAGGGCCTTCAAGGCCTTCTCTGCTGGCCTAAGAAATACATATGAATCATATATTATATTTTGTCCATCAATACTTATTAAATAATTCCAAATTGTCTGTTAGCTTCCTTTCATTGCTTTTCCCCCTTTTATATATATATAAATATATATATACATATAATATATATATATATATATATAAATATATATATATATATATATATATATATATATATATATATATATATATATATATATATATATATATATATATATATACTAATATTGTTATACTATAATGATTATGAATGCTTTCTGTGCATTTCTGCTGGCCTAAGAAATATCTGAATCATATATTATATTTTGTCCATCAATACTTATTAAATAATTCCAAATTGTCTGTTAGCTTCCTTTCATTGCTTTTCCCCCTGGTTGCACTGGCCTGGTTTTAATGTCTGAAAAGCTCCAGTATTTGTATTTAATCATTAAATGCTGTTAGGAAGTGGATTTTACCCCATTTTTGTCCATTGATTTATTGATTATTTTTTATGTGTCGCAGCTGTAGCTGCAGTAGAGGTTGTATAGCCATAAAACAGTTTTTGAGGGTTGGATTGATTCGAGAAAATGCATGGACTGCCACTGATACTATGCAATCTGTTTTCCATGTCTACCTCCACCAACACAACTGAATCAATGGTTAATTTAATGAGATTCAGGTGTGGTAGAGGGTGGAGATATGGAAACAGACCAGCACCATTGCTCCAGAAGGAACAACTGTTTTATTTTGAAACAACGACGGATGTGTCGCTAAAATGAGCATTTATGACTAAATCAAACAAAAGTATCTCGAAGTTCTGATTTGTTCTCCAAACGATCCGACTTTCGGGTAAGGACAGTTTGCCTATTTGCAAGTACTATAGCCGTAAAATGTGAAGAAACTCGGCGTGTTTGCTTTCGGAAGTGGCCTAAAACGACTCGTTTAATCGTGCGGTAAAGACACTAATATAGGTTGCTAATCCTCGTAAATAATTAATCCCCATCGGTTAATCCATTTATATTTGTCTCGGTGGAATGGACTCATGTATAGATGGGGGAAGGAGCGTGAGAAGGAGGAAGAGGAGGAGTTCAAGCTGTGATTAGTTAGCCACAATTAGTGTTATGGCGGAGGGCCAGTAAAAAAGGTGGTTAAAGTCCACTAGAGGAAGATCCGCTCTCACAATCAGGGCAGGGAATAGAATGCCGTCTGCGGTTGACGGCGATCAGGAAGAAGCAGTGACAAAATGGCCTTTTGTCGGCGGAAGCGACTCAAACTTTTCCTCATCGGGGCCGCCTCCTTGGCGTTTCTTTTCGTCTACTTGGGCGACTTCTCGGGGGAACTCGACTCGGACGACGCCAGCGTCGAGTTGCGCGAGGAGAATGAAGTGGATTTAAAGAGACCGGTGTACGAGAAACCCCCGCTGGTAGTGGACGCCCCCGGCGAGTTGGGTAAAGCGGTGGAGTTGAAGTTGAGCGCTGAAGAGAAGCTGAAAGAAGAGGAAAGCCTCTCCAAGCATCAAATTAATATCTACGTCAGTGATGTGATCTCCCTGCATCGACGTCTGCCCGAGAGGTGGAACCCACTGTGAGTAAACTAAAATGCTTGAACTCATTGTCTTCCATAGATTGCGATAGACGTCCAATCAGTGGCGGTCCGTGAATTTCCTAGTGACGCCTTCAGCTATCGGAATCAATCCAACCCTCAAAAACGATTTTATGGCTATAAAACCTCTACTGCAGCTACAGCTGCGACACATAAAAAGTCATCAATAATAACCTCATACAATTGAAATATTATTTAGAAATATAGCCATATTTTACTCACCAAAAATCATTTTTAACTGTACACAATATCCATCCTCCTTTCTTTCCTCCTTCTTTTCTATCGCCATCGAAGCTAAGTCGAGCCTATCCGTTCATATTTCTGGCAAACGTTTTTATTCGATTTAGTGCTGAAAATGTTCATTCATTATGATTCATTAATTTTGTGAAGACTGATCTTTTTTCTCATGAATACAGTACATCTTCATTCAAACAAAAAAAAATCCATTTTGTGAATCAAACTAAGATTAAAATGACCTTTTCTCTTGTTCTTTAACTCTATAAGCGTGGCCTATGTGACCCAAAATGTGATGTAAAAATATGTGGATGATACGTCTCAATTTATAGTTATTTATTAATATTTGTTCATGTTCTCAAGTGCTTATTCTCACAAAGGGAGTGCTGGAGCCTATCCCAGCTAACTATGGGCCCCAAGTGGGGAACGGCCTGAATTGGTGGCTAGCCAATCGCAGGGCACAAGGAAATGGACAACCGCACACTTTTTCATATCGGCACATATTGTATTGGGGTCCAAAGATGTATCATAACGTCACAAACTAGGTGATTTACACCCCAAGGATCTTGTCCATTTGCTCTGTCAAAGTTGTGATATCAAAGAGATAACGTTTGTGTTAAATCCAACTTCTTTCACTATTGCAGCTGCAGAGATGTGCACTATGATTACCTGTCCCTGCCGACCACATCAGTGGTGATCGCTTTCTACAACGAGGCCTGGTCCACGTTGCTCAGAACGGTCCACAGTGTCTTGGAGACGACGCCAGACATTCTGCTCAAAGAGCTGATCCTTGTCGACGACTACAGTGACAGAGGTAAAATGGCGAAGACTCACGATAAAGCTTCATAAGTGTAATGCTACCACTTTGGCACAGGAAAGTTCAATATCGCGTTTTAGCATGACAAAATTCCCTTCGATGCGTGAGCTGTTGAAAATTCCACCACCAAAATAAAAATCTTTTATTGAATTAGTTGCGGGCAAGCTATATTCATATAACTCCGAGAGAGAGACATTACACGAGGGAGTTGCGACCAGAAGGACGGTGCCCATGATGTTCTTATGAGCAGCCTCTCGTGTCCGCTGTATGCTCGCATCTCAAAATTTGTCTTGTATCTCAAGATAAATATTTGCTCGAAATTTTACTCGTATCTCAAATTGTTTGTATGTCGGGGCACTCGATGGTCAAGGGACAGACCCTACTTACGAACATTCGACTTACGAACAACGGTACATACGAACACGTCTGCAAATTGCGTTTATGTCGAAAAATGTTCGTAAGTTCGATTTTGTATTGCGCGTAGTGCTTCTTTCCGCCGCTAATACCGACGCCTGGCGCTGTGAGCGCTCAGCTCACCCAGCATCCACCTTCCTCTGCCCAGTTCGTTGCAGTGCGTAAGTTGCGTAAGTGTTACTTATACAAGCCTTAAACATACAAATGCACTTATATAAACCTTCAATATACTTCTATAGGCCTTAAACATAAATTATAATACAAAATATAGCACTGAATCAACTTGCAAACAAATTCAACTTATTAACAATCGCTCGGAACCTAACTCGTTCGTAAGTAGGGGAGCGTCTGTATTACTGAAATGTGATTACAGGTGTTCTTCTTTTTGTTTAACCAGAACAGTTTGACCCAAATTTAGCTAACAGCCCATATTTTGCTGTTGAATTCTGTAATGACACTAAACTATAGCCTCGCCCTTTTCTGAAAGAGCTATAAAAAACTGCTTTGCATTTACTGACATTTTTTTAAAACAAGTTGCTCAGGACTAGCCATCTTCCCCATGATGCCATCGTGGGTGTGTCCATGCATTTATGCTATTTTCAAAACGATGAAATGCACAAGTTCTGCGTGTAACATTACTGAACATATGAAAATACTATTGACGCTTATTTTGTAATGCTTTAAAGTTGATTCTCAAATCAGAATATTGATACTTTTGATACATCAGGTATGCGTCTATCAGTAGAAGAAACCCAGTGGTAAGAATTTTAACTGTCTAGATCACATGTGTCAAAGTGGTGGCCCGGGGGCCAAATCTGGCCCGCCGCATCATTTTGTGTGGCCCGGGAAAGTAAATCATGAGTGCCGACTTTCTGTTTTAGGATCAAATTAAAATGAAGAGTATAGATGTATATTAAATTTTTTAGATTTTTTCCCCCTTTTAAATCAATCATTGTCATTTTTTAATACATTTTTTCCTGTGTTTTTAGTTCAAAAATCATTTTGTAAAATATAAAAATATAAAAAAAGCTAAAATAAACATGGTTTTAGATCTATAAAAAGCTGAATATTCAGGGCTTTTAATCCAATTCTTTTAACCCATTTATAAAAAAATATCTAAATATTATATCTAAAATGGTCTGGCCCACATGAAATCGAGTTGACGTTAATGCGGCCCGCGAACCAACCCGAGTTTGACACCCTTGGTCTAGATCATACCTTAATGATATGCAGAGAGATATGACAGTACAGTTATTCCTCGAATATCGCGGTTAATGTAGACCAGACATGGCCGCGATAATCGAAAAAAAAATTCTTTAAATAGTTAATAGCGGAAAAATATTGAAGTAGTGAATTCGCGATAAGTGAAGAGGCAACAATTGAGGGATTACTGTAGTATAGTGTTTGTAGGGGGATGTTTTTAGTTTTTTAGGTCCAAGAATGACTTCAAATTTAGTGTAACACTTATGCTTTTTCTCCATTCATTCACTTAAATAATTTAGTTTCTTCTCTTTTATTTCTGAAGATCACTTAAAGGAACCTTTGGAGAACTACCTGTCCAATTTGCGAAAGGTGCGATTGATTCGGGCCACAAAGCGGGAAGGCCTGGTGCGAGCCCGCCTCTTGGGGGGGTCCTTTGCCACGGGCGACGTGCTGACTTTCCTTGATTGCCACTGCGAGTGCCACGAAGGGTGGCTGGAACCTCTTCTTCAGAGGTTAGCAGAAACCTTTTTCCTCATGACGTCACACTTTTTAGGGCATCTCTATGGAAATTATGTAAATGATGAACGGAATTCGAATGATTAAAGTGTCTACGGAAAAGATGCCACGTGAGGTTGGAAGAAAGACTCTTGTCAACTTGTGTTTTGTCACCCAACTCAGGATAAAGGAGGAGCCGACGGCCGTGGTATGTCCCATCATCGATTCCATTGATTGGAACACCTTCAAATATCTCGGTCACCCTGGCGACCCTCAAGTCGGTGGCTTCAACTGGGGGATGGTCTTCACGTGGCATTACATCCCGGATCGCGAGATGAAACAACGGCGTTCACCAATCGATGTTGTCAGGTATGATTTTGGAAATGCAGTAAGATGTGCGGCTGAAGGCTTCACGTTGAGATCTTACGAAAGTTGACACTGCGGAAAAGCGAGCTCGAAATGCATGTAAGTTATCAGTGGAATCGCAACCTGAAGTATTTCATAAGGGTTTAAAAAAGGGATGTCTATATTACGAAATTCACTTATTCTGTGGCGGTGCTGGAACGTAAGACTGCCGACAGAAGGGTGATTGCAACTACAGTAGTCCCTCGATGATCGCAAATTCACTACTTTGCGTTTTTTTCTCTTTTTCCTGCTATTAATTAATTATTATTATTTTTTACTTCAGTGCTGAGTCCTAGTAGCAAGAGTGGCTTCCGCTTACGCGTTTCAGCGTGGATTTTCACATTTGTAGGAACTTAAATAATAATAATAATAATGAATTAATTTAAAGTTCATTAAAATGCAAAAGTCCACGCTGACAATCGTAAGTGGGAGTCACTCTTGCTACTAGGGCTCAGCATTGAGGCAAAAAAACCATATATATGTGTATATATGTATGTATGTATGTATGTGTGTATGTATATGTATATATAATTCTTTTTAATAGGGGTGGCCCTACTTTGTGAGTTTTCGATTATCGCGGCCATGTCTGGTCTACATTAACTGTGATATTCGAGGATTTACTGTATACTGAAAAGTTTTTTTTTTCCCCCCCCTCCCCCTTTAAGGTCTCCCACTATGGCTGGTGGTTTGTTTGCCATCCTAAAGAGCTACTTCGCCTACTTGGGAACGTATGACACGGGCATGGAGGTCTGGGGAGGAGAGAATCTGGAATTCTCCTTCCGGGTAAGAAGTGAGGTTCAGGTTGATGGCTTAGGAAAAGTTGAACTTTATTGAAATGCAAACTTTTTGGGAGTTTACAATCTGCCCAAGTGCTTTTGAAGTAAATATCAATTGGTGGAACGGCTAGACTAGATTTGGTGTCAGGACAGATTTTGCCCTGAAACTGCATAGTAGTTTGTATTTTGGATGTAGATTATTTCAAATTTAATGGGTACGTTGTAACCTGTCCAATTCTGGAAAGACCTGTTTTGAGTTACAAGCTTGGTGACGGAAATAATTGCCCTCCATTCAAGGCAATTTCTTCTCCTTTTAGATTTGGCAGTGCGGCGGCAGCCTAGAGGTCCACCCGTGCTCGCACGTGGGCCACGTATTCCCCAGGAAAGCGCCATATCGGCGCGACAAGGCCTTGGCCAACAGCGTGCGCGCTGCCGAAGTGTGGCTAGACGAGCACAAGGAGATCTACTACCATCGAAACCCACATGCCCGAAGGGTGAGTCAGCTGTTGGGTAAGGCTGTGAAAAGTGACGCTCGGCATACGTAAGCGGGGAAAAGCGAGATGTTTGTGAAGTTCCCGCTCTGCGTCCCTGCAGGTGTCACCTATCGGGTGTCTGCAGGGTAATTAAGCTTGCTCGACAAGGATCGGGTGACCCATTGCACGCTTTGTGCCAAGTAATGTAAATAATTGGCTTTCTGTGGTCAGTGCTACTGGACTGTTCCTATACAGACGCTCCCCTACTTACGAACATTCGAGTTACGAACAACGGTACATACGAACATGTCTGCAAATTGCGTTTATGTCGAAAAATGTTCGTAAGTTCGATTTTGTATTGCGCGCCTTTTTCCGAGTAGTGCTTCTTTCCGCCGCTAATACCGACAACGCCTGGCGCTGTGAGAGCTCAGCTCACCCAGCATCTACCTTCCTCTGCCCAGTTTGTTGCAGTGCGGAAGTGCGTGAACGTATCTCCAGTGCACAAAGAACCTTTTTCATTTTATCATTAAATATCTCGTGCATCCATTATTCAATATGGTTGGTGAAAAGCGAAAGGCTTCTATTGAGGGAGGTGCAAGGAAGAGGCAAGCCCTTTCATTTGAAACAAGTGGTAATAATAACGAAGCTTGATGCGCGTCAGAAAGTGGTGAGCGTTGCACGTGAATACAACTTGAATCGTTCGACCGTCAGTTCCTTTTATAAACATAAAGATCGAGCAGCTGGATCCAAATATTGAACGTTGCACAAAGTTTGCAAATCAATTGAATGATGCCATACAGTGCTACCACATCATTTATGATGAAAAAAAAGAAGAAAACTGTGCAATCGTCGTTAGATTGCTTCTTTCGGCCAGTTTCTAATACATAAATCTCTCTCTCTCTATACAGTACTGTACATATTCTCTCCATTTTATTAAATGTTTTTTTTAGTACAAACCAATGCGTGTCACTTATACAAGCCTTAAACATACAAATGCACTTATATAAACCTTCAATATACTTGTATAGGTCTTAAACATAAATTATAATGCAAAATATAGCACTGAATCAACTTACAAACAAATTCATCTTATGAACAATCGCTCGGAACCTAACTCGTTCGTAAGTAGGGGAGCGTCTGTACTGTAAAAAGAATTGGTTTCACTCGGCAAGACTGAAAATTTGCCGATTTATGCTGCGTTCAGAACTGCTGGATTTTGAAGCACGCTCTGGCAACCGACATCACATGACGGCAAAAATTAATTCCACGACAGCGAGGCGCGGCCTATCTGGTAAAACTTGCCAGTTGCGAGGCTGCCCGTCTTTCTTTGACATGCCATTATGTTAAATTTGAATTGGTGAAACGTGGCAAGATGAGGAAAAAATGTAGTGATTTAAAAAAAATGTTCTATTAATATTGTCAGAGATCCTCCAAATGATGGCCACACTGGCACAAAAGCAATGCCTTTTCAAAAAGCAGCCCCTTGCTTTCAGGAATACTTTGGCGATGTGTCAGAGCGCCTGCAGCTGAGGGAGAAGCTCGGATGCAAAAGCTTCAAGTGGTACTTGGATAACATTTACCCCGAGCTACACGTCCCAGAAGACCGGCCTGGCTTTTTTGGGATGGTGAGAAATGGCGCGTATGTCACTTTTCAGATGGTGAAGCCTTGCGTACCGTACTGTTAAATTTGGTCATTTTTTGTTTTGTTTTTTTAGCTGAGAAGTGAAGGAAAGCCTGGCTTTTGTTTTGACTACAACCCTCACAGCGAGAGTAACGAGCTTGGCAGAAGAGTCACTCTATACCAATGTCACGGCTTGGGGCACAACCAGGTTATTTGTGCTTCCTCCTTTGGTTGCACTTTTTTTTTTTATTTTACTTCGGATATTTTTATTCTGCTTTTACTTTTCTTTTTAATCCCTATTTTAGTGCTTGGCCTCCCACCTCTCTCTGTCTAAATTCAATTTTTCCCCTTTTTCCCCTCCATCTCATGCTCTTTCTTCTGCTCCTTTCACATGAACCATCTTCTCCTTTTCATATTCTTATGGTTTTATTTTGGCTTTATATTTTTTTAATCCATTTTTTTTTCCAATATTAATTTTAAAAAAACTTGTTTTGATTTTTTCATTCATTTGTTTTTATCCTTTTGACACATTTTTCTTTCTTTTCAATAAATTATTTTCATTTAGTCTCTTATTTATTTTGTCCTTGTTCTCTTCTGGATAATTTTTTTCATCCTTTTTTTTTGTTCACCTACTTTTCTTTTTCTTTTCCCCCCCCCATTTTGACCCCTACCAATTCTTGTTGACAAAAACAAGGGTGCAAGTTTGTTTTGATCTACCTCCAAATAATAAACTTGTACTCTTGATAGAATCACTTTCATCTCCATACAGTCGCAATACCAAAAAAATCCAATACAGATGGTAAAATGTGTTCTTTCACAGTCTACTACTGTGGCCACTTATCCAAATTTGTATTTTTCCCCTGACTCTCACAGTTCTATGAGTATTCATCAGCAGGTGAGATCCATTACAACCTGAAGGGCTCCACCGCCTGCATAGAAGGAGACAACATTAGCACCTACTTGACAGTCCAGGAGTGCAGCAAACATGGGGAGCCCGTACTCGTGCACCAAAAGTTTCTCCTCCGAGAGGTAATTCAGGACATTCCAATTTCACATGTATACACTGGTTTTGAATCCACACACTTGTTAAAATGCCAGGATTTATATAACAGATAGAGCTATACCTGATCCGATCATGTCATTTTGCGAGGATCTGAATCGGGTAAAAAAAAGACTGGGTTTTTAAACTGTATTTTTTTTTCTTTATTCATTCATTGGCTGCAATAGACATCCAATCCATTTAGGAATTAAATTGGATTGGACGTGATCTGCCGTTGATAGATTTATTATTAATACACTTTAATCAAACAGGGAGACATCTTTAACATACACTGGCTACAACTTGCAAGGAAAATCACTCCCAACTCGCCTTCGTTCAAGAGGATTCTGAAGAAACGGCATCTTCTGTCCATTTAGTCGCGCCATACTCAAAACATTTAATGTAATCTGATTCAAACAATTGCATAAGCTAAACGAATAACACCATTAAGGTCAAAAAACAACTGCCACAACAATCTCATATTAGATCGAAACCAAAAACAGACAAATAACAGCAGAATGCCAAATTACAAGTCCGTAACTATCACTTATTTAGGTCTTTTGCAGAGTAAACGCACCTTATAGAGTAAACACACCTTATGGAGAAGCACAACCAATTTCGTCATACGCAGTTTCTGGGTGTGATGACAAGTAGGCTTTTGTTTTTGATGATGATGACAGGGCCTATGTCTTATTATTATTATTTAAAAACACGAGTAAGATTTTGCACAAGTAAGCATACAATGTGACCCGAGCGGATCGGAAACCAAAACAACTGCGTAAGAATTTGCACGAATAAGCATATAATTTCTTTATAAGGTAAACGGAGCGACCGTATTTTTAAACAATAATGCGATTATCGCTATCTGCCGGAATCCAAGTCAAAGCAATTTAAGAGTCCCTTGTAGATCTTCATTGCCAACTCAGATCAACAATCTCGGCCTGAAACAAGGTGTCCTGTTCAGTCAATAGTCCTGAAAACAATTAACTGGCCTCGAAAGCAGCTGTGGGGGAAAGTTTCCTCGTGCTTACTTGGTCCCAATATAAAGCACAAATTAATTTGTAGCTTTTTAATGAACATATAGTAACATCCCAGAATGAACCCAACAGCCGTCAATGGCAGTGAAACGTGATCACTCAAAGCCAGGCTTCTCAGTTGAAATAGATTTCAGGTCTATACCTGTCAAGCAAATTAAGAGATAAGGGCCACAAGCAAGTAAATATGAGGATATTGCAAAAAAATGTCAGTTATAGCTCACATTTTAGTTAGGAAATATAATTTGGAAATCATTCATTTCAAATCTAAACTGCAAGTTGTGAAGACATTTTGTTGTTGCCCTTTTTTGCAGGATGGCAGCCTACTACACGTGGCTAGCCAGAAGTGCGTCGAAGCACTTTCTCAGACAGACAATGGCATGCCGGCGCCGTCTCTGCAGCCCTGTTCTTCCACCACGCTCCAAATTTGGTCCTTTCAGGAGAGCCTCTAACGGTAGTACCATTGCTATTTTTTGGGGCATCCCTTGTTTTTTTGTTGTTGTACGTTTTAATTAGTAACTATTTTGGATTTGATGGACCACAGCAGGTTAGTAATGACCTTTCAAGTACTTAAGGGAATCTATTTATTTTGAGCGCTCTGTGTAACAAGCAGGCTTATGGATTTTAATCCATTTTCGAATGAAGAATGTTGTGCTGTTTGTCCTGGAGAGGGCAACCTTGCTCCTCCCTCAAGCTTTTTAGAAAATGAATAACCAGGGATGCCTACAAGTGGGAATTACGACACTGAAAGCAAAACACTTATTTTTTTCTTTATATGGGTTTCTGTACTTTTTTGGAAAGTGCAGCTACAAGGGTTCAAATGAAGGCCATTTTTAGAAAATCTTTTATCGCTTCCTGATTTTTGGTCTGTTTTTAAAATACTTTTTTCTTTTAAGCCCTTTTCATTATTTTTCTTTCTTGTTTTCTCTTTTATTTTTGTAATTATCTCTCTATTTACCCGTGCCTTTTTGTTCAATCTTCACATGGCAGTTTTTCTTCTGTTTAGCTTCTGTTTTTTTTTCATTATTTTCTCACTGTTTCTCTATTTCGTTCGCGTTTGTTTTTCTTTTTCTTTTTTTGTCCTTTTTATCTGTTACAAAAATCATTGTCTTTTCTACTTATTTTTTTTCCGCATTAAACTTCTGATTTAACCAATACAGCTAGCTCTTCCAGTGCCATTGATGATGATAGGTATCCAATTATGTCGTTTCTTTCATCGTCCCACTTTGAATTGAAATTGTTTTATCAATAGTAGACCTCCAATCCATTTGAACTTGGTTTGGCAGTGAATTTACTGCTATTCCTCCCATTTCAAATTGGATGTCTATCACAATCAATGGCAGTTTATGAGCGGAGTCTAAAACTACAGTTAGGTGTAGTTATTTTTTTCATATTATCAAACCAGATTTGTCATCAGAATTCAAGGAAGCTATTATTCACAACAATTTGAGTTTTTCATATTACTACTAGTTTTAAAGCACTGACTATTTTTCAAGAACAAATCTTGTCGACAAAGGAGTAGTCACTCCAAAAACCGAAAAGATTGTTTTTGCCTTTTGCAGTTTTTAATCTATATCAAAATGGGTTGGTTTCTTTTTAAAACAGTTTTCCCCCCCCTAAAAGTGAATACGTGAACCTTGGTAAAAATGAAAGTGACTTTGCTGTATCTATTTTTTGCTTTTGTGATACCTCAAACTATAAAAAAACAGCAAAACAAAAATGGCAAAAGAACAATTTGTTTCAAGATATACACAACAAATTTGCCGCGAGCTACGGCGTCATATTTTTGACAACAAAAATGTAGCATGTGGCGCATTTTGAAGCCACGGTCAAACTTGCGACTGGGTGCCCCGAGGCTGTGCCGCCGGTCCCGTCATGAAATGAGGCCGGTGTTGTCTCCGGAGAGCCAAGACAGCAGATGGACTGCCTCATCTCTATTTTTTTGTTGTTTTTACACTCCTTGCTTCTCCCAAAAATTATTCACTTTGGGCTCCACCACCAGAGGTTTTATCTTTATGATGCATCAAGTGCAAGACTTGTAAAAGGGCATCATGCTTTTTAACGGAAGGAGCTAATGCAGGTGGCTAATGGAAGAAAGTTGGATGACCTCATTGGCGTTCACCTTCACGTGTCTTGGATTAGCGAATACGCCGCACTTCTATACTTTGCAATTGATTATGAATGTTACGTCCTCCGTTAGATTAACGGTGATAGAAATGTTTTTAGTAGTGAAGCACAGCCAAAAGCACGCGAGGACTTGAGTATGTTTGCTGTTTATTTTCTCAAATGACTTAAATGGTAAGTAAGGAACTTCCTATAAGATTAAAAGGGAAGGACACATATATAATTTATTTTTACATCTTGTACACCTCCCCCTTAACTTTTTTTGTTTTTAAATTAACAATTTACAATTGTTATACAACTGCTGGAATGTCAGGGAAATGAACCGTGGTGGCCTTATGTGCTTATACTGGGAAAAAAAGCTATTTTTGTTGTGAAAAAATAGAAAATGTCATTTGTACCTAGTCTTGGTGCAATAAAAATGAATATGAACCCATTTGTGACTTTTGCTTCTATTTTTGGGTGTCAATTAATACAAACAAGAGGTGAACAAACATTAATAATTAATACAGCAATTAAAAATGCTATGATTTCCATCCCGTTCATCAAAATTGATATTCCAAATGGACAAAAGACAATGCACAAGTTGATTCCAGGTCACTCCCTACAGATCAAAATGAGCCTACCATGCATGTTTTTGGAATGTGGGAGGAATCCGGAGTACCCGGAGGAAACCCACGCAGGCCCGGGGAGAACATGCAAACTCCGCACGGATGGACCGACCTGGATTTGAACCCAGGACCTCAGAGCTGTGAGGCTGACGCAAAAAGTTAGAACCCTCGTGTACATTCTTGAAGCATGGTGTTGCTCTTCCATGAGCCGCTTATATATTTTTTGAAGTACTACATTGCCGCCATTTTGTGACCTGGTTTCCGACTGCATAAAAGATGCTTCTCCTGGATTTCCTTATTCATTAATGTTTCCCCAACCAGAACGACATAGGTCTCCATTTCACTAACGCCCTACGAATACAGACCCTCCCCTACTTACGAACATTCGAAGAATCTTGTTCCCCCTTCAATTCCACCGGAGATGCCGCTCGACTGCTTCCTGGACCAACGAGGAACCCGCCATTCATCCATCTCCTTGGCGGCCCTCTTCTTTAATCTTTTGGGCGCATCCATGTGAAACGTAATGCAGAAGAGGGGGTGGCGGGGTATAGGGTTTCTGTCAGCGTAGCTACGGGATCTATCTGTGCGTGCTGCAAAAAGGCCTTGCTTTTGATGTGGGGTGGCAGAACATGCCGCGTTTGTCTCCCATAGCACATATGTGTCTTTAATGATAATGCAAAACAAGCCTCCCCATGGGTTCAGTCTTTGGAAATGCTCAGGCTTCAGTTGTCAGGGCGACACACACACACACACACACACAGCGACTAGGCCATTTCTCCTCTGCATGTCGCTTTAGTTGATGTAATCCCCAATACCCAGAACAGCTCTGGAGCTGTGGCTGCATACATTTAGATGACACACTTTCACTTTCAGGAGGGAGCACAAGACGGCATGGTTGGAAACATGCGAGTGGCAGATTCCTTGGCATTACTTTGCGCTTCGTGTCATCACGTTTAAGTTGGATGCCATGGTGGAGAAATACTATTGACATTTACCAGTTTCACCATCTCTGTGTACATGTCCGAGGAGGAAACACATTGGTTTACGGAATTGGGAAGCCAAAATAAGCATTGTCAGTTATGCTTAATGATCCCCCTCCTATACAGTTTGTGGTCTTTGAAGAAAGATCGAATGCTTCCGCGACTGCCATCCCATTCATTTCACTTCAACTCACCTTGAATGCCTTTTTAAATGGCCTCCTTTGACTCACCCTCAAAGGAATTCACGCTTTGCCTTCGGAAACTCTCTTTTACTCAGACGGTGTAAACACTTCTAATGAGTTTAGGTGAATGGTTTTCAAACCAGGGTCCAAATACTATAGCTTGGCGGTCCCTGGAAAATATTTCCAATTAATTCAAGGTGTAGACAGTTTTGGGTCACCTTCAAAATGAAAAACAAAAGCAAGAATCTGAGGAAATCACGTTAGCGTCTTGGCTAATAAATTAACGAGAGGCTTTCAAAAGGGACATTATAAATAGTTATAAACCATGCTGCTACTGAACTCAACATGAGGTTATTTACGATTTTGTAAAATATCCTATGAAGTTGTAAAGCTGTCCTTTCCTAGTCTGTCGAGCTTGTTATGACAGTTTTATAATATTTCCTTTGTTTAATATCACTCAAAATGCTCGTGGGGGTTCTTGATGTATTATTTTTAGGTGTTCCATTTCCAAGGTACTACCCAATGTTTTTGCAGTTTTCCCACATTACCCCAAATATGCCCAAATACTTGGTGATGCCTTCTTTCTTCATGGTTTTCAACTGGTGATGGTTTTTCTTTTATGTACTATTCCAACTCTGTTTTTCCTTATTCCTCCACTGTTTTCTCTGTAATGGTTTTGGTAATATCCCTAATCTTTTCATGATACTTGAGTATTTCGTTCTTGTGTGGTAATGGTTTCCGGTTGCGTTCCATTTACTTTCTATGATTATATTTTTATGATTCTATCTATACTTAGTTTTTCCCTGATTGTGGTTTCTGGTTAAAGTTTCCTTTTAACCACTATTCCACTTACATGGTTCATTCCCAATCATATATCCTACCATGTTCCCCACATGTATTATCTTATTGGCTGCCATTATTAGTGACCAGAACTATTTTTAAAATAAGCTGTTTTTGAATTGACAAACTACAGTGGCACCTCGAGATACGAGCTTAATGCGTTCCGGGACTGAGCTCGTATGTCGATTTTCTCGTAACTCAAACAAACGTTTCCCATAGAAATGAACTAAAGACAAATTAATTTGTTCCAACCCTCTGAAAAAATACCAAAAACAGGATATTGGATTGGAAAAACATTTTAATTTGTTCTAATTCGCCATCTATTAACAAAGTAACAAACAACTAGTGGTTTAATAGAACTAAAATGTGTTTAATGTTGTTAAAATTAGACGCACATTAACAACTGATCCAATGATGCTAACAAACTAGTTTGACTGAGCAGCTACACAAAATAAACTTTATAAAGTTCCAGTTTATTTGGTAGAGATCATGACAAAATCAGTTCGGTACTTTAGTCACGCTTGGGTTTGTAATCTTAAATGATGAGAAAGCTTTTGCATTATTCCCAAAAACTTTGCCCTTAGTCGCTATTCCATTCCATTCTGTTTCCATATTTTAAGACAATTTTCCAGTGCCTTTTTCTAGATCTTTGCTACCCGTTTTTCTCCAACCTTCTCCCAGGTGTCTAAAACACGGTCTCTCACCTCGACATGGCCCTGATTCCCCGCGCTAAATACTTTGACTTCAGGATTTGGCAGGGTGTGATTAAATTGAATTCCGTCCTCTCTCTCTCGAGGGTCTTTTCCCTCCCTCGTCTTGGTGCAGCGATGCGGGTCAAATGCTTGTCTGAGTGTGTGAATTAAACGCCTCATCACTCCGTAGTGCCCTCCCTCCTCTTCCCAGCGCTCCATACACACAAGGACTTCCAATTACCGAAAAATCTGGACTATTCCTGAATATATAATCATTTTTTAAAGATTCTGCAGCCAGAAAATTAACAGCCACGCTCTAGTGATCCGTTTTTTTCTTCTCGTCGGCAGCATGCGTGCTTATAAGAAGCAGAAGTTCCGCATACATCTTTGCCGATGTAACGATAATGTGCTCAGTCAGAGTGACAAAATAAAACAAATAGCCTCGCAATGGAAATGTGATTTTCCGCACACACTTGAGTCAATGAACTAAAAGTTTGTTATGTCATACTTCATATTTTAGCTGAATTTACACGACCAGCATTGTAAAATATAACAGTTGTAATTAAATACGATACATATAACAGGCAACGCGCTCGTAACATGACAAACAAATTTAAATGAACTTGGATTACGATGCAGACACTCAAAAATAAATTTAATCTAACCTTACACTAAATTTATTTCTAATTTTTGTTTTAAATTATGATACCTTTCTTCTCCCGGGTTGGCTCTATTTGCCCCGCCTCCACCCTGACTTTCAGATGCAACCTATCGAGGGTTGTTTGCTTTTGTATTCCCTTCAAAATATTCTGAAAATGATGCACACAAATGTCCTCACAATAGGATAACGCACAACCACTTGCCAACGAGAAGTAGTATACTCCTCTCGTATTATCGAGCAAGCTCCGCCATTCGCACTGACTTACGGAAAAAAAACAGGAAAAAAATGCACCGCTCCGCCCAGTGCTCATAGAGACATTACACGAGGGAGTTGCGACCAGAAAGACAGTGGCCATGATGTTCTTTTGAGCAGCCTCATGTCCGCTGTCTGCTCTTATATCAAAATGTGTCTCGTATCTCAAGATAAATATTTGCTCAAAATTTTACTCGTATCTCAAATTGCTCGTATGTCGAGGCACCACTGTATGTATAGATACAAGAACAATCTTTTTTTATACTTCAAAAGTTAGTACTAGACTCAAAGTTTAATCTAATCGAAACCAAAAAATCAATTTTAGGGTGTGCTATGTAATTGCCTTTTTATTCTTTAGTTCTTCCCCCCCCTCTACTGTTGCTTGAACCCTGCCCCCTTACGCTTCTCAATTTCTTCCATCCATCCCTCCTCCCTTTCTCCCTTGTTACCCTAATGTAATTGCAGAATTATCACATAGGCCATATGAAGTTGTCTTCTCTTCCCGCTTGGTAAAAATACAACAAATCACGTGGCGCAATCGGCCGGGGAGTGTGAAGAGGGTGTGACTGTGGTGGTGGGGGGCGCCACTGAGCCGAGTCACTGACCTTTTGCCATTGACTGGGCCCAGCGTGGCAGAGCACCGGAAATATCCGGGCAAGATGCAGGAGGCCAGATGACATGCTAATTGATGGCACTCACTATACAGGCCACCCTCGGACCACCGTGGGGGTGAAGTTTCTTTTTCGCTCACTGGTGGGACCTGCAAGTGGCTTGTCAATCAATCACTTGCAGCCTCGTGTATGTAGATAGGAAATTGTGGGTCAAATATTGAAGCAAAATCTCATTTGACCGGAAAATGCAATATGAGGACATTTGAATTTCACTTCAACTCGTCAAGTTTATTTTGCCTTAAAGCATTAAGACTGTTGAGATAGAAATGTTTAATTAATATATAACATTTATTTTCCGTACTTATCTGTGGGGGGTGCTGAAGCCGGTACACGGTCGATTGGTCGCCGGTCTTTTGGTCGCCCGGAAGGTAATTGATAATTACCATTTAAATCGCTGCTCAAATTCCCTAAATACAAACTGCGAATTATTATTTAGTCATACTTAATGCCCTATTAATTATTAGGCTAAAGAAAAGCTCCAAATTTCCCAGACTTGTATTGTTTTTTGTTGGAGAACTTGTTAAGACCCTGACGGACTAACGTAGCTTCTTAAAGGGACAACGCATGTACATACAAACTCTTCTTATACAATCACACGTCGGCTCAGTGAAAGTGCTCAAGGCCATTGTTGGCTTTTATTGATGCGTAGACCGTGTTGTTTTACCTTGTTTGGTCGCCGGTCTTTTGGTCGCCGGTCTTTTGGTCACCAATCTTTTGGTCGCCTGTTGTCGCGGTGTGGGCGACCAAAAGACCGGTGACCAAAAGACCGGCGATCAATCGACCAGCGACCAATCGACCGCACACGGCTGAAGCCTATCCCAGTCAACTATAGGACACCCTTAATTGTCGGCCAGCCAATCGTGGTAATATAGAACAGTAAATCCCTAACATGATTTATGCTGTTACATTTTTAAATGCCCGACTCTTAATAATTAGCTTGTACAATGACTAAGAAAATAATTATGTCCCTTCCCCGCCGTAGTTTTGCAAACAAGACACCGCGCTCTATCAAGGCCACCAGCTGGGAGTGTCAAGAGGATGGGTGAGTACTGATCACTTGATCTTTTTTCAACTTAATTTTGTGTTTTAATGGCCAAAATGGCCAACGTTGGGAAGGTGGGACAATGTACATTTGCCTGGTTGCTTGACGCGTCCCGTTGGGGTAATTTTTGGACATGTTTGGATGAAATACAGGAACCTCCAGGGGCGTCGCGTTTCTCTCGTGGCCGCCAAAAGCGCACTATTTTCGGGCGAATTGGTGTGAAATACTGACAGTTAACTGTATGAATATTTGTGCGGGGGTATGTATAAATAATTTCAGTTAATATGCATAAAATTTGAAACCCTGAAAACTGGTCAATAATGTATACCAAAACAAAAAGTTCAAATATAAAATAAAAACTACAGTGTAACATTGTGGCACACATTTAATTTTGTTAAAAAAGAAAAAAATGAAAATACCCCCCCAAAACTAAAATTATTAAAAGTAATACATGTTAAGAATGCAAAGCTCATTTATATACATTTCATTGAAGTTAATATAATCTCATTGAAAAGCGTAAATAAATAAAAAATATATGTTATTTAATATTCGTGCAATGTTTTACATCATTTAAAAAAAAAATACATGAACACATTTGTTTTTCTGGTTTATTTTTCCTTCCATTTATATAGAAAAAAAGCACATGTAACCATTCTCTGCATCCTACCTGCCTAAAGTCACACTCCCAATCAAGAGCAGGTACAATTGTCCTGCTCCCTTTTTTTTTGAGACACCAGAAAGCACTCGCGTAGGTTTGAGGAAAGACACAAAATCCATGAAGTAGAGGCCGAGAGAGTGACAGGTGGACTGCATGACCCCCGAGACTCCTAATGAAGAGAGAGTGTGTGTGCGTGTGTGAGATCGATACAGCCACAACAACTGATCTAATGGCTAGCGGGAGGGTGAAGAATGGAGACCACACACACACAACACAACACAACAACCACACACACGCACACACACAACCTATGCCATCGCTTCAAGCTCATTATTTCTCAAGAGTAGGGAGTTGTGATATTCCATCATTTGCTTGTTTGCGTTTCTTTGACAACACCAGGTTAACCTTTGACGTCATGCTGGTTCATGTTGAGTCCCCCCGAGGCGTGCACGTACGTGCTTGTTCACTTTTGCAAAATTTACATGCAAATTTTGAAGTCCAGGTTTTGCAAAATGAGTTACAGAGAAAAGGGCCCAGTTTTTTTTTTATTTTGCCAGGTTTCAGGGACTTAATTGGACACATTTTCAAAAAAACTGGATTTTTTTTCCCCCTTCATGCATCATTTTAGTCCATATGCTCCCCCACCCAAAAAAACAAAAAATAAAAAGTCCATTTTAGACTGCCCGTAGGGAGGGCTCTAGATTTCACTCTGTTCCTGGTTGTTCTTCTTGATAAGGACTACAATGTTTTTTTTGTCTCTTAATCATGGATAAGATCTATCATAGAGATATACATACCGATCGTTTAAGCCAATTTTATTTTTATCGGTGCATACCTGTCAACCTCTGCCGATAACTGCCCTTATAAATGATTATTGATTCCCCTTACAAACCCCGAAAAAACCTTACAAACACCGTACGACTCGTCGTACGGTGTTTGTAAGGTTTTTGGGGGGTTTGTAAGGGGAATCAATAATCATTTATAAGGGCAGTTATCGGCAGAGGTTGACAGGTATGTTGGTGTCACATTGCGTATAAACATTTTGCGAACTTATTGTTTCCTGTAGTTTCCTAGTTAGCCAGTAGAGGGCAAAGACAGTCTTTGGATGTGCTTATTTCTTGTATTAGTGTAGCTGTAGTTCAATTTGAACTGTGTTTTCATCACTTGCTTAGTGCATTTGTACGCTTTCTTTCTTTACATTTTATTGGCTTCACACGCAGTATTTGAAGGCGAGTGCCACCTGTTTGTGGCGACCATTATGTGAAGCTTGTTGTGATGCTTTGGGTAATGCATCCAAAGGCCGCCCATCAAATATGAATGAAGCGCCTTGCATCCTCATCTATCTTTCATGTCTTTCATTTGTTAGGGGGAGTGCAAAAGGGTGGTTTTGAATAAGAAAATATTTTTGGATGTTACTGCTGTGTTCGGCGTCTATCTAGTTTAAATAAATAAATTCAAAGAAAAACAAACACACTGCACCGGCGGGTCTTTCCTTCCGGCTGGTACAGGCTCACATATTTGCATTATTGACAAAAAACACAGACAATTTCTCCTGTCATTGAGGGTGGCTTAAAATCTGATTTTAGTTATGAGTAAATTTACTTCCATTATATGTATGCTATGGTATCCTAAGTTAATCCTCCTTTCTTGGCAACGTGCTAACTCTAAATTATTCAAAACTGGCATAACGACAACCTAAAAAAACCTCCAAGGCTCTGCATAAAATATAAGTGTGAGAGATCTTAAGAGCACTGGATTTGCCAATATGGATTTAAATAGAAAAATCAGCATAGAAATTGAAAAAAAAAATGTGTTAAGGCATTGTGCTGCATTTACATTAATATATCATGTCAGGTAGTTTTCTTACGTTTACAAAATAATGACTTTTTAGAGATTCTAAAATCTTCAAAATAAATAAAATATCTGACTGAGGATTCAGAAATCCATTGGAATCACTCTCTATGCATTTATGTTTTCAAAAGTAACATGACTATTGTCTAATATGGAATTTTACATTGTATTTACATCGCACTTTGCAATTTTAAATAATTCACAAAAACTAAGCATGCCATTTTTGAGGATATAAATTTGTCCTGAAAAAAAAACTTGATAACACAATAGTGTGAGCGACGCCCGTCCCCCAATGCATACAGATGAGGCCGAGTTTTCTCTTTCTTCCTTTAGTTCTTCCTTATTTTTTCTTTCCTTATTCCGTTTTCTACCCAGATCCTTCCTTTTATACGCCTCCAACTTTCCTTTTTTCCTTCCTTCCTTTTTTCTCCTGAGGTATGTTTTTTTTTCTTCTGCTTAGCATATTTATTTGTTTCTTCTCTCCATCTTTTTTTCCTTTCATCTTTCTGCCATCCCTCTTTTCTCCCTGCCTCCTTTTCTTTCCTTAAAAAAAAAACTTCTTTCCATTTTTTTTTTTTTTTGCCCTTTTCCTTATCATTATTTCTTCAGTTGGTTTTGTCGTTCACCTCCAGCTTTTCCCATTCCTTTTGTTCTTCTTTTCCCTCCCTTCTCTTTTTTAGGTCTATCCTCCCATGCTATCTGTGCAGTTCTGGCGCATCACAATGGCCGAGTGGTCTCAACAATACAGTGAGAATGTGTTTCGGTTCAATCCCGTTGTATTTGACCCGGAGGCACGTCGGAAGTGTTCACTGTAAGAGGCATTATGTAAGATGCGGGCCGCTTTCTTTCTCCCTTTTTTCTTTTCTTCTCGTAATCAGAATGGAATCCTCCCACCACCGCTGTGTAGCTCTTTTGAAGTCAGCGGCCTCTTTGATTGAACGTGCTCTTGATTTAATTTGCGTTGTGGAATAAGAGGCGGCACTGATAACCTCCTCTGACCAGAACAAATGTAGCATGGTACTGTAGCAGCATAGCATGGAATACAAGCCCCCCACCACCCACACACACACACACACACACACACACACACACACACACACACACACACACACACACACACACACACAACCTTTCAAGATTATCTTCAGCAGGATGTCCTTCAGCGCGACTTTCCCGCACCGCCACACGGGCACAATAGCATAGTTTAATGGTACAGAACAAATGTTTGCTGCCGCTTTGTCACCACTTTACCTGAATCGTTAACGCAGGCGTCCCTCCCTCCCTAACATCTTCCTCATATGTGCCCTTCAGTTTCTTTTTCCTTGGGAGGACATTGTACTTTTTTTTAAAAAACCAAACAAAAAATCAAGTTAATAAAAGAGAAATATATTCTATATCTTCCATTTTAAGGCATGTGACTGTACTTGTCTGTATATACACTGGCAGCCATGAAAATGGTGTTCTAGGTGTGCTGTCGACTTCCAGAGTTGGAAGAGTTGTACCAAGAGTTAGGGCAGGTATAGACCCTATGTATAAACCCCTTTGTTTAAAAAAATGTTTGAAAATGTGAAGATTTAACGTTATCTACCACGCACAAAGTTAAATGTTTCAATTTAGGTTTATGTGTGTGTATATATATATATATTTGTGTGTATATATATTTGTATATATATATATATACATGTGTGTATATATATATATAATATTTGTGTATATATGTGTATGTATATATATATACATATATATGTATATGTATATATATGTATATATATATGTATATATAAATATATATATATATATGTATGTATATATATAAATATATATGTGTATATGTATGTATATGTATATATGTGTGTATATGTGTGTATATATGTGTATATATATGTGTATACATATGTGTATATATGTGTATATATGTGTATATATGTGTATATATATATATGTGTATATATGTGCATATGTGTGTATATGTGTATATATATATATATGTATATATGTATATATGTGTATATATGTATATGTGTGTGTGTGTGTACAAGGAATTCTACTGTCAAGTGGAATCTTGACTTAAAAGTGACTCACTCTAAGTTTTTATACATACTAGCTTTTGTTGGGGTAATCTTTTCTCGAAACGTGGTCATGGAAAATAAAAGTGCCAGTAAATGTACCTCTTAATTTGATTTAATCATATCTGTAATTGGAGCATAACACATTTTGATTCATCTGAAACATTCCATATTGAATCGTAATTATAGCGCATCGACAGTGATTGGATGCAGTATCCCTAGTCAATGTTATCCAAATCCCCTGATAGGAAGCCAAAAGGGTGCAACCAAACAGGAGGAAAAAAACCCACACTCAGTGAATCCCCAAGAAGGTGACAGTAGACTGATTAATGACACATCAGCCTTTCCATTGCTCATTCTTTGAAACAAACCGCCGACAAAGCGCTCAGATATTTCATCAGCTGCCGCATCCTACACGCGAATACATGAAATATGGCGGCCCGGAACGCCATTTTTCACACCGTTGCGTTCCGAATAGCTGACGTATCGAAACGCCTGGCCCCAAGTTACGCAGACTTATTTTGTTGAGGGATGTCCTTATATCGAACTATTTATCTCGAATAACTGACATCATGTAGACTGCTCTCAAAAACCCATTTGGGTTTTTGGCTAGTTTTAAAGTTAAATTAAAATGTTGCGCGTGTTCTGTTTATTTTCTATGGAACTATTGTTACACGGTGTAAGTATTTGGCATGAGCAATTTTCTGTTCGGAGCATATTAAGACTTGCTTAACCATTTAAACTAAAGGCAACACATCATAAAAACAATGAGACAGTTTAAGAGTAAAAAATAAGGAGTCATAATATTAGTCATTAGTACTGTTTGTCATTCATTTGCACCCAAATATATTGCTCTTCTTTTTCCTTATATTCGCTCAAGTCTTGTTTTGTCCAACTGTATTTCCCCAAAATTTCACAATAGAAAAATTGCAATGCCAATGGGAGAAAAATTAACTACGGTGATACCTCGAGATACGAGCTTAATTCGTTCCGGGACTGAGCTCATATGTCGATTTACTCGTAACTCAAATGAACTAAAAACAAATTAATTTGTTCAAACCCTCTGAAAAAACACAAAAAACAGGATATTGGATTGGAAAAACATTTATTTGTTCAAATTCGCCATCTATTAACAAAATAACCAAAAACTAGTGGTTTAATAGTACTGAAATCAGACGCATTTCGCGGAGGGGAGACATTACACGAGGGAGTTGCGACCAGAAAGACATTGCCCATGATGTTCTTATGAGCAGCTTCTCGAGCTGTATGCTCGTATATCAAAATTTGTCTCGTATCTCAAGATAAATATTTGCCCGAAATTTTACTCGTATCTCAAATTGCTCGTATGTCGAGACACCATTGTATTTTAAAACTTTCAACTTGCAAAAACAGAGCTTGTGTTAGCATTATGCTACGATGAGCCCAGTGTCGCGGAGAAGTAAATGGAGATGTGTGCACGAAATAGTGGCATGGATGTTAGCGTGGATGGTGCGCTGACTCCCACTAGCTTCTCGCAGGTGGGATACTTCACAGCTCAGATCAACAATCTCTTGAACATCGTTTTTAGCAACAAGCACCACTTTTGTGGAGCTGCTCTTTGCTGCTACGGCATTAACTTTTAGTGTATGCGTGCATTGGGGGTGAAGGACAATAACTTTTCATTTTGCGGAATTATAGTTCAAATAAATTCATTACGTTCGGTGGCAGTGAATGAGTTAATTTTCACGAACCGCATCGCATCTAGGAATGAAACAATTCATATATGGTATTATAATTTCAATCATATTTTGGGTCAATTTATTTGTAAGTCGTATCAAATCGTATTCATCTTCGTGTTTTATATTTGGCATGTTAATTTGAGTAAATCGTCGTATTTATAGCGGAGAGAATCATGATGTATCACAATGCGTTTTGATTGCGGTTTCACGACATTGCATCATTGTTATATATTAAAATTGACTGATGTGATTTGGAGTGCATCATAATCTTGAGAGTGGCAATCCTTGCTTTCCTCTTAATTGAATCACTTCGTAATTCAATTCAATTTGTATCGTCACTGGTATATAATTTATCATATATCAATCACAATTTAATTTTAGTGAATTGTACTTGGACTAAATCTATCAAATTTTTCCAGTCACAGTATCTAGATGAATTACGTGTATGCTGTATCTAATTTGAAGGAAATCATACTGTATCATCATCAAAGCGAAATGATTCCTATCATATAGAAATTTGGGTGAATCATTTTACAGAATTTAAGTGAATATTGTCAGTGAAGGTCTTATATTATAATACAAGTTATTAAAACTGCTAGCTATTGCCTTATAATTTTTTAACTGGTTATATTGAATGTAATATTTACCAATTTATGTGAATTTTATCACATCTCAATTGGATTGATTCGTAATGTGTTGTAATAGAAGTAAATGCATTCCTACGTGTATCATGCATCCTGCTCAATCCATTACACATTACATAGAGTAGAAGAACGCATGGTTAGTGTGTCACGGTGCATGTAGATCATTTTTTTTTGGAATGTATGTATGAATTGCATGAACTGACATCTAGACCAGGGTCAATGAGCACATTGCAGTCTTTCCATTGTGATCGCTGCGACTTGCTGTCAAAGCTGATGGGTTAAAAAGCTTTAGGCACATGCCCCCCCCAACTCTCTCCTCTTCCCACGCCTCTTTAACAATCCCATGAATTATAGCGCAATCGTATTGTATTTTTTATCGGCGCAAAGGCGGGGGCTGCGGGGGAACTTAATCCGCTCGCAGAGACCCGCGAATAGAAAAAGCACTCGGCCATCCTCCGACCTGCAGGAAGTACGGCTAATGGACTCTCTTTCCATGTTCCTCTGCTCCCGTGTTCGGGTCCAAAGCCAATTTTGAGTGGGTCTAAATGGGAGGAGGACATTGCTGCCCACAGTCTCCCCTTGAATGCACTATAGGACTTTTTACCAGCATCTTAAAATGATCATAAATGCGTGTGTGGTGAGATCAAGTTTTGCCATCAATCTTCCATCAGTTGCATATTTTCTTTCTTACCACAGCATAAAAGTCACCAAAATAAACATACAATGCAAATTGCTGTGCTTTAACTCTCAGCTATTTTCACCACAGTCTCCTCTTTGGTACACTTTACCCAAAGCCTCCGTTCGGCCGAATGACCGTTCGGCGGAACGTCCGTTCGGCGACCTGTCCGTCTGTCAAACGTCCGTCGGCGAAACGTCTTTAGGCGAATCATCCGAGTACCTTCATATATACAATGCAATTTTTCAGAAACATAAATCCTGCCATTATTGAGCAGCCAAACTGTTAAAGTAATCATGGTAAAATAGAGAACAACAGGCTAAATAGCCATCTCTTAACATTCCCGTTTTTCCGAAAACAATAGCCTAAAAAAGCAAAATAACTGTCTGTCTACGTTCAGAGAGGGAAAAAAACATATTAAACTTGCACTAGAATATTTGTCCCCAGCCCTGTCAAACTATAAAAAAAGTGTTACTTATTGTCCGGGAAATATGGTAATTCCCTTTTCTGTTACACATGACGAGAGTATTCATGATTGTAAAGTCTGTTATGTTTTACAGCCTTGTTGTATACGTATTTGGCTTTTGCACACGTGCAGCATGCTTGGAGCGTATCATAAAAGCCTAGTTAAATCCCTCTCGGCTGTCATGAATTTGCCTTGCAAAAAAAAAAAAAAAGCCTTTATGCATGTGCATTCTCTCTCTCCTTTGCTCGCTCTCACCCCTCCTCCTCCTCATCCTCCTCCTCCGCATCCTCCCTCTCTCATCCTCCACATCCACGGCTGCTCCCTCTCGCGCGCGTCGTCACCACCATCAGCACCACCAGCAGCAGCAGCAGCAACGGCAGCATCAAGCGGCGCTTGTCTGACGCACCATCCGAAAATGAGCGTCCCTCCTGCAGGCTGACTCCCTCGACATTCACCATTCATCCCACCCCCTTCCTCCTTCTCCCGATCTTCGCCCGTTTTCGGGCTTAATTTCTGGCTTTTTTTTCTCTTTCCCTTCCTCTTTCGTCCAGCGAGGATTGCGCACGCTTGGTTGGGAATTTACTTGGAAGCTGAGAGTCCCCCCCCCTCTTTCTTCAGTGTTTTTTGTTTTTCGGAAGGGGGTCTATCTGTGGTGTCAGTAATTCCACTGCACTCTCTGCGCCTTTTTCTTGGGAATATTCTGCAGCATTTTTTCTTCTCTCCCCACTGCGGGGGCTGCTGCGGATTTTTTGGCGCCCTCTCCTCTTTGCTGGGGGCGGGCGGGAGGGGGGCAGCCGGGGTGACTGAAAGCCATCCAGGAGTAGCGGCACCCGGATCGGAAGTGGCCATGCCCACCCTGTGACTTTTGGGATTACCCCCTAACCCGCCCCTCACCTGAGCATGGCCCCAGCCCGGAGGGAGCACGGCGGCGGCGGCGGCCGCGCCGCGCAGCTCCTCTTTGCGGCGGCGTGCTGCCTGCTGGCGGGCACCGCGTTGGCCAAGGTGTGTAACGACCGCACTAAGCGCGGGCAAGACAACAGCTGGTTCGCACGCGACGGCGAGAATTTGCCCATCATGGTGCTCATGCCAATGAACGAGTCGGCGCTGATGAGCAGCATCAGCCAGGGCATCGAGCCCGCCGTGCAGCTTGCCATCCAGCACATGCGGGAGTCCCGGAAGTACTCCTTCTCGCTCATTACCGAAATCTACGACACCGAGGTGAGCGTCCGCATGTATTGTCCTTACATCTCCCTTGACGGCTCTCCATGGTGCTGACATTTAAAAAAAAAAAAAAATGTTGCCGTCCTTGTGCGATTGCTGAGTTTTCTCCATTGCACCTGTTCTGCCGCTTGCGATAACAGCTGTCAAATGATGTCTTTGTGTGATGTGCGCGAGTGGCTTCTAGTGTTGGATGCGCCTTGTCTTAGATCCCACTGCCCTGCATCCCAGTGAAATGATGACCTAAAAATATGTCAGTGAGATTTGCCAATTGAGTGCTTGGGGACACCTGTTCTACCAGAATATCCCATTGAGATAACAACGGGTTCAACATATTCAAGTGCTTGGATGCACCAAATCTGTGTAGACTCTGCCCATATTTCCGCTGGGATGATTGGGTTAAAAGACACTTTGCAACTTGTTGTGAGTACCTTTCCCATTGAAATGGCCAAGTTCCATTTAATTGAATTCAAAGTTCAAGATGCCTGTGTGATTTGTGAAGTGCCTGCCAACAAACACACACAGTACTGGAATGTACCGCATTTTCCTGACGATTAATTGCCAACGAGTACAGTGGTACCTCTACTTATGAATGCTTCAACATACGGATTTTTCAGGATATGAAACGCTTTGATATGTAAATTACTCTTCCGGGAATCCGTCCAAGCTCCCGGTGGACTGAACTCCCTGTAGCTAGCATACACAGCAAACTCACTAGCTTCACTCCATTTTTCAACAACAGCCACACTAGATAGCCAAATGCACAACTCTTTGCATGCAGTCAGGGTGGCGCTACGTACTCCTCAACCCTTGCGCCTGCGAATGCACCACAAGGAGGATGACTAGGCTACAGGGCACCATGTGAGTGATGAGAGAGTTAAAGAGAGTAAGCAAGAGAAAGAGTGAAACATTTGTGCTAGGCACACCCCTTCAGCGATTGCATATTTGAATTGAGGTGTTTACGGTTTGATTTTCGTTTGGTTCGGCTCATCTTTTGCATCTGGAACCAATTAATTTAGTAAGTAGACGTACCACAGTACAAGTAAGTCACGGTGAATAACAACAGACTAAATAGCAGACATTTTAACAACTATTCAGAAAAACACAGCCTAAAAAACACTATGTAGCGAAAATTGTTTACCAAAAGACCGGCGACAAAACAAGGTAAAACAATACGGTCTACGCATCCATAAAATCCAACAATGGCCATGAGCAGTTTCACTGAGCCGACATGTGAGTGTATAAGAAGAGTTTGTATGTACATGCGTTGTCCCTTTAAGAAGGTACGTCAGTCAGGGTCTTAACAAGTTCTCCAACGAAAAACAATAAAAAAGTCCAGGAAATTTGGAGCTTTTCTTGAGCCTAATAATTAATAGGGCATTAAGTATGACTAAATACTAATTCACAGTTTGTATTTAGGGAATTTGAGCAACGACTTAAATGGTAATTATCAATAACCTTCCAGGCGACCAAAAGATGGGCGACCAATCGACCGTGTACCACCTTTCCAGCTCATCTTGTTTGTAGACTCTGATGGTTGAAAAATTTGATCCACTGCTGAAAGGAAACTTAAAGTTTCATCTTTCTACTGTAACCGCTTTAAGTAGCAAAAACGATGTCGGACTGGTTGTGTTCATTATGTCATGTTCAATCAAGCACTTTGGTTAGCTGTGTCTATTATGAAAGTGCTAGATAAAGTTGAATTGAGTGCCATACCTCCCAGAGGTGTGAATAGCACCTGTCAAATGAGTGCTCGCGGATGCACCCAGTCACAGGTTCCTCTCTATTATAATGGCAGTTAAAACCTATCGCACTTTAGTTTGACATCTCCATCGTACTGAGCTCGACGACGATGTCCAACTTTTGGGTTAAACGGCATTCTTGTGTCTACTTTGCCTGCTCAACTTGTCTTCCAGTCCTCTTCCATTGTGTGTCGTCTTTAATTGAAGGCAAGGTTGGGAATGACTAAACGAGCACTTGGTGTGAAATGAGCCGCTTACTGCGAATGCTGTGTTGAAATGTGTGTGGTGCCGCATCAGTTGCCATGCCAACGCAGAATGAAATCGCGAGTTGGACTTAACTATCTATCCATCTGTCGTCTTTGGTGCCGTATATCGTTTTATGGTCAATCTGTTGTTGCTGCTTCTGTCTTTCCTGACTTTTTGGTTAATATGATCCAAATGTAGAAGTCGCTATGTCTTGGTTGGACGCACACAACCAAGTTGCAGCTCTGCTTCCCTTTCCGTTTCAGCCGCTTGCAGAAAAAGATTTCTGGCTTTTAGTTTTTTAACTTTTAGTGCTCACGGATAATTAAAACAAAGAATGCTGCACTAGGGCCGTCCGCTCACTGCTCGGAGAATATTTACACGCTCACGGAAATCGTCACGGCACAGCTTGGAGCGATTCGAGTCAACAACCGAGCTCAACATTTGAATATGCTTATTGAATATTTACACAGGTGGGACAACAGATGATGCCTGGTGGGCAAACTTTTGTGCTCAATTGTAATTTTTGGAACAGAAAGATGGGTAGATAAGTTTGAGGATGTATTAGTTCATCACTAGTAGACTTCCAATTCATTTGAAGTGATAGGGTGGGAGCAAAGGAACATTTTTTGATGTTTGTTTATTCGCTACCAGTTCAAATGGATTGAGCATCTAGCCATGATAGCAGTTACTCTATTCAGTCAAGTCAGTATGCAGCAATTTACCGTATTTTCTCGCATATAAGCCGTATTTGTCACAAAAAAAGGACTGAATCAAGGGTACGGCTTATATGCGCACAAATTAGACTTGACATGCTCGAAATTGCAAGGTGACAAAGACAAAACGCCATTACACAAGACAATGTGGCCGATACGATCGTTTATTTCAAAATTGAGAAAAGATAAACAGAAAAAACGCTTAACAAAATTGATTTTGACGTCTATGCATGAAATTCAAGAAGAAAAAAAAACGTATCTTGCATAAAACCTTATCTAGGGGTGACTAATTAGACCGCTACGGACAAACTTCCTGGCTGTACTGCTCACGTGACTTCCTTTTTGAATTTGTCTACGTGCAGGCAACACCCTTTAGGAATGTGCAATCCAGTAGAATTCATAAAGTATCTCAGAAATACCACGCGCGATGATTTTCCCTTCAAAGTAACACATTTTACTCCGTTAAAACCATGAATATGGAGGTTAAAATTGTGAATCAGGGGGCGCCTTATACGAGAGAAATTGTAAAATTCAATGATCTTAAGGCAATTTTAAAGGTACGGCTTATACGCGGATGCGGCTTATATGCGAGAAAAGATGGTATTATTAAAAGACAGAGTGCATTTTTCTAAAAACGCGTCAGTATCAGCTGATACCACCCAACTGGATGCACACATATTTTTGGACATTCATTCCCACTGAGAGCAATTTAATTTTGTTAATTAAGACCGCATATATATGAAGTACCTGAAGGAAAAAAAAATGTGAAACACAAATTCAAATCCCTACATTTCTAAACTGCGAGGCATTTGTGGCAACCATTGATCCACTCACTGCGCAGCGACATGTACGTTTGCTTGGGTGCCTTCTGTACGTCAAACTCACGCATGTGTGAGAGGGAGCGCTGGGATTTAGCCAGGCAGATGTAAGTAATCAGTCCCAGAGCAGAGGCTCTTTATCCCTTTATCCCCTGTTGGTGAAGCCACGGGTCGAGCTAGTAGGGCCCACTCCATCCTCCTCAGAGGGGTGCAGCCTACTGGTGTTGATGAAGATGGTGTGTAACATAGTTCCAGGAGTGTGGGTTGTTTTTGTTGTTGTTGAAACTCTGCTTATTATTTCATTTTATTTTTTTGGGTCCTTTTTAGCAGGTAGAAGAAGAGAAACGGTGGATTATAGACGGAGCGCAGGGCTTAGTGCTGGCGGTGCTCTTCCATCTTCATGCGGAATTTAGCCTAGCTGAGGACTGATACTGTAGCCGGGCGAGCTTAGAGGATCAAGGCTTTGGATTCGGAAGGATGGAGGGGGGGGTTGTGAGTGTCCCGGTGCTAAGCTAGGGCCTAGGCGATAGGATGCATGGCAGAATTATTTGGATCCTCGCTACTCGATTGACGTCAGGAATAGGACAACTGAGGATACAATGACTGACTTTTAAGCCTTCGAGTTAAGAACCTTCTGATTTTCTCCTTGAGCACAGAATGGTGTCGGTGAACTTCAACTAGCAGCATTTTGGCGGATGATGGATATTTGTATTCAAACGTAGAAACGTGTTTTGGGTGTAATGGATTATTTTCGAATCATTGGATATTACTGTGCTTTCAGTAGAGACTCCAGTTGGTTAAGACCAAACAGAGTACAGCTGTGGCAATCAGCTATTGCTGGCTTTGTTGAGTGGTTTTGTTTGTTGTTGTTGTATGTTTTTCTTGTTACTTTGGCCACATACGAGAACAAACCCGAGACATTTTTGTTCTGTTCTTTTGGGCAATGCGATAACACATATTACTATATAATCCTCTGCGACGATTTACTCTTACACTCACTGCAGCTTGGAAAGAAGCAATGACTGTCTCTTTCCACAATCTTTGTATGGACAATAATAACAAAAAGTGGCTACAGCACACTCATCGGAAGAATCTATTGTGGAAAATGATGTACAGACGCTCCCCTACTTACGAACATACGACTTACGAACAACGGTACATACGAACATGTCTGCAAATTGCGTTTATGTCGAAAAATGTTCGTGTAGTGCGTGAACGTATCTCCAGTGCGCAAAGAACCTTTTTCATTTGTATCATTAAATATCTTGTGCATCCATTATTGGATATGGTTGGTAAAATGCGAAAGGCTTCTATTGAGGGAGTTGCAAGGAAGAGGCAAGCCATTTCATTTGAAACGAGTGGCAATAATAACGAAGCTTGATGTGCGTGAGAGTGGTGAGCGTTTCACGGGCATTGAATCGTTCAACCGTCAGTACCATTTGTAAACAGAAAGATCGAGCAGCAGGACCCAAATATTGAACGTTGCACAAAGTTTGCAAATCAATTGAATGATGCCATACAGTGCTACCGCATCATTTATGATGAAAAAAAAGAAGAAAACTGTGCAATCGTCGTTAGATCGCTTCTTTCGGCCATTTTCTGATACATAAATCTCTCTCTCTCTCTCTCTCTCTATACAGTACTGTACATATTCTCTCCATTTTATTAAATGTTTTTTTTCAGTACAAACCAATGCGTGTTACTTATACAAGCCTTAAACATACAAATGCACTTATATAAACCTTCAATATACTTATATAGGCCTTAAACATAAATTATAATACAAAATATAGCACTGAATCAACTTACAAACAAATTCAACTTATGAACAATCGCTCGGAACCTAACTCGTTCGTAAGTAGGGGAGCGTCTGTAATATTTTCATCCTTCTTCAGAGAAGGATGTAGCCTGCTACTTACAGTATGCTGACTTTTTTCCAATTGTGTTAGCTCCCAGAATGAAACAAGAGTGCAAATAGCACTGCATTATCATCTAATAGGAATGAAGAGGCTGACCATTTCCTCTTCCTGTTTAGAAAATGATCCTATCCTATTTCGGGATCTATAGCTCGCGGACCAGCACTGCTCTCTCATCGCTCTCACCGTTCTCTCACCGCTCTCTCACTGCTCTCTTCGTTGGTCCCCGGAGATCCTTCTGTGCTTCTCTGCATTGATCCCGCTATCTGTGACGGGTCAGCGCATTGAGACCCACTCAGCACTTTCGGAACGTCGAAACGGGAGCCACATCTCCCCCGTTCTCGTCTACCCTTCAAATTTCCTCTCCACTGATCTTTTTCTTGACATTTAGATGATAGACGATGTCACAGATGTAGGAGAAAGTGGGCACAGTCATGAGACGAAAGTGGTGCTAGTAAAATGACATATTGAAGAGGTGCATGTTAGGTGTGAAACAATATCGATTTGGATCGATATATTGATTGCTTAAGCACAATCTAATTGAAATTCATCACAATGCAAAACAGTGGGTGGGTGCCATGTTTATTTGTATGTTTGCTTTTAAGATGAGTAAATAAGTAAATGGATTCTCAAACTTGCAGTATATGTTTGTAATATGAAACTGAACTGGTGATTGTGTTATAGGTCAGAAATGTAATTTTACGATCATTTCATTCATACTTCATGGGAATACTGACTCTACCAAACATGGTGACCGTTTGAATTTGGCTCCTGAGGTGGTCTCCTCCCTCAGGTGCTCCTATAGGTAGACATTTAACACATTTACACACATCATTGTAAAAAGTAGCATATTTTTCGCACTATAAGGCGCACCGAATTATAAAGTGGACCTTCAGTGAACGGCGTATTTTTAAATTTCATATATATTCGCACCAGATTTTATATATATAATAAGACGTAGTAGTGGTACTGGTAGTAGGGGATTGTGATATACATCAACTGGGTTGAGCTGTAGTAGAAGTAATAGTACTAGTGGTTTGGAGTTGTATTATATATCAACTAGATGGAGCTGTGCTGAAGGGATTTTACCAATATTTATCCATGTATACATTAGGCACATCGTAATATAAAGCACACTAACGGCTTTTGAGAAAATTGGAAAATGGATGTATTGTCAGTTGCACCTTATAGTTTGGAAAATGTGGTACTTTTAAATTGCAACCTTGATAATGGATATTATAAGGGTGCAAAGGAGATAAATGTGAACTGATGTCTCATAATAACACACATTTATTGTACGAGAGAAGTAATTTTACTGCAGTTTTTTTCTAGATTCATGGGTTTAAAATTATCCCAGAGATAAAAGTTAAGGCATTTGATCTTATTAATACATATTTTTAGCACGAATCTGTCACTGGGCTTTTTTTTGCCTGGTTGTATGAGGGGAAAATGTTGACTGGGCAGGGGCCATTACAAATGTAATGGTGGCCAGGTTTCATAACACACGCTATCGTACACATATGGTTGTGGTTGCACCCCGCAGCACTGCCCGAGGACATGAGCATGTGGCGGCTCTACAGCAAAGCCAGATTGCTTTTTGCAAAAATTAGCGCAAGCACCTTAGTCCACCCTCTTGCTGCCACCTGCCCCAATGGTTGATATTCCTTGTGACACATTTTCCCCAAATTAACGGAAATAATCCAAGTAGGTTCGAAAAATCATCCAATGCATCAGATGGGGTGCGCTTGAGGCAACAGTGTATCTTTTTCTGGGGCCCCATCAGCTTTCACAATAAAAGCTGTCGTGACGCTCTCGAGGACCAACGTAAATGTTCCCCAAACGATGCAATGGAAGGCCATTATTCTGACAACCATCATAAAACTCACAGCAGATGCTGAGTAAACTTCTTGTGAAAGAAAAGTAAAAATACCTAAACTTTGACTTTGAAAGAAAGGAACTGAAAAGATGTGGCAACTTTGTTCTATATTTAATACTCAATATTTGTCAGGTTAAGGTTTATTGTAGAATCAAATAGTCATCACTGCAATGATTGGTATATATATATATACATATATATATATATATATATATATGTATATATATATATATGTATATATATGTATATATGTGTATATATATATGTATATTTATATATGTATATATATATATATGTGTATATGTATATATATATATATATATATATATATATATATATATATATATGTATATATATATGTGTATATGTATATATGTATATATATATATGTGTATATGTATATATGTATAGATATATATGTATATATGTATATGTATGTATGTATATATGTATGTGTATATATATGTGTATATATATGTATGTATATATATATATATGTATATATGTGTATATATGTGTCTGTATGTATATGTATGTATATGTATATATATATATATGTATATATGTCTGTATGTATATATGTGTATATATATGTATATATGTGTGTGTGTGTCTATGTATATGTATGTATATGTATGTCTGTATGTATATATATATACATACATATATATATATATATACATATACATATATATACACACATACACGTATATACACATATATATATATATATATATATATATATATATATATATATATATATATATATATATATATATATATATATATGACTGTCAAAATGATCTATCCTATATTTATTAAGAAATATATTGAGGATTCTTAGAACTTATGTTGATTTGTATTGTTGAATGTACATTTCAATTTTATTTTTATGGCGGCAAGGCACCAGAGGATGTGCATGCGTGTGTGTTTATTATCAATTGAAGCAATTGAAGCATTAATGAACCTTGTATTTTGTTCAGTTAGTTGTTTGTTTCATGGATTTAATGTCACATGTGCAGAAGGTGCTCATGTGCTCAATTCCCCAGAGGACCAGCAAGCACTTGACACCACTGCTTCCCAGAGGGCGGACATGTTTGTTGTCATGGACGCAGCTGGAACATGTAGTGTGTTGCCACTTGAGGAGAAACAAAATCTTCTCCGTTCTTTGTTTTTTTTTTTTTTTATTTCACGTAAACACTTTCTTTTGGTTCTGATGAAACCACTCGACGCAACGTAGCCTTGGCAATGGTCTTTTCAATGGAGTACACATAGGAGTATCTCTACAGTCGTACATCTACTTATGGTTCCAGAAACTTGTTTTGTAACTTGCATTTTTCGTAAGTAGAGCAGCACTTTATATGTAAAGTCAATGTCAATGGCGGTGATTGAGTTAAATCACAAAAAGTCAATTAAGATTGTAATTGAGATTTACCAGAACGAGAGGCCAGTTAGAATGGAATGTCTTTTATGAGGCAGTTATTTGACCTTTTGCTCGCTGGCTCGCTTTTGGATACGTATATTCGACATCATTTTTAACAATTGTATGTTTGTGACAATAAGCATTCAAGGGGAAAAAAACAAAAGAGGGTCTTGTTTTATGTGCTGGCGTGTTAGCACGCATCCATGCGTGACAGGAAACGACTCGGCAACGTCCTCGCGCCACACTGAGGGCAATAAAAGACGCCTCACGCTTTACAGTAACACTTCATTAGTCATTGGAATAGAGGGCCGGCCAGGGCGACCAATCCCATCCATCAGCTTGCCTGATAGAGACACAAATCCTGTTTTGTCAGCAGACACGTGAGTCTTAAGGAAACCCACTTCCTTCCGGCATGGAAGAAAATGGACAAAATCCATTAAAAAATGGATACAAATTGTTTTTTTCTCTGGCTTTTTTTAACGTCGATTGTTTCAAAAAGGAATGCGCACCAAAGGACATTAAGTGACTCATTTTTTTTCTCTTTTTCTAACGTTACTTTATAGCAAGGGTGTCGGACTCGGGTTGGTTCGCGGGCCGCTTTAACGTCAACTTGATTTCACGTGGGCTGGACCATTTTAGATATAATATTTAGATTTTTTTTAATAAATTGATTAAAAGAACTGGATTAAAAACCCTGAATATTCAGTTTTTTTATAGATCTAAAACAATGTTTATTTTAGCTTTTTTATATATTTTTAGATTTTACAAAACACTGAAAAAATTGATCAAAAAATTACAATTATTGATTTAAATGGGGGAAAATCAAGAAATTTAATATACATCTATACTCTTCATTTTAATTTGATCCTAAAACAGAAAGTCGGCACTCATCATTTACTTTTCCGGGCCACACAAAATGATGCGGCGGGCCAGATTTGGCCCCCGGGCCACCACTTTGACACATGTGCTTTATATAGTCAAATATTATTTCTCTTATTTGTCCGTGTATTTTTATCTGTATTTTTTTATTAAATACCTTTTAAAATATAAATGTAGTATCATTGTATTGTAATTTTCTATCAATAAGATTAAGTTAAAAATAAGTTTTAAACAATTAGAGTTTTTATTCAAAATTTTCGCTTTATTTTTTCCCCTTTTTTGAACACGATGTCTATTGATTGGCTTACATAGAAAGCTCACTCCCTACATATGCGAGTGGGGCAAAAAAAATGGAGAAAATGTCGCGTCCACGCGTCGTTGAGGAAAAGACGTGCCGTTAGCTCCCTGAGGTCGTCGAGCGTGTCAATGCGATAGGAGCCGCGTGGACGGGGTGGCGACCGTTCTTCTTTCTTTTGATAGAGGGCAAATGTAAATGTCAGCCGTGTCTGGGCGGGAAAGGTCGCCCACGCTGAATAAGCTCTGACAGATGGCAGAGGCTTCTCTTGTGCAGGCGACGACAACCAGGATGAAAAAATATAAAATGACAAACATGCTATCATGGCTTGGATGTCATTTTTATGCTTTTCATCTTGTTCGTCCTTGCTTTGGCATCCTTTATTGATTTCTACCTGGGACTTAAGTACAGTGGTACCTCGAGATACGAGCTTAATCCGTTCCGGAACTGAGCTCGTATGACGAGATTCTCGTAACTCGAGCGGACGTTTTCCATTGAAATGAATGGAAAACAAATTAATTGGTTCCAGCCCTCTGAAAAAACACCAAAAACAGGATATTGGATTGGAAAAAATGTTTTATTTCTAGTTTTTAACTAGAATCTTGATCATACACTGTCATCGTATAATCGATGTTTAAAACCACCCTCTAGTCTGAAATTTGAAACCCCAAACAAGTCTTGAAACCATATCCTTCTCTTGAAACTGTACTTTCAAACCATTATTTCAAATCCTAATTGTTGTCTCATTAAGTTTTGGCCCAAAACATCGCATGACATCCAAATCCCTTTTAAAAATCCTCACCTCGGCCTCAAAACTTAATTTCACTCCTTAAAACTGGTATGAATCCTTAATTTGAAACCCAAACTTGATATTTCTAACCCCAAAATTGACCAGACTATCGTAGTTTATCACCTCATCACCTCAACCTTTTTTATATTTTGTATTGTATTAAAATAACCCGAACCCATTCTTGAAATAGGAGTTCAACCAGAAACCAAAATCCAATTTTAAATCCAGATTTGAAAATGTAACCCTATTTTGGATTAGTAATTCTAACCCCACCGAACCCCCCAATTTTTACTGTATGTGTGGTAGATTGGATAACTTTATTCTAGATAGCGCATGAACTGCTGATTATCCTCATGGAAGCCAATTTGCTCAAGGAAATTCAACTCTTTGATAAAAATATAAACCTCATGTGCGCTTGTATTGCATTTTTGGAAAGAACACGCTTGAGGGGCTCGTTTTTCCCAGACTTGATTACATTGCGCACGTGGCCTTTGAACGTCTCGTCACACCTTTTTTTTGGAAAGCGAGTCCTGCTTCATGTTCATCTTCAAAAGGAAACGCATTCATGTCCAGGTTTTGTGTCCCGTTTGAATGGATGCAGCAGGTACATGGAAATGGATTCTTATCTGTGTAGCACTTGGATGGTGTTGATAGAAAACTCCAACGTATCAGTTGACTTTATTATCATTATTTAGCCCCAAATAATTTCTTAGGAAGAATTTTTACTAATACTATATATTTCATCTTTTTCATTTTCTGAATCGCTTATCCTGACAAGGGTCACGGGGGGTGCTGGAGCCTATCCCAGCTGATAGCCTGAATTGGCAGCCGGCCAATCGCAAGGCACGAGGATACAGACAACCATTTACGATCACACTCATACCTAGAGGCAATTTAGAGTTTCAACCATCCTATCATGCATATTTTTGGAATCTGGGAGGAAACCGGAGTCCCCGGAGAAAACCCACGTAAGCCCAGGGAGAACATGCAAGCTCCACACAGGAGAACCGACCTGGGATCGAACCCACGAGCCCAGAACTGCGAGGTCGACACGCTGACCACTCATCCTCCAGGGCCGCCCCACTAAAATATATATGGATTTTTTTTTAAAGGTATTCTTATGTACCTTTTGTGTGAATTTTTGAATTGTCCAGCACTTTTTGTCTTAAAGGTTGCCTGGACTAACGGGTGGATGATAGAAGAGGGGGGAAAAAAAGGAGATTTCAGTTCTGTTAATCTTCTTGTGATTTTGTGTGAAGAGAACATTAAACCCACTGCGTCTAATCTGCCGATTTGGCTCTGGGCCAGATTAAGCTTTCGTGCTTTTAGAAAACGATGACCAGCCGCCCGACACAACAGTGATGAGTTACAGCGCACAATGGCGAGGGAAGAGGATTTTGCTCAAAAGCACTAAAAATAATAATGATTAAAAAGAACTAATAAGTGGCGGCCTGTTGGGCAAATGGCTATTGCGTCGTCGGCCACCCAGTTCCAAGATTGAGGGTTTGATCCCAGGTCTGGACCTTCCTGTCAAGTTTCCATGTTCTCCCCGGGCTTGCGATAGTTTTCTTCGGGTACTCCGGTTTCCTCCCACATGCCAAAAACATGCATGGTAAGCTGGTTGAACACTTTAAATTGCCCATAGGTATGAGTGTCCGCTATGGTTGTCCGTCTCCTTGTGCCCTGCGATTGCAGGGCCACCAATTCAGGAAGTCTACTATGCACTGTGTGTGTCTGTATGTGTTTATGTATATGTATGTGTTTATGTATATGTATGTGTTTATGTATATATGTATATGTATATATATACGTATATGTATACATACATATATATATATACACATAGATATACGCATATATACACATATATATATATACATACACATATATACATATATATACATATGTATATATGAATATGTATATATACATATATATACATATATATATATACATAGATATACGCATATATACACACACACATATATATATATATACATATATATATAGATACATATATATATATATATATATATATATATATATAGATACATACATATATATACACACACATACATATATATATACACGTGTATATACATATATATACATACATAAATATATGTATATATATATATGTATGTGTGTATATATGTATATATATATATATATGTATGTGTATATGTATAGTATGTATATACTATATGTACGATATAGTACACAGTCTATTTGTGCAGTATATTGTAAGTTCTGTGAACATAGTTACTGGCTAATAAAATGTAATGTCTATTTTCATTGCTAACAAAAGTGTGTAATGTGCGTGCGTTTGCCTGTGCACGTCGGCAGCTGCCATTCTTCCCCTGTAGCTCTAGCTGGCGTCTAATTGGCCACGGCTTCTTTCTCACATGTGCTTGCATTTGTGCAAAGAAATAAGGTTGCTCATGCACACTGGTCTGTCGTTTGACTCGCCCTCTTTAATCTACAAGCCCTCTCTGTATTTGTTTTGTGTGTGTGTGTGTGTGTGTGTTGAGGAAGCATGCTGCATACAAACATGAATAATGGCGACAGTACAGTGGGGGGGTTTTCCCTCTATGTTTGTGCGTGTGCGTGTGTGTGTGGCGTGTCTAATGTGAGATGCTGTTTAACCTGCGGGCCTCTCCGAGAGAGCGGCAAGCTTCTAATAAGCCGCCCATATTATTGTGACTTGGCTCTGTCTTTAGCCCTTCTCAACACCAGGATTTCAACATCTACTTGTATCCAAATACAAAGCAAGGCTGTAATGACATGCAATGGTGGGAATGTGCGCATATTTTATCTGATTCCTGTTTGTAAAATGCTGTTGTATTTGCCTGGAGCGTATCCCAGCCAGCTATGGGCACCAGGTGGGGGACACCCTAAATCGGTGGCCAGCCAATCGCAGTAACATTTTAAAATATTGTAAAATACTTTTTTTTAAAGTAAGAATCTTATTGCGTCCAATTTTATCCTAAAAATAAATCCCATCATTTTGAAATTATTTAAAGGGATAGACAATGCTATTAACAAGTGCATGCCGGGAAAAGGAATGTTTAATACATTTAAAAACACTTAACAATTCTAATGTGTAAAATAGAACAAAACAGCAGATAAATCCAGTGAGTGAAACACTTTCACAGTGCTGGTATTTTTTTTTTTTTTATCCAATCAATGCGAGTATTCCAGATTGCCGGCCTTCCTCGTGACATCATTAAATACCCGTTATCACATGCGCCTGTGCTCCGGTCTATTAGTGTGTTTGTGCATAGTATGTAACTGACATCACAAAAAGCTTGCACCTGTAAGCAGTGTCATTTTTTTATTTAAACATTATTTCCTTCATTATCAGAGCTCTCAGTAGAGCACAGCTGCATGCCCGCTTTGCACCCCCAGGTTCTCGTGTTACCTTCAGGGTGCCTTGATAAAGTGAGAAAAGAAAGGCAAACAAAAGTGGAAAAACACCTGAACCTACCGTGGGGGGTCTCTGTTGAGAAATACTTTTTCCAGGTTTTGTCTTGTGTCCCCAAAATCCTCCATGTGTGCCTTTTTGATCCCGAAACAATGAACATTTCAACATGCCTGCATAATTTTGCGCAGAAATGCCCATACATTTTGGGCAAGTACATTTCAGGGACTGTAAACAGAAGTTTCATTCCGAGTTGCCCAAAAAATGAGCGTTTCACCTGTGTAACCCATTATAAGTGGGCTTTCCTCATGAACACCATCAATGATTATGATGTCCCAGCAGTGCTGGACTGTTGCCATGGATACACTGAAGGCTGAATAGAAAAACTCATTTCCTTGGCGACTGGAGATGTTTTGAAAAAATTCCCTTGAATCCCCCCAAAAAATCATGTGAAAGATTTCATCACCGTGGTTTTGTGTCCTGCTCGTGATGAAACAGACTGTAAGCAACAAGTTGTGATTGACAAGTCGCCTTGCCAATTAATTTCTTAATTTTGGAGTCATAAAAACGAAACTACCGTAATAAAAAGTAAATGAACAAGTGGTGAGAAAAGGCTCTCATCTAGTAAAGTTGCTTCATGTCCTTCAAATTTGGCGACTTAGAAACGAGAAATCCAACCAGATTATGACACATACATACCTGTCAACCTCTGCTGATAACTGCCCTTATAAATGATTATGATTCCCCTTACAAACCCCCAAAAAACATTACAAACACCGTACGACTCGTACGGCTCTCGAGCCGTAGGTTCCCTACCCCTGGTTTACACCTTCATCCCCTAATTTTAAAGATAAGCTTGATAGCAAAAACTGTAGATTGAATCCGTACTTTGCCATCACCTTTATCATCTCACAGTATGTTTAATGGAAGTCGAAGACATGCAGCTGCTTTGGTAAAAGGCGTACAGTATCTCCAGAGCTGCTACAATATTGCAGGGATTTATGCATTTTTGATGCGGCGCGGGAAAGGGGGAAAAAAGCTTTGTGACCTACTTATAGAGCTGCGGAAATCTGAAGACTGGTCGTGTCACACAAAATGAAAAATATGTGCGAGTGTGTATGTGTGTGTGTCTTACAGGACATTGTCTGACATGTTATTATAAAGCCTTTAAGTCTATTATTGGGGAGAAAAAGGCTGCATAATACAGATATTGTGCAACACACGCGGGCACAAACGGGCATTCAGCAAACAATGGCCGTTCCTTTTGTCACCAATGATATAGAAAAAAAAAAGCAATTTTCCTCTAGACGTGGCCTTGTACACAATTAATTTTCCTTTTTTTTTTCTTTCTACCAGCTCACTCTCCTTCATATTGTACTTTGGTCGTCATGGTAACACAGTGCTTTTTTGACAACCCCTCAAAGCAAACGCCGTTGTCCGTCGTAAGTTGTGTTGACCCTTCAGAAAAATGCCGTTCACCCCTTTAGACGTTTATTTGCGCGCTCACACTCATACCTAGGGGCAATTTAGAGTGTCCAATCAGCCTACCATGCATGTCTTTGGAATGTGGGAGGAAACCGGAGTTCCCGGAGAAAACCCACGTAGGCCCAGGGAGAACATGCAAACTCCACACAGTTGGACCAACCTGGATTTGAACCCAGGATTCCCACTGTGAGGCCGACGTGCTAACCACTTTTCCGCCAGGCCGCCCCCGGAATTAAAAGTATCTTAAAAATTTATTTTCACATGATTACACTTTTAAGACACCACATTGGTGAAAATGTATCCTCTTCTTCAGTTGGAACGAAAACCCGCGGGCTTTGAGGACCGGTTTGGGCACTCGTGATTTAAACTCTGCCAAGTAGGAGCTTGGAAAATGCTTTCCCGTGGTTTGAGACCATTTTTTTAACCAAAGTTGAACCATTCTAGTGTCTTTTCAGGTCTTGTTTTTTTTCCTGAAACTTTTCCTATGCATATGCATGATTAACATACTTAGAAAATTTCAGTTTTGCAGAGTAAAATGGCTTCACAGAAGCTGAATTTAAGTAAAAAAATCAATCCATCCCATCAAGGGTCCTGTGAATCTAGTTATCAAAGACATTTACCAAAGTTTATGTTGCGGTACAACTAGTTTTGGCCTTGGATTAAAAAACCGAATACACTTTTATGTGCTACCGAGCCAACATGTTTCACACTGAAATAGCAGTTCCTGTATCTTGATAAACACGCCTACAACATATTGGCTTGAAGACAACATTTTTCAAAAATGTTGGCATAGAGAATGAGCCAAAATGGAGGGCCTGCGAGTTCTATCAGATGTAAATTTGGCTGCTGCGACTCATCAGCAATCCTCTCCTGTCACGTTTGTCATCCACCACCTGCTCGTCGCATCAATGATTTATCAGGACCTTTGATACTACACCACCTCCATGTCCCATTCATACTATATTCACTGGAATGTAGCAATTAATTAACAGAATTGAGTCTGAGATGCTAAAAGGGAGAACGCCGGGGAGGTTGACAGAATGGAATTCCAGATCGGAACGTTAACCACGGGGCCGGGATTCCTGGGAGGCTACGTTAGGCACTAACAAGATTGATGTGTGTAGACAGAAGAATCCCACTGCTAGCTGCGGGGACACACACGCTGTGACACTGACACACACTATTTTCCACGAGATGTTTTTTTAAGGAAAAAAAAGACCAGCACTGCCTTTTTGATAGGAGCAGAGCGCATCGTTTGTCGACTTATCAGCGTCGCTCGCGTTCGTCCTTTCAGACCGGGCCGAAAAAGGTCAGTGGAAATATGTCCTCCCCTAAATGGCTGTCGTGAGATAACCAGTGCGGAGAAGAGACCACTGCTGGCAATGTCAAACACACACAACCACACACACACACACACACACACATAAACGTGACTTGTGTGCAGAGCGCAATCGGCCAATGCGTCCTTCCAAATAAAATCAAGTAAAAGTACACTAAAGTTCGGTGTGCTCAAGAGTCTCATGTTCAATGCAAATCCCAACATTACATTCAGCATTTCCCATAGGGCCGTCACATTGAAATGTATCTTTTCAACGCGCTCGTAACATAACATAAACAAATGTAAATGAACTTGGATTACGATGCAGACACTCAAAAATAAGTTTTATCTAACCTTACACTAAACTTAATTCTGATTTTGTTTTACATTTTTATACCTACCTTCTCCCGGGTTGGCTCTATTTGCCCCGCCTCCACCCTGACTTTTAGATACAATCTATCGAGGGTTGTTTGCTTTTGTCTTCCCTTCAAAATATTAAGAAAATGATGCACACAAATGTCCTCACAATAGGATAACGCACAGGGAAAAAAAACCCTGAAAAAATGCAACGCTCCGCCCAGTGCTCGTAGAGACATTACAAAGAGGGAGTTGCGACCAGAGACATTAGTTGCGGGGAGAGAGACAGTGGCCATGATGTTCTTATGAGAAGCCTCTCGCGTCCGGTGTCTGCTCGTATATCAAAATTTATCTCGTATCTCAAGATAAATATTTGCTCAAAATTTTACTCGCATCTCAAATTGCTCGTATGTCGGGGCACTCGTATGTCGAGGTACCACTGTATATGTATTTCTAATGTGCAACATGTGGACATTATGACAATGCCGTCATACATTAGAGGGAATCGATAATGGGTGAAAATCATCTGCAATACAAGTGGATATCCTTGTTACTATCTGTGCGATATGTTATATGATATTGTGAGTATACAGTCATTGTTTGATATGAAATCTCTCCGCAATGTGATATTGATAGGGCAATTATATGACCCATTCAATAGTTGAACATAAAAAAATCTAGGTTACAGGTGGATATCATAGATATAATTCATCATTTGGGTGAGAAGATTACTACAGTATGTTGGAATATTGTCATAATACAGAAATGCCTTAAAGGTTGATATCTGTTACTTTGCTGAATGATATTACAAATCAGCAATTATGTAATGTAATTGATTTTAGTAAAAATATTTACAATACGAGTTTTGAAATTTTAACAAAATTCTTTTGATACCAACATTATTTTAAAAAGTCATGCTAACTTAACATTTTCAGTTGACGTCTCTCAAATTTTGATGTTTTCGTAGGACACTTATTATGAGCTTTCCTAAGTCATTTTATCCCCTTGATAAAGTTAGCTGTCTTAACTTGATTTATCAACTATTAATATTTGAACAAATATTAATTCTTTTTCATCGCTAAAACTCAAGTGATTTAGGTTGATTTGAAAATTGAAGTTGTGAAAACCTTTTTTCTTCTGTCAAAGGGTAAGAAACCGCATAAGTATGCACTAAAATGTGATTTTTTTTTAAACTTTATCCAGTACGGCATGTTTTTACACCCCAACAAAGCTATTTATTTCTGTTTTTTTTTCTACATTGAAACCCAACATTTGTGTTAAATCTAAAATAATTAAAAAAAAACCTCTACAATACTTTGATACCTCAGCATGCTGACTAACAAATGTCGAATAAATATTAGCTACTAACGTTCACTGGTGCGTCACTGCATTACATATTTCACACAGAGCAGTTGATGTTTTTGTAATTGTTATTTTAAATACATTGACTGCTTCATTCATTGTGGTTGATCATGTTTACTGAATGAAATAGTAAAGAAAAAAAAACAGTGTGTGTTATCATAGTCATCCTTTGTGGATTTGAAAGGGCATTCTGGTCGTCTGCCTCTGTTATTTTCCCCGAGTATCCTTGGCGTCGGCGTCAGGGGACCGGATAGAAAAATTCCACTCCATCACCGTTTGACTTGATCCACTTCACATGGCTGCTGGATCAATGTGGACTCTCCTTGGGTACTCCAGAGCCTGCTGTCTAAATATTACCAGCAGCAACAGCCGTCTCACTTTTCCTTTTCCATTGTCAACCTTCGTTTAACATTCTAGACGGGTGGAGCGGCAGCACATATAAATAGAGTATACAAAAAATGAGAAATAAACAACAAAGCAATTACATGTAGCCGAAATCAATGGTACAGTTTGGGCAATAATGCATACAAACAAATCTTATAAGAATACTCAGTCTTTTCCTTGCTTCATGAAATTTAGTTATATACATATGTATATATGTATGTATATATATATATATATATATATATATGTATATATATATGTATATATGTGTATATTATATATGTATATATGTGTATATTATATGTATATATGTGTATATTATATATGTATATATGTGTATATTATATGTATATATGTGTATATACGTATGTATATATCTGTATGTGTATATCTGTATATGTATATATATATGTATATGTGTATATGTATATATATCAGTGGCGGTCCGTGCATTTTCTCGTATATATATATACATACATATATATATATATATATATATATATATATATATATATATATATATATATATATATATATATATATATATATACATATTCATATATATATATATACACACATATATACATACATACATATATATATACATATATACATATATATACACACACACACACATATATACACACATATATACATATAGATACATATATACACACACATATATATATATATATATATATACATATACATATATATATAATGTATATATATGTATACATATATGTATAGGCTCCAGCACCCCCCCAACCCTAATTAGGATAAAGCGGTTCAGAAAATGAATGAATGTATACATATATATTCATTTAAAATCTGTGATGTAGCATATTAATCAAAAGTGAGCTTGACGAAAGTCGTGGTTTAATATTGCTTTTATTCCTTTGGCAGCCAGTAAATTAGCTGTCAGCTATGCGGGTCAACCGAAGAAAGAACGAAAGCTTGACTGCCTCCTTCTTCTTCTTTTATGCTCCAGTCAGGTTGACGCTGATTAATGCCCCCTTTGAGGGCCCAGGGTCTACAGTTGACTTTACCCTCAAGTGGGAGCCCAACTTTGATAAACTGCCGGCTGGCCATTTGCATGCTGTCAAGTTAGCCCTCCCTCCTTAGCGGGGAAAATGGTCGGCCATATGAAATGGATTCATCGGGAGGAAAACCTCTTAATATTTAAACTAAATGTTTATTTTTGTTATTAGACAATAGAGAACTATATGAAAATGACTCCAATCATACTTAAATAATGAATGGCCTTTTAATAATAGCTATATGTATAATAAACATGAAAAATCTATTTAAATTTTAATCAATTATTGGATAAAAAAATATAAATACATATATAATATAAAAAATAGGTTAGCCCTGCATTCATTAAATACAAAATAAAATATCCATTCATGACTAATTCATCAATTACAATGAAAATGTTTTAATTACATAAATTAATTATTAAATAAAACCCTTTAATTACTGTACTAAAAATCCCATTCCATCGAGAACAAAAAGGTTTAATACAAATTCAGTAACTTGAAAATGAAATGCAAAATAAACTTTGATTAGTTACTCACAAAAACTGATTTAATGAATGACAAATCAATTGACAACATTAAAATAAATTAAAATATAGTAAATTTCAGCTATAAACCACTACTTAATATTTACTTGAGTTTGAACGTTGCAGCTTATAGTTCAGTTCCATTTATTTGTGTATTTTACTAAGTCAGTGATGTATGTTGATATAAGTTAGAAAAAGATGTTTAGTGAAGAAAATATAGAATATTCTTTACAAACTATTCAGCCATATGAATGGTCCAATATCATGAGTATGGATGGACATGTATGGGCTTTTATATGAGGCATCGGGCCTCATCTTGCTGATTGGAGTGCAGTCATTTTGCTATTAGATGGAGGACAGGTGCAGCTGCCGCTGTTTGTGTCACTAACAAGGCATTTCATCATGTTTAGCGCTGGCCCGGTACCCGCACACGCGCACACTCGCGTGCATTCATACGTGGAGTGGAGAGGTTCAGGTGCACAGAAACAATTGTACAATGAAAAACACTGAACCTCACCAGTCATCCGGATTCCAATTTATAACCAAATCACATGTAGTGCCAGTAAATCTCACCAGAACAATAAATGGGCCATGGACAGCGAGTAATTGGGAGTCTGATTGCGCTACGTTGGGGTTTTATAATCGTGTTTGATGGATGTACAGATGACATTTAAGGATTGAAGTCTGTTTTATATATTTCCACCTCGACACCATCCCTGTTTGTTGTGCCGCTGAGGCTAATTGTTGCATGCTATTGTCGGCGACGGTGCAATAAGAGCAAACTAATGTCCTCGTTTGGTGAAAAGTCATTGAGGACGCAACCCTGGCTGTCGATTAGCAAGACAACGCAATTAAGTTTGTTTTGGAGCAAAGTGCTCATTTGTCCCACTGTTAAATGGATCCTTACCTCTGTCCCCCTCATGTACCCCCTTAATCTCTGATGGAACTCACTCCATGCTTCCCCCTAGTGTGTACTAGTGTACCCTCAATAATTTCAGCTTGGAGTTCCTCTGCCTTTACTTCTTGTTGTGCCCTTACTAGGCAACAAATGGCCCTTCCCTATTTGTCTTTACTAGTTGTGTGCCTACGCTCATCCATAAATGACTTCACCCACACCGGCCCTTTCCAAATTGCCCTTACCCACATCCTCTCTGGATGCTCTCACTGTGTTTCCTCCCATTGTGCCTTCACTCTTTTTACCCCAGATCATTCTCCATGTATAGTGGTGCCATGAGATACAAGCTTAATTCGTTCCATGACTGAGCACGTATGTCGATTTTCTGGTAACTCAAACGAACGTTTCCCATAGAAATGAACTAAAAACAAATTAATTCATTCCAACCCTCTGAAAAACCCCTAAAACAGGATATTGGATATTGGAAAAACATTTTTATTTGTTCTAATTTGCCATCTATTAACAAATAACTAGTGGTTTAATATTACTAAAATGTGTTAATAGTAATAAAATTATACGGATTTCAAAAGGGGAGAGAGAGAGACTGACGGACGGGGTGGGGGGGGGGGTGTTGCACGGCAACGCGCTCGTAACATAACAAATGTACAAATTTAAATTAACTTGGACTCAAAAATAAGTTTAATCTAACCTAACACTAAAAATCTGCTCCAAATGTTACTCGCATCTCAAATTGCTCGTATGTCGGGTTACTCGTATGTCGAGGTACCACTGTACTGTCACCCATGTTTCCTCAGCCTTTCTTGCTGCCCGGGCCCAAAATTCTCTCCATGGGGGACCCCCAATGGATCTCCCTTTGGCGAGTGCAGATTATTACAGATTTTGCCCTATTGATCGTCTCCAAATGGCATCCAAATTCCAGGAATTAGATTCTCAGACTCAGGGATGAGGGAATAAAGTGTTCATAGTGTATCTCAACATTCCGCTCGGGACTTAAGTGCTCTTGTGGCTTTTTTTTGTCATCCCGCAACCACTTACTGTGTTCCTCATCTGTATGTATCAATGTAAATGCATGTGGGAGGCATTTTTTTGCATGAAATCCTGCTAAATTGTGGTTCAAAGTCTTGTCCGCTTCATAGTGAATGATGCTTTTTGTATATGAACCTATTAATTAATCATGTGTATTGCATAGTCGATGCAAAAAAAATGAATACATTTCAGCATGAAAGTCTTCCACTGTCAAGATAAATTGATATGAAGTGGATGTTAAGGGGATTTCACTTTTAACACTAAACTTGCAGCTTTTTATTCATTTTAGAAATAAGTTATCCACATTTTTGAACACTGTTCATCAAAATTTGACCGATCTTATAGCTTGCACTGGTCGTTTTTTTGCATAACTCTTCACAAGAAATCCTACTAAATCTTTGCCCACTCTTACTTTCATTGACTCCGAACACAATCTGTGTACTTTTCTAGTGCCACTCAGGCAACAGGAGCCCATCCACATAGATGAGCATCACGGCCGACACTTGCCCCTCCTTAATAAAGCCCATCAGGGCTATCACGGAGACCACTCCAATTGGATTTTCTATTTCTTTCCCCCTTTTTTTTTTCAATGGGAGAACAGCGTAGGGCCACTGTGCTGTTGCTCAGCGGAAAATCTCATTCAGTTTGCCGACTGATGGCTAACAAGGTCAAATGACTCCGTAGATGAGGTGCACTCGGCAGGCAGACACACACACACACACACACACACACACCTTGCACACACACCATGCACACACACACACATGGGCACTCCATCTCTGAGAATGGAGTGTCAATAATAGAAGAGTGAGGGCTGCTGATATCATTAGCGAGTGTGCGAATCACAGCAAAACTAGTTAGCTGGTGTCGCTATCAGTAGACACTTCCTCTGCCACATGTTCTTGTTCATTCCGCACTGTCTCAGTTTTCCGGTTGCCATGGAAACGCAGCACCGAACGAGAGTAGATGCTGCGGCGGTGTTTTCTGCAAAAAAATAAATTAAAAGAAAACGCCCAATCCAGTCAACCTTCCGACAATCATTGAACTATCCATCTACCAAGTCATTAAAAACATTCAATTGTTAATCTATACTGCTGCAAACGGGTCTTTGCGGGTGCTGGAACTTATCCCAGTTAATTATGAACAGGACGCGGGGTATACCTTGAATTGGTTGCCAAACAATCGCAATAAAAACATATGTATCCATTGTATCTAAACCAAAATTTAACTGGCTATCCAAAGAGATCAATTCTGTATCGAGAGAGCCATTTGTCCATCCATCTAGCCAATCTAAACACATCAACCGTCCATCTTTTTCCTTTAGAAATAAACCATTAATCGCAACATCTATCTATCTAGTCACCCACTCATCAATCTATTCATCAATTCCAATGATCAAACCAACTGATTTTACTAAACCTATCCATCTATCCTCCATTCAACAAATCACTCATTCCAACCAAACAATCATTCCACAAACCATCCAGATATCTCATTTATTATTCTCCCTAAAGGGCCATAAGCAACAACCTAACCCTATAATAGATACTTTTCTCTACACTCCCTGCCCATCTACAGATTTCTTCCAACAACCAACCAACAATCTAGCAAACAATCAGCCAAACAAACCACCCAGAGAGCTGACTGAATAACTATCCATGTAGTATTCTACACATACAAACCAATATGACGTCTGAAAAAAGCCTAATAATCACAATGATGGGAAAATCAAGTGAAACAGCTACATTTCATACTTACACAATGTTCAATGCAAATATAAATGTATCAATTGCTAAACCGTTAATTGGTTACGTAAGGGGTGCAAGGTCCCTGTTTTTTATTGCCCCAACACTGAATTTGTGAATACCATGAATCAAAAATGTTCTTTCTTCCAGCATCTTGTCGTCATTTTGTTTTCCTCTCTTTCTTTGACATGTGCAGTGTGACAACGCTAAGGGCTTGCGGGCCTTCTTCGACGCCATCTGCTACGGACCCAAACACCTGATGATCTTTGGTGGTGTCTGCCCCTCTGTCACCTCCATCATCGCTGAGTCCTTGGAGGGATGGAACCTGGTCCAGGTACGAGCTGATCTGCAAATGTAACACTCACTAATTGTCCAGTAGGCTGCGCAATGAAGTCTCGAGGGATGAACAATTTTCCTGCTAGATATTGTGAATTTTATTCATTATCTCCCATACCTGAGTACAGAAAGTTTTGCAAAGCATATTATTATCCAGCACTCATACCTGTCAACCTCTGCCGATAACTGCCCTTATAAATGATTACTAATCCCCTTACAAACCCCCCAAAAACCTTACAAACACCGTACGACTCGTTTATAAGGGCAGTTATCGGCAGAGGTTGACAGGTATGATACAATTAATTAAAACGTCCTTCTGATTGGTCAGCGTGATCAGATTGCTCAGCCTGACCTTTGCATGCAAAGTATTAGCAGCTCACTCCTTGCGATTTCGGTTAAAAAATGATGATGAATATTGTATCAAGATCTCTATTTACATATCCCCGTGAAGCCATTTTGATTGTGGACAATACGGTTTTATCCTCAAATTTGACAACAATAGGACAATAAGGGGCGGAGCTTGGGGTTGGGGCTACTGGGGGTGTGTCCCACTAGGGGACCTTGTTTGCGGGAGGGAGTAAAGGGGGCATGGATCAGCGAGGGAAAGGTGCTATAAAGCATGACTACGGATGCGAAGAACTTTATTAGTATTGTTTAAACTTTTTGCTAGCTACCTCCCAACCCCAGCTAAATCATCCCTTTTGGACCCGGTCCCAGTTGAGATTGATTATTTTACTGACAGCATTTATTTACGTACATGTGGTTGCACTGAGCCTAAAAAAGAACCACGAACACTGTTTAATCCCAATATGCGTATTATCATCCAAAATAACCTTTTTATGTTAACATCGATATCCCACTGAGGTTCAACTCACTGGTGATTACGGACATTGTTCCGACTGAACCAGCTCTCATAAAAAGAGAAAGACTCATTAGTTACTTGTTTTTTTTGTGGTAGTGATTTAATGACTGTGAATGAGTTTTATAGCCAAATGTTAGTATTTTCAGCAAACAACTGCTGAATAGCTTTATCTCCCCTTTCACTCTGCCAGAAGTCTTTTTTTTAACTAGATTCAGGATTATGTCTTTGTGCCTTTTTTCACCGCACCATCTCTTATTGTACTCAAACTGGGTACTCTACTACAGTGTTAAACATTACCGCATTTGCTTAAAGTCAGAGATACGGCAGCGCTTCCTTCCTCGGATGAACAGAAAAACGCTCCATCTGCGACGAGCAATGCAAAAGGTTATTGGCTGGCGATAAGATAAGGCGAGAAGCCGCTGCCGCCAGCAGATAGCATAATTCAAGAGGCGGCGGCTTAACGCCAATGTCACATTTACGCTGCGTATCTCCTTCCGCCCACAATTACGACCAGAAGGATGCCTCGCCACAGAAAGGATTACATTGAGAATCATAAAAAAACACATTTCTTTCATATCAAACACTCCAATTGTTTCCTTTTTGGTGATTTTTACTAGATTCGAGAGCATACATTGTGATATATCAGACTGGATCAGTAGCGAGCTGGCAATCTGTATACATTTCATGCTGCATTTAGTACCTGGGTTTATTGGTCTGCGGGCAGTTTTAATTGAGTCCTAAAAAAAAATCTGCCTGGCAACAGGTTGTCATCTGGTTTTGTATTTTGGCGATTTACCAGAATGTGGTTAACTAGCTTATATCTAACGTTGAATATATTTAAAATAAGACCAATCAATGTCTAGGTTTGTTATTTAATTGTTTTTATGATTAGATGGCAGAGAAAAGGTCCAAATCAGTAACCTTTGCAAGGTATGACGGACGTTTTCCATCAATTAATTTATTATTTAGTACCATAGAGTGGTACCTCGACATACGAGTGGCCCGACATACGAGCAATTCGAGATACGAGTAAAATTTCGGGCAAATATTTATCTTGAGATACGAGACTAATTTTGATATACGAGCAGACAGCGGATGCGAGATGCTGCTCATAAGAACATCATGAGCACCGTCTCTCTCCCCGCAACTCCCTCTTATAATGTCTCTGGTCGCAACTCGCTCTTTGTAATGTCTCTGCGAGCACTGGGCGGAGCGTTGCATTTTTTCAGTGTTTTTTTCCCTGTGCATTATCCTATTGTGAGGATATTTGTGTGCATCATTTTGGGAATATTTTGAAGAGAATACAAACTCGAACAACCCTCGATATTGACTGAAAGTCAGTGTGGAGGCGGGGCAAAAAGAGCCAACCCGGGAGAAGAATGGTATCAAAATGTCAAACAAAATTCGAATCAAGTTCAGTGTTAGGTTCGATTAAACTTATTTTTGAGTGTGTCTGCATCGTAATCCAAGTTCATTTAAATTTGTTTATGTTTTGTTACGAGTGCATTGCCATGCAAAAAGTCCCGTAACGAATTAAGCTTGTATCTCGAGGTACTACTGTATAAATTTTATTAGTATTATAAGGGCCGAAATGTAAGTTCTATATACATGGTGTGCCTAGTACCAAGTACAAAGTCCCTTTACTGTTTTTGTCAAGAACCAAACAGGTGTCAAACTTTCTGTAGGCTTTCAAACTTTAGACGTATAAATGTGAAATAAGAATCCCATACATTCTAAGTATTGAAACTTTTTAGTCATTACTGTGCACTTGTTTTACACCCGCTGCATTGAATCCAATGAGCACAACGGCAACAGCTTCGCTTGTTTAATCTAGCAATAAAGTAATTTTTTTAAAAAGATGACTCCCTATTTGTTTGCTTTTTAAGCGAAACAATGAACTAAAAACACCAGAGAAGCGCTGGAGAATATAAATGGCAACGCAAACATTTGTTTCAATGCAAAACCCGCCACACTGAGGAAGAGATGCTTTAACATTGCTGCCAAGTCTTTTTATTTTAATTGCACAAATGAGATGTATACCTCTTTGTTTCGCCATTGTTTGCTTAGCACGTATTTATCCAGCTGCTGTGCGTGTGTATATGCTGGAGGGCTGCGAGATGATTAGCCCCTCTGCTCCGTCTCGGTGGCTGCTGCTGATGCTGCTGGCTTTTATGTTCCCCAAGCTAGATGTGTACACATTTTTTAGTGTTACGCAGTAATGCCTGGCATTATTCATAACATTTAAGCCACAATATAACCGGTGCAATCTTACAAACAATGCCTTTTTTTTTTACTTTGGATGTGTTAGGGTCTGGATGTGTCACATCTGTTTTGATTTTAGTATGCTAGATGATTAATGGATACAAATGTTAGTTGAAGCTGCAATAGAGATGAACGGGCACTCGCACAGTTTTTCATGGCAAGTCCTTAAAATGGTGATTAAGGTTTGACGCCATACTCTACGCAAAACAAATGGAGTAGGCAGAAAAGCTTGGCAATTTAGGGTCCCCATCTGTCTACAATACCTGCTTCCAATCGGGGTCTGTTTAAATGACTCCCCTACTAAGCATTCATCAAAGCTGCGGTATTGGCTAAAGATAGGCTGTTTCCAATCAAAATGGTTGCCTACTTGATCAAGCTCCGGCATGGGCCTTTCAGACTTTTTTGTGCATACAGACGCTCCCCTACTTACGAACGAGTTACGTTCCGAGCGATTGTTCATAAGTTGAATTTGTTCGTAAGTTGATTCAGTGCTATATTTTGTATTATAATTTATGTTTAAGGCCTATATAAGTATATTGAAGGTTTATATAAGTGCATTTGTATGTTTAAGGCTTGTATAAGTAACACGCATTGGTTTGTACTGAAAAAAAAAACATTTAATAACATGGAGAGAATACATACAGTACTGTATACATACATTAGAGAGAGAGAGAGAGAGAGAGAGAGAGAGAGAGAGAGAGATTTACTAGAAACTGGCCGAAAGAAGCTATCTAATGACGATTGCAGTTTTCTTTTTTTCATCATAAATGATGCGGTAGCACTGAATGGCATCATTCAATTGATTTGCAAACTTTGTGCAACTTTCAATATTTGCAATTTGCAGACATGTTCGTATGTACCGTTGTTCGTAACTCGAATGTTCGTAAGTAGGGGAGCGTCTGTACATAAGGCGCGCCGACTGATTGGGCACCCCGTCCACTTTGGGGAAAATTTTAGACTTTTAGCTGCGGCCTATGTGAGGAAATATGTCCCATGTTGTGTTTGTAATGTTTATCATCGTCTAATAAGGGGGACTGAAATCATTAATAATTTGAGCAATTGGCCAAGTTTGACAGGTATGAAACATGTCGACTGAATGAAACTTCTTCATTTCAGAAATTAGTCGTAAAACAGAGCATGGTGTAATATTTGAAAATAGAAGTTCTTGAAGAGCAGCGATCATTCGATCCCCGTCCAAATGGATTTGATGTCTTTTTTCGTCAGTGGCAGCCAACGATTTAATGATCGTATCATTAAAACAGTTAGAAATAGATAGTTATTGATGTGTTTGTTTAGTTTCAGTGAAGTAAGGGATAATATGCCATATATATACTCAATGGTCAATGTAAAAAAAAACGTAAAGAAACCTTGAATCATCTTAACTGTTAATGGCAGCAAATGACTCAAATAACGTCCTCGCCAAGGAATTCACCCTAAATGAATGCTTCAAATTAAATCCCTAATATGAGTCCTATTGATTCTTTTAAAAATGAGTTTTATGTTGATTGATGAACTTGGTAACTAACGGCTACATTTTTCTGAATTTCCAGTGTAAACTTTTTCGTCTCATGTTTGGACTCGTGAAACTATGTAAATCTTCCCTAGATACGCATGCTTGCCAAATTGGCGGGTTTGGGCCATGATGAGACCTCCCAAAAGCTAATTAGTTTGTTCAAAGAATTCAGTAATGATAAACTGCGAGATCAAGAGGGGCTGGAAAGCACTTTGTATGATGATGTCGTTCTGCTTCCTGTTTCTCTCTGTGTGTGAGGGCGAGTTGATGTTTCTTTCTCATATTAGCATGAGGCTGTCTCAGACAGTTAAACTGCTCTTAATCGATCGTGCAAGCTTCAGTCTTTTCCTGCAGGCCGTCGCACTGCTTAATGGCTCATAATGGAGATCAGTGCTCCTCGCAGTTCAAGTGTTTCACCTTCATTTCGGATTTCCGTTCAAATGCCACACTGGAAGAAGGGGAATACGATGTCCGGTCGATGGGATGCTCTAGAGCAGGGGTAGGGAACCTATGGCTCGGGAGTCACACGTGGCTCTTTCGATGGGTGCATCTGGCTCTTCGCTAACCTGTGAGCTAAAATATGGAACCCGCTGGTGACAGAACTGAGATACTACATCCAGTGCTGCTTTAGTCTTCTTTTTTTTTGCATTAGACTCTGCTAGAATGCATACTCTCATTGATTAGCAACTGCATAAGAATGTTGTCAAAAGTATTGGTTTTTTTCCACTTTAAAAGTGGTGAAATTACTAAAATAAAAGACACCCATTTCATACCTGTCAACCTCTGCCGATAACTGCCCTTATAAATGATTATGATTCCCCTTACAAACCCCCAAAAAACCTTACAAACACCGTACGACTAAAACATTGTGCGCATCAGTGAGATGTAGATACACAGGCGGTGTAAAATGACTACTACAAATTTAGTCTGACAGTAAAAGAAAAACATATAAGGAAAATTATTGGGGAATATGCTCAAGCCGTGATGAAGTTTTCTTGCGTTGAAACATGCTGTCACCCGACGCTTAAAAGTTTAATTCAAAGCTTTTAGTGCTTTTCAAGCAGCAAGACCCAAGAGACAAAGCACAGAGACAGCAATGTGGCCTGCTCATTAGCTGCCAGTCCTTCAGGCTCACAATCTGCGCGTAAGAAGCAAATCTTATGCTACTAGCGTTGGCCTTAAAAGCTATGCGTTTGCACATATATTCTTTTAAATACTATAAAAAAATGTATAACGCCAAAGAGTTTGCCTTGTCAAAATTTAAGTATGAGCAATTGGTGGTGCTACTCCAAGCTTTTCAAAGTGTGTTTTCCCAGTAAAAAAAAAAACATAAATAGTAGTATAAAAGTATAAAAAGTCACATCCCGGCTAGGTGAATTCTAAAATATTGCAAAGAATTCTAAAATATTGCACAGATTCTAAAATATTGCACAGATTCTAAAATATTGCAAAGAATTCTAAAATATTGCACAGATTCTAAAATATTGCAAAGAATTCTAAAATAGCGCACAGATTCTAAAATATTGCACAGATTCTAAAATATTGCACGGATTCTAAAATATTGCACGGATTCTAAAATATTGCACGGATTCTAAAATATTGCACGGATTCTAAAATATTGCACGGATTCTAAAATATTGCACAGATTCTAAAATATTGCACAGATTCTAAAATATTGCAAAGAATTCTAAAATAGCGCACAGATTCTAAAATATTGCACAGATTCTAAAATATTGCACAGATTCTAAAATATTGCACAGATTCTAAAATATTGCACAGATTCTAAAATATTGCACAGATTTCTAAGATATTGCACATTGTTATTCCACACCCCAAAGTTATTGCACCGAAGGGATTGTGTGTCGTGCTAACTCAAGTTCAGAGTCCTGATGGCTGTGGGAAAAAAACTGTCCTTAAGTCTATTTGTCCGTGCTTTGTGAGACCTGTAGCGTCTGCCAGAGGGCAGCAGCTGGAACAAGTTGTGACCAGGGTGGTATTGGTCCCTGACAATGTTCCTGGTTCCATACATCCTTTGTGAAAAATTCGTAATAACGTGTAGATTTGTAATGTCAACCACTACATGGTGGCAGACTACATTGCTTCACAGTGTAAATTTGATTAAGAAAAAAGACTGAAAAGAGACTTCGACCTCCAAATCCTACCATTCCACAACTAACACGGGGCCTAAAAGCTATGCATTGGATCGAACTCATTATAGAAGTTCTGCGGAAGTGGGACCAGTTGTGGGTCTGCGCAGATGGTGATATTTACCACTCGATAGGTTAACAGGAAAGTGTGGTGGCGGGTGGGCGGCAGCGGGTGGTCCCACAGTGGTACAATTTTAAAGACTCGGCACGGAGCGCCGCCCCGGACCCCCCGCGAGCTGCAGGACGCATTAGCACACAAACATACACCAGTGGTGACCTTTTAACGCCAACAAACAGCATTAAAAATGAATAAGGACATAATTGAAAGTAACCGCTGGCGCTTCTTCCTCTTTCAACCTACGACACATGCATGCACATACACACAACGTGTTGGAGGCTGTAGTAAAGCACACATTAGCTCCCTTCTAATACTTTGCCAGTAATAATCTTGACATTTACTGCGGCGTCATTAAGACACTAAGCAAACCGCACGCACGCACTCCGAGTCGGGCCTTTAAACGCACCAATCAAGCCCTAACATGGCTTACTCAAAGTGGCTTTAGGCTTTGATATATTACAACGAGTTTTTTTTTATATTTGATCAACTTAATTTTTTATGTGTTAATGAATGTTTGGAGTCAACCTGGTGTCAGAGTGGTTCGAAAGTTTAATCCGCATTGAGTTCAGACCTTCTTGTATTGAGTTTGCATGTTCCTGTGTGGGTTTTCTCGGCTACTAATGTTTCCTTCCACACCCCAAAAGCAGGCATGGTCGGCTGTTTGAACACTGTAAATTACCACTAGGGATGATTGTCAGTGTGAATGGTTCTCTCCTCGTGCCCTGCGATTGGCTGATCCCCAAATGAGCTGTTTTTTACATTAACCCCACAATAAGTTTGGCAACTTATCACTGAAACTAAACAAGCAGACCTTGTTACATCTCTAATTGTTGTAATCTTATTTTTAAGAATCAAATTATGACAGTATGTATTTTTTCCTCTTCTGACAATGCAGACAATTATGAATACAGTGGTACCTCGACATACGAGTGGCCCGAAATACGAGAAATTTGAGATACGAAACAAATTTTGATATACGAGCAGACAGCGGATGCGAGAGGCTGCTCATAAGAACATCATGGCCACAATCCAATATCCTGTTTTGGGTGTTTTTTCAGAGGATTGGAACAAATTTATTTGTTTTCAGTTCATTTCAATGGGAAACGTTCGTTTGCGTTACGACAAAATCAACATAAGAGTTCAGTCCCGGAACGAATTAAGCTCGTATCTCGAGGTACCACTGTATGTTCATAATAATGGTGTTTCTGATTTTACTTTTAATCAAAGTAATAATCAAACCCATGTTTTTTTTTCTCCATCATCGCCCATTGTTGTGGCAGTTTCTTCCTCAATGGCTTACCCTGCTAGCATGAAGGAGCCAGCGTTACTAATAAGCCTAATTGCAATAATTAGCGCCTTGCCTTGGCTAAACACATTATGGAAGGCAGTGGGGGTGAACCTTTCTTTTGTCGGTTGTGGGGGAGGTTCTTGTTTTTTTTCAAGATACTGATTACAATAAATTCCCAAGACATTTGTTGAATATTACAATGACAATCAGTTTTAAACATTTTACGGTTGCTTTTTTGTCTGTGGTCGCCCATGTAGATTATTTGGGTTGTTCAAAATTCAACACCTCCAAGGTAAGCATTGGACATGTATAATTGTATAACAGTAGACTTTGGTGTTTTAACTCAAAATAGTAAAGTTATGGGTTTTATGCATGCAGTTGTGAGGTTTAAAGCTTATGCTTCCACCCATGTGGCCGTTTTTAATTTAATAGAAACAGTTTCTGGGTAAGAATGTGCTTGCATTACCTGCAAAATATTGTTGATGGCAATGCTATGCAAAATGCTCATGTTACATTCTTACCATGAATCAGTCATGTTTTGTGGCGTTGCGGTTAAATTTGTCATTGAACGTCCTTGTGGTCTGTGTTCTTGTAGATCAGTGGCTGATGATGTAAATATATACCCAGCATTTACACACAAGTCACGTCTGCTGCCGTAATGCTTTAATTGCGCAGACTCAGGAGGAAGTAGCAACCTCTGCGGATTGGGTCGAGATTTTTTTTTTCTATGCAATGTCCACCAGTGGTGGTAAATCTAATAAATGTGAAAAAAAAACTCCTTAGTCCTTCAGTCTTGTAGTGGACACTCAGATATTGGAAACGATAAATAACGCTGTCAACATTCTTTTAATATACAAAAACAACTAAAGTCTCTTTGGCTGAATGAGTGAGTCAGATATCTAAACTTTCTTTCCTAGCCTTAACTCTAAAAAAAAAAAGCTCCGAGAGGGAGGGATGTTTAAGATGACGGGCGCAGCCAAAAACAAAAAAGCAATTAGCATGGCTAAGAGGTGTTCTGACAAGCAGAGTCGTTGCCCAGAGGTAATCTGCTGCTTTCTAAAGTGCCTGCAGGACCACCCAGACGACACACAGAGACGAGAGGTTGCATTTTTACATCACGTCACAGCTAATCTGCTACGACGGTACGCTACGGCGAGAAAGAGGCGGGGATGAATCTGATTTAATTCAAACTTGCAGCGCCACAACGCATTTTCAGTTTGATATCACTTGGACGGAGAATACATAAATTAAACGTAACAAATTTGGTGTACGCAAAACTCCGTTCTGAAGTACGCTAACATTGAAAGGACAAAAGTGTCGATGCTAAACCAATCGACCAAGACACCAAGGTTGGTGACCGGACGTTTCGTTGAAAGACGTTTGGTCCCCGGATGTTTGGTCCCCGGACGTTTGGTCCCCGGACGTTTGGTCCCCGGACGTTTGGTCCCCGGACGTTTGGTCCCCGGACGTTTGGTCCCCGGACGTTTGGTCCCCGGACGTTTGGTCGACCGGACGTTTGGTCGACCGGACGTTTGGTCGACCGGACGTTTGGTCGACCGGACGTTTGGTCGACCGGACGTTTGGTCGACCGGACGTTTGGTCGAACGGACGTTTGGTAGAACGGGTTCACATGCAATTGATAGATTTTAACATTAGGTGAATAGGGATTTAATGACTATTATTTAACATTGAGTGAACATTGAGACGAAAAACACTCTTTTATTGAGCACAGACATGAGTGATTGGGGTAGAGGAGTCAAACTTCCACTGAGCAAACCTAGATCTGTTTACTCCCAAGTGCAAGCTAAAGGGAATTTCCTGTGTGTGGCTCCAGTTTCTTACCTAGGTCTACAATGTCTTGTGTGTCTTGTGTCTGTCTTGCTACTGCAACCAAGAAATTTCCCGAATACGGGATGAAATAAAGTTCTAATCTAATCTAATGTGAAGAAGCCTGCCCATTGTTCACGACTCTTTCCAATACTTGCACCTGTTTGAAATTACCCAGTCTGAAATACACCCGCCGGTCTAAATTTGCAAATAGCACGAAAATATGGCCCATACACACATTAAATAAAGCTTAAGCTATGTTAAGGCACACCGATTTATTTTCAATAATCTAAGCAGTTAGAAGTTTGGGGATCTTTTAGACTCTTTTCTTGACAAAAATACACCCTCTGTTCTAAATATATTGTCATAGTCTCATCATCCACTTGAATAACCCTATAAACAGTGCACTCTGAATCTCTCTCCAGCGCATTTTTTCTTTCTATGCTCACAGCGAGGAAAATCCAAGCTCACGCAATGTACTGCCTCTCTCGCAGAGAACAGCTGGAGAGAACGGCGATGGCCTCCCCGGCGCAGCATCTGCTCATTAATCATGCACCGGCAGGCCATTTCAGGTTGCGCTATGAAATCTCCATTTATAAATAGAATTGCGATGGAACCAGGTGACAGGATGCCATCAGTCATCAGTGACTCCCCAATAGCACAATAACAGCTCTGCCTCCCACATTTTTGATTCCCGCTGGGATTTCCACCCAAAATTGGGAGTCACATGGAGGGCATAATTAAAATGTATAATGATGCATACTAAGTATGGGTAAGGGTTGAAATACTAACGATTCTGTCAAATCCAAGTAATTGAATCGAGGATGTCGTTGATGGTTTTTCAGCATAGTACAGCGACTCTAGTGTGCCTTGAGCCAGTTTCTCATCAAAATAAAGTTTCAATCCATAGATTAAAGAGTTACACAAAAATTTTTAGTCACGGGGATTCATTTGAAAACTACTAGAAACTGAAGTACTCAGAGAAAACACACACAAGGCCGCGGAAAACATGCAAACTACCCACAGGAAGGTCCAGGAATCGAAGCCTCGATCTCACACAAAGGGCCGACCTACTGTCGAACAAATGATTGAAAATAATCCCCGTAATCCTGAAGATGTTGTTGTAATTAATGATGGAATTTAATTTAGAATTCAATTTGACAAAAGCATGTTATAGGTTCGGTGTGAATACCATTAGATACAGAATATAATAATCTAAGCATAGATACATACCTGTCAACTTGTACATTTTTTCCTGTATTTAATACGTTTTTTGATCATTTCAAATCGTGTACAACTTTTGTATGGGAATTTTTTTTTTTTTTTTTTAAGTATGTTTTTTTTGGTAAATCCGTCAGTCACTTCCGCGCTTTTCACTATATAAATATAGCGCGTCAGCAAGCAATGTACCAAGACAGTCAAGCTGTCAGCGTCATACATCGACATCTACAAAAATTTGAATTTAGCGCATACAAAAACGCACTGACTGATTAGGCACTCCGTTCACTTTGGGAAAACTTTAGACTTTTAAGTGCGCCCTATGTAAGTAAATATGTACCGCATTGCATTTGTACGGTTTATTAACACTTATTAAGGGGAATTGCAATCACTTATAAGGGGAACGATTGACCGAGGTTGACAGGTACGTAGATACCTCTTCTAAAAGTAATTGATGAATTCGTTCATTTTCTGAACTGCTTATCCTCACAAGGGTCAATTTAGATTGTTGTACCAGCCTACTCTGCGTGTTTTTGGGGTGTGGGAGGAAACGGGAGTACCCGGAGAAAACCCACACAAGCCCACATGCAAATACAGTGAGGACCAACCTGGGATCGTCCCCACGACCCCAGAACTAGGAGGCCAACGCAGTTACCACTCGGCCGCTGGGTCACCAAATACGATATATAATCAAGAAAAAAAAACATGGTTTCATTGTTGTCCTTGAAACGAGGGAGCGGCCCCATCCGTCGACAGATGGCGGTTTGAAGAATAGCCACCGCTGCCGATAAAGCTGTCTGCCGGTCGGTGCAAGTGATGAGGGAGGCGGGGGTGGCAGCATTGACAATTTATGTCACGTCAAACTTATCGCGCATCGAGCTCGGCAGAATTCATAGTTGGTAGCTGCGACTAAGCTACTTCCAGGTTCTCGTATCAGGTTGAATTGACAAGCTAAAAATGTCATTTTATGATTTTATGGTCATATATTTGAGGTGGAACATGTACGTGATGTCATCGAAAGTCAATTGTGTGTACGCTCAGCTGGGCGGAGACTAATTGCCGTTGGCGACAAGATGATTGACAAGTGGGCAAAGGGGAAAGCTGGCCATCAGCTGTTGTCACATCAAGTCACTGAGCTTTTTCTTTTCTTGCTATTGTCATTTTTTTGTTATTTATCTCATGATTGGTGGTAGTATTGGCAAAATTGTCCATTTTTATTCATAACAAACCATTTCCGCATTAGCTCTCGTGCAATACAGTCCAGAACTTTTATTACAATGTGTTCTACTCTCTATAAACATTCTCATAGTTGATTAAAAAGTATCAAAACAGTTTTATTCCTGCCTAAAATATTCCCCACCCTCAAATGCCACTCTACTCAATGACGACCGTTGCAATTGTCAAGTTAATTGTTGTAAGAGTGCTAGCCAGCGACACCAGTCAAATAAGAAATTGCATTAGAACAATTACAATTTACATGCATTTTAAATCAATTTGTAATGAGCACAAAATCACTAAAGCAATGTAATCTGGGACTTGTAGTGAATGGAAGATGTGTTAGGACTGAGGGCTACTAATTGATTAATTCAAGTCTCTAACAATCAGCCCTTTAGTGATGATTATCTGTTGCCCTTCTTGAGCACAGGGAGCCTCACTTCATTCAATATTCAGTAAGCGGCATTTGGCACGCCATGGGAGAGCCCACTCGGAGACGCATTCGGACCCCCCACCCCCACATACACACCTGCCGCAACTCATTAGCATCATGATGGAGGTAGAATATCACAGTGGGGGGTTTGTAATGGATGCTGAGGAGCAAATGCAATGAAATTATGTTGTCTAGTAAAACCATGACGCCGGTTTCGGGTTATGGGACTGTAATACTGTGTGATTGTTGACCTTTGACTCCATGTGGACAAATAGACTTAAGGACAGTTTTTTTTTTCCTACAGCCATCAGGACTCTGAACTTGCGTTAGCACGACACACAATCCCTTCTGTGCAATAACAATGTGCAATATCTTAGATTGTGCAATATTTTAGAATTTACCTAGCCGGGATGTGACTTTTTATACTTTTATATTACTATTTATGTTTTTTTTTTTACTGGGACAATGCACTTTGTGGAGTAGCACCACCAATTTCGTTATATGCAGCTGTGTATGATGACTATAAAGGCTTTTGATTTGATTTTATTTGATGACGTGACAGACATTTTTCCAGTTCGATGATTAGCTTATAAGTTCAGAAGGTGAATTTATCATAAGGCATTGGGAGAAGTTGTTTTTTCTCAAGGTTCATAGCATGGATCTGTCTGTGGTGTCATCCTAATTCTCACCAAGAGGATTTTGTTCTCCAAACACTGTCACTAATCTGCTGGTTGCAAATACTTTGCTATTTCCTGAAGAACCCCACTGAGTAAATTAGTCTTTGAGGGTCAAACACTGCTCAAGGAAAAACTTGTTTTCCATGTTTAAACCGGCGTTTATCGATTGCGCTTTCCTCCAGGACAAATTTAGCCTTAGAGGCACTAGGTAAACTGTAAAACTTTGACTCCTAATAGCTCAGTGACTTATTCATTACAGCTCTATTATAGGAAATTGTAGTTTTACTTTGGGCATTGAATTTCCAGATTTAGATTCCCCCCGGTTTTGTAATGATCAGGCAACGATTGATGTTTCACAGTTCAATGCAGATTGTTCATCAACTCGTGCAATTGTTGTGCCCGATTGAGCTTTGTCGGTATGCCACAAAGATGGGTTAGGAAATCGTTTTTCAGTCACCATTCAACAACATTGGATTTTTTTCCCCCTTGAGGAAGATGAGGCTATTGTTTCTAGTGTGTTTTAAATGTTGTTTTGTCTCTGCATCGACCATGCTGTTTCCACTTAAGCTCATATCGATATTCATAGCCGAAGCGTGTAGTTCTTGGACAGAGTATGACTAAACTCTTCCTCTTCGTCCATCGAATAAGTAGTACTCGTGGTGGTCTAAACATGGCTGTCATGTTCTTTCATTTATTATCCATGATGGTCACTTCATTATTCAAAGGCAAACCGCACAGATAGCCTCAGCGGATGTGACTGCAACGGAGCCCCGTTATAACCGATCAATACTGGCTGATCATGTCGGGTACTCATTTAAGGCTCTCCCGCCTTTTAATAGAAAGTCATTGAGCATCTTTGACTATTGGCATCCAACTCGACTTTTTCAACCAGTTTCAAACAATTTTTAGGTAGTCTGAGTGTGAAGTTAACCGTGACCGGACGTTTCGTCGAAAGACGTTTGGTCGACCGGACGTTTGGTCGACCGGACGTTTGGTAGAACAGGTTCGCATGGAATTGATAGATTTTAACATTGGGTGAATAGAGACTTAATGACTATTATTTAACATTGAGTGAATAGAATTAGGATTAAACAAATGAAAGTCTCGTGACTCGAACCTCGGAACTCGCGAACCCGGCGACCAAACCTCCGTTCTACCAAACGTCCGGTCGCCCAAACGTCCGGTCAACCAAACGTCCGGTCTCCCAAACGTCCGGTCCACCAAACGTCCGGTCGACCAAACGTCCGGGGACCAAACGTCTTTCGACCAAACGTCCGAGTACCGAAGTTAACACCCAAAATTCCCACTCACACTCGTTTGACTTGGACTGACTTGAAAACATCAGGAAGTACGTAATGTGTAAATGCCCCAAAATAAACCGTACGTGACAAGGGAGTGCCACAAAATCAACAGAAACTGTAAAAAATCACTTTAGTTAACCAACCAGCATGAAAACATTCCCACTCGACCTCTCCTGAAATATTATTTTCTAATTTTAAAAGTAATGTCCATGCTTGTGAATGCATGCAGTACAGATACATGAGTCATGAGTTCTGTCTAATAGACAGGTGAATATACAATCTGCCACTCTGTGTCAGATTTGGCTAAAAAGAACCATGAAAGATGCTTTTGTGACTTTATTTACCAATTAATCTGATCATTTGGGCAGCTAGCTATAGCTAATACCTGACATACTTGCTACTGGACTACATTAAGAATGTGAAAGCATTTTGATTTTCATTATAACCAACTAAATTGTGGCCTTATGCAATATGTCACTCCTTGAAATGGAAGGCTGACTGAAGATGAATAGATCCCTATTAGTTTGAGGTATTTGGATTGGGGCGTGGTCATTTTGTCTCATAAACATAAAGGCCAAATGTAGCTGCCTTTTGTCAGCACCATCGATCAAATCCAGTGCAAAGGAGCTCTGATGTTTTATTTAATGAAAGGAAAACAATGTTCCTTAGCGAGAGCTAAAAAGTGCTAAAAATAGTCCTCACGACAGATTATGTAAGAAGAGGATTCCAAAGGTGGTCACGTACGTGGGGTCCATGCTTCTCAACTTCCCAATAATGGCAAAAGTAATTAAAATTGCTTGTGAGGACCCTCCCACTAGTCTCAGGACAAGGTTAGGGAGACGAGTTCCTTGAAGGAAAAAAGATCCCATCAACCCTTCAGGACAGTTTATGATCATAATGTGAAAGAAAGATGATGGCCATTGCAGGGATGATCTTGCATACATATTAGCCAATGTATCGCAGCTTGTTTGACGTCCATAAACGATAACACATCTTTGTGATAAGTATCTTTCAACTTTAAATTTGGATAAGGTTTGTGTTTCTGAGTTTTAATGTGCAAAAAGTGCAAAATATACTTTTGATGCCTTAAATCTTTATCTATTTAGGAAGCATTTTATTCGTTGTAATCGCAATTTGGAATTCTCATGACTTTTTTTTTTACTGGATAGCTAAACATAATTAAGGTTTATTTAATGTGAGATCAAACACAAGAATTGTATATTTATGTATATATTTTTAAAATGTATAGTTCACAAATATATGGACAATTTAGTCAAATAATTAGCTTGTCTGAATGGGAATATATAATTAGTTGTATTGTAATGTGTTTTTAACTTTGCTTGTATTCATAAAAAGATCGTTTTAGATTAGAGTAGATTGATTAGATTTAATTTTTTATTCATCCCGTACTCGGGAAATTTTAGAAAATGATACACTATAATTATAATTGTATATTCATTTGTATTGGTTTAGTTGCTGAACTATTTTCCAAAATGGTAAAAACAATCAAATAGTTGTAATGTATTCATTTGAAGTACTTGTGATGAGATGTTAATAGAAAATAGAATAGATATTTACACAAATGAGAATTAGTATTTTTCATTTAAATCAGGGCAATTATGTCATGCTTATTTTTCTAATGATTATTACTGAGCTTTAATATACATTCCATGTCATATTCATTAAAATATATTTAGTATTTTGAAATATTTCCAAAATGTTGGCAAAAAATACTTTAAAAATTTAGTTAAATGCTTTTTGAATAATGTTAAGTCATCTGTAATTTGTTTTACAAAATATCATACAATAGTTAAATAATTTTTGAAATATATACATTCACAAAATAAAAAATCGAAACTAAAGTGCGCAATTTTCAGTTATCTTTTATACACGTAATGCATACATAAATATCATTGATCAGTTTGTATACATTTGCAACAGTGTATACTTTAGCCAGCAATGAAGAATGCTATTTGCAAGCATATCTTTTGTTTAAGTGAATGGCCTGCAAAGGAATAAAAGAAAGCCACATCGATCGAGGAGCCTCCGTGGCTGGAAAGCTGGAGAAGCAAGAATTGTTTACCAAACTGAATCCATGACCAAGATATTGAGGAATATTCTCTGATGACGGCCAAACATAATCCTGCTTGTGGGAACTGTTGTCGACATATCTGTTCTGAGTTTTGCTGCTGCATGTAATACACACCAAGTTAACCTCACACTACAGACAGACATAGAGGACCAAATTTCAGACGTGCAATCTGCTTGCTCAATCCCTCCCCTTTAGAGTTTGGACGCTATGTGCCTAGGTTTGTGGAAAAATTAAAAAAAAAAACATTGACTGAGCACGAATGGGAGAGAAATCGGCCAGCGTACAAAATGTGTGTGAGTGTGTATGCGTGTACATTGAATCTCAGTGCAGAAATTAATTACAGCTGTTTGTGGCTAGGGAACGCTGGTGACCTATTGCTGGAATTTGTGCATTGTGAAGCGAAAGTGAGGGAGGAAAATGGCAAGAAATGACAAAGGCTACATTTACCCTGCGTAATTCCTATTTATCACCTACAGTATGTCATTTTCTTTTATCAAACAATGGCTCTATAATGTACTAGTTATCTGCTCACATTGTCACTGCTTAACTATGAGATTTAAAAAAAAACATGAGCTAATGCGCAGTTTACAATCTTTGTTATTTCATGGCATGAAATATCAGTGCTTAATGTTTTAATGCCAATTTCTCCATTTATAATAGGAAAGACATGTAAGTAAGAATGGAAACACTGTATCAATGTCGTCAACATGCACAGTTGATTCTACTACTTGATATATATTTATACAGTAGTACCTCGACATACGAGTGCCCCAACATGCGAGCAATTTGAGATACGGGTAAAATTTTGGGCAAATATTTATTTTATCTCTCTGGTCGCAACTCCCTCGTGTAATGTCTCCACGAGCACTGGGCTGAGCGTTGCATTTTTTTCAGTGTTTTTTTCTTCCCGTTAGTCAGTGCGAATGGCGGAGCGATCGCTAATACGAGAGGAGTATATACTACGCCTCATTGGCAAGTGGTCGTGCGTTATCCTATTGTGAGGACATTTGTGTGCATCATTTTGGGAATATTTTGAAGGGAAGACAAAAGCAAACAACCCTCGATATGTTGCATCTGAAAGTCAGGGTGGAGGCGGGGCAAATAGAGCCAACCCGGGAGAACAAAGGTATAAAAATTTAAGACAAAATTAGAATGAAGTTTAGTGTAAGGTTAGATTCAACTTATTTTTGAGTGTCTGCATCGTAATGCAAGTTCATTTAAATGTGTTTATCTTATGTTACGAGCGCGTTGCCGTGCAAAAAAAACTATATATATATAATAATTGTATATGCAATTTAGTCTGAGAATTTAATCTTAGAATTAGATTCATTTTAATTTATATAATAGATATAAATATTTCTGTGGCAACATTTTAAGCATTGTTAATATTTTTGTCTTTTGTGGTTTTTCAGCTGTCCTTTGCGGCAACTACTCCGGTGCTGGCGGACAAGAAAAAGTACCCCAACTTCTTCCGCACGGTCCCCTCTGACAACGCAGTTAATCCAGCCGTGGTCAAATTCCTCAACTACTACAACTGGAGCCGTGTGGGGACACTCACGCAGGACGTGCAGAGGTTCTCCGAGGTCTGGCTTCTTACTTTTCTTCATTCAAACCATCAAAAACAACATTTTGGAGTTTGCATGTTCTCTCCGGGCCTGCGTAGGTTTTTCTGGGTTGTCCAGTTTCCTCCCACGTTCCCAAAACATGCATGGTAGGTTGATTGGACACTACTACCGTATTTTCACGACTATAAGACGCACTGCATTATAAGGCGCACCCTTAACGAATGACACATTTTAATTATTTTTCCATATATAAAGCACACTGGATTATAAGGCGCCCTGTCTATTTTGGAGGAAATTTAAGACTTTTAAGTGCGCCTTATAGTCATGAAAATACGGTAAATTGCCCTTAAGTGCGAGAGTTAATAGTTGTCCCCCACCTTGTGCCCGAAATCAGATGGGATAGGCTCCAGCACCTCCCGTGGCCCTTATGAGGATAAGGTGGTTCAGAAAGTGAATGAATGAATAGCTCATGGAACTCTTAAGAAATACATACTTGTTTTTACCACCAATCACCAAGATAAAACCAAATTAAACCATTTTAAATGCATGCGACACATAAACAGCGCAATAAACAATGTAGTAGTAGCACAGTGCTGGCTCTGCAGTATCACAGCCCAACAATAATTGGCACGTTTTAAAGTATTATCTCTTTGAGGATGCCAATGTGTTTTGAGTAGGTGGCAATCATTTTCCATTCAAGTACTTTCTCCCGTCGTGCCGCTTCGTTTCTTCCCCGCCCACACGAAGCTGCCACTCGCATAGGGAGAACATTTGCGGACGCAAACGCATCTGTCAATGACATTGTGAAGGGAGCCATTGTGTTTAGTTGTGTAAGTGTTTGCCTGATGAGTTGCCCGTTTTCTTATACTCCATTACACTGGTTGTTACCTCCTCCAAGAGGGTTGACAGGCCTGTTTTTTTTTCTTTTCCATTTTTCTTTGCATGCACAATGTCTGCAATAATATCTGCCTGTTAAAAAACTACATTCCCTGGAAATACACGTGTGCTATTAGCAATTTGACTCATGTCACCATGTCGATTGATGACATCTACAGTAGACAAGGTGAGAAAACGGCTATCGTTTAACAGTTTGCAAAACTAGCAATTGGAGATTTTGGGGCTAAGATTCGTGACCGGACGATTCGCCCAAAGACGTTTGGCCGACGGACGTTTGGCCGACAGACAGTTCGCTGGACATATTTCTAAATACAAGTACGTACTACAATGTGGGCTTAGAGAACAATACCTGAAAATGCCATTGAACACACTTTTACTTCTAATTTAATTTTAAATAATTTCCCATTATTTTAGGAAATATATATTGAGGCTAAGTTATTTTTAGGTTTCAGGTTTAAAAGTGAAGATATAATGTTAAAATAAGGGTCTAGTGCTCAAATTTTGGAATAAGGATGAATTGTATGCATTATGGTTACAATTAAGAGTAAGGTCTACAAATATAGGTTCAAGGCTTGGGCAATAGGTTAACATGAAAGTTTAGGATTTGTGTTAATTTTAGGAGGTCAGGTTATATAAATTTAGTGATCAAATTTAGTCATGTTTGGGTTAGAATTAGTAACAGATAGACATTAGTAAAATTACTAATGGCAATAGCCTTCCCCTATAATCTTACATATTCACATTTATATTTTCATTAATATGTATTGTCCCTGTATAGAATAAAACAAACGCAAACCCGAATTAAAAAGGTGGGTTTGGATTTAGAAATGTGGGTTAGAATAAATATGACAAGTGCTGAGACATTTAGGTTACAAATGAGTGTTTAGTGATTAGAGCTATGGGCTAGTTTGATTATTAAGGTTATACTACAGTATGGTTCAGGGTTAGTGTTTAGGGCCAGTCATCGATTTTACATCTGGCATATTGCATGCAAAAATGTGTGTGTGTGCCTTCAAGTGTTTATAAGATGGTAGAGAAAAACACATTTGACACAGGTGGGACAGTGCAAACATTTATATGAAGACATCTTGATTAAACAAGACAGAGGTGTTGAAAACATCACCTTACTTTAAACCAATCTGCTCAGCACTTTACTCCACGCAATATAAATATATAACTACAAATGAAGGGGTCTGGATAAAAAGACTGGTTGCAAAATGGCTGCAAGCTGAAATCCCTTTATCGCCACGCTTCTAAAAGCAGTTGAGGGGCTTAGGATGGGAAGAAGACGGAAAACGCCGCCGTTCCGTCAACCTGCCGCCAGATTGTCCTCTAATCCTGGTTTACAAATATGCAAGCGCTTCCACGTTTCATTATTCAAACAATCCCCCTTGAAGCTGTTCACTCCGTGATGAGGAATGTAACTTGCGTAACCTTCAAATTAAACTACAGTTTGACACATCCGATCCAGATCTGCATGCTTGGGAGTCCCTGTTAAAAAAGTTGTTTCCGCCGAATGCTTCACACATGGCAAAAAAAAACTACTGTCACAAGTGAATTACTACAAAATGTTTTGAATTCATGCCTTTATCTGGAGTTTATTATGAAGTTTGTGGTTTTTTTTGGGTCCATTCGTGAAGTACCACAGGATCCTTGAATCCAGATCGGTATGCTGGTGGTTGACAAATTGCTTAGTTTTTATGCATTTTAGACGAAATTCTAGTGATGATTTAGTCCCCGTTTTAACGCTTTTAGCGGAAACGGCAAAATACTTTTTGCCGAATCCTGCACACGGTATTTAAAAAAAAACCCACACAAAATACTTGCAATCAACTTGGCATGTGTACGCTGCTTCACAATGCAAAAAATTCAGGAAAATAGGCAATTTTTTTGCTGAATCTGGTATGCAGTGATGAAAAAAAGGTCCTTTGTGAAGCTCTTTAACAATTCTAGATTCAGATTTGTATTTTTCATGGATAAAAATCCTTCATTCAAAATTGCTTAGGTTATTTTGCTGAATTCCTCACATTTTCTCACCCAACACCCTTATCGACGCACTACAGAAATTCTTTATACTGTACGTTTATCCAGATCACGTTACATACCTTTACGAATAGCTGAAATCGTTTTGAGCTGAACTTTGGAAACAGTCATACTTAAAGGTTTTCAAAGAAGAATCTGGCTCCAAATTGTGAAGCTACCTTTTAGCGAAAACCAGGTCCTTGCATAATCACGCATACTGAGATTCACTACATATACTTTGGTACAACTTCTGGAACTTTCCCCATGTATAATGAATAGTCACACTGACAGTGTTGTTGACAACCAGTGTTTCTATTGCTTCTATTTGTCATGCTCGCTCCCGTCGCTCTCCCACTGATCTGCTGTGCCGCGAGCCGCTGTCGCAAGGCGAGGTGTGCGTTATGCAAGGCTTGTTAAAGATGCCAGTGGTGGGGCGGCCCATCCCCCTTCGTCCCACAGGGAGAATAGGAAAAACCTGGAAGCTCTAGCCGTCTCTGGCTACCTGCTATTTACAGCACATCCCCGGCTTAATGGGAATGCCGAGAAGGGGGCCGACTAACTGTCACACACATTAACGCATGCACACACGCAATATTCGGCAATCAAATTTATTGCCAGACCTGCAGGAAGAGTAAACATCAATCAGAGCTGACGGAGAACAGGATTAGGAATTTGCCCTCTAGGTGTTTAATTACACTCAGGACCAGTACACATGATACAATTTTCTTGTTGTATCAATCATATTCATTCTGACGGGGAAAACTGGGTTTTAATAACATAATTACTGCACTACTGATCACATATTTTTGGATGACTCTTTGCATCACTTGCACAGATATTCAATAAGTATCACTACTACATATACTACTACTGTATAGACCTAAATGCATAGTGTCAGTCCTCTCTGAAGTCATATAAAGAGCAAAGACCACATCGTGTGAAAAATTCCGAAGTTTTTAATCACAACGCACTGCTGTAGGATTTTACTCTATTTGCATCTTGAAATAAAAAATGTAATACTTCAGATTTCTCAAAAATATGCAATGTTTGACTGATTGTTAAATTTTAAAGGAGTGTTCCTGCAAGTGAAATCAAGTTTCATCTGAATGTGATCCATGTTAAACACATTTTAACTTCTCCATCAGGTGAGGAATGATCTCACTAGCGAGCTTGAGAAGGCTGACATCCAGATTGCTGACACCGAGAGTTTCTCCAATGACCCCTGCGTCAACGTTAAAAAACTCAAGGTGAGTTACAAGAAAAGCTCGTTGAGGCGTTCCTATCGCTTGTTCTCTAAAGAAGATGTTCGTTAAAACCAAGCATTTACCGCCATCTGAAATAAGTCTATGAATAATTCATTATAATCGTCATGAGCAGATGTTCATGATTGTTACCGATCCCCTGCGACGCTTCACAGTGACCAATCATAGCACACGAATTGAGTTTTGATAGGGCTTTACCAGTGTTAGGGATTCAAACTAGGGTATGGCTCATGGGTATGGTTTCAATTCACGGTTAGTGTTTCAAGATGCGGATACAGCTGGGGTTAAACAGTACCAACACGGTCATAGGCAACAAAGTACAGTGGTACCTCGAGATACAAGCTTAATGCGTTCCGGGACTGAGCTCGTATATCAATTTACTCGTAACTCAAATGAACGTTTCCCATAGAAATGAACTAAAAACAAATTAATTCGTTCCAACCCTCTGAAAAAACACCAAAAATAGGATGTTGGATTGGAAAAACATTTTTATCGTAACATAACATAAACAAATTTAAATGAACTTGGATTACAATGCAGACACACTCAAAAATAAGTTTTATGTAACCGTACACTAAACTAAATTCTAATTTTGTTTTACATTTTTATACCTTTCTTCTGGGTTTGCTCTATTTGCTCCGCCTCCTCCCTGACTTTCAAATGCAACTTATCAAGGGTTGTTTGCTTGTCTTCCCTTCAAAATATTACCAAAATGATGCACACATGTCCTCACAATAGCATAATGGACGACCACTTGCCAACTTGCCCGGGAAGTAGTACTCCTCTCGTATTAGCGAACAAGCTCCGCCATTCGCACTGACTAACGGGGAAAAAAAACTGAAAAAATGCAACGCTCCGCCCAGTGCTCGTAGAGACATTACACGAGGGAGTTGCAGGGAGAGAGACAGTGGCCATGATGTTTTTATGAGCAGCCTCTCGCGTCCGCTGTCTGCTCGTATATCAAAATTAGTCTCGTATCTCAAGATAAATATTTGCTCGAAATTTTACTCCTCAAATTGCTCGTATGTCGAGGTATTACTGTAATGTTTCAATTTCAACTCAGGGGTAAATTTTCAATGGTCAAGGTGCCAAGTCTGCTTCAGCGTTAAAAACAAAGATAGTGGTTTCAAAATAAGGTTTCAACCCTTGGTTAGATTTTCAAGTTCTCCAGACATTTTATTTTCAATGATTAGCACCCGCGCGTCCCAAAGCTCATGCTTATGGCAGTTAAACTTAGCATATTGCTTATGAGGACCATCCAAAAGTTGGAAACAAACCCACAGCTGTACTAAACACCCACAACAACAATCGGATGTCATAAAAGCTCACGCATGACCGCTCACATGGGAGAGTGAGCGCAATAACACACCCGCAAAATCACATTAATGCTTCTTGGAATAGTTAAACCCTTGATAGACCTAGCTGGGTAAATTTAAATGGAACCCTGATATTCCTGTTGAATATGTTTTTTTATGGTGTAAAAAAATAACTGCAAAAAAAAGTAATTTAATTTTCTTGTAAATAAGCAGTAGATGAGAGACAGACAAAATACAAAGCAACGGATTAGTGTGAGTAATGTGAGAGAATGAATCAATGTATAAAGTCTTCAATCGATGTATGATGATTTGCCTTGAAGAATTCAGAATGAAGAAGAGCCAAGAGATGAGTCACTATGAGTAACATATGGTGGTCACTGCCTCAGGGAGGATTCATGACTCGCATAATGCAGGACATTATTGTGCTGGTCATAGTGAGAGATGAAGTCGTTTTTCAAGCCTAGGTTTGTATTACAAAGTTAGTCAAGACTGGCTTTTGAATTGGGGATTCCATCAGGGTTAGAATTTCAAAAAAAAAGGGATGTGGGAGGAACCAGCGTAGCCCAAGAAATCCAAAGTAAACATGAAAACTATACAGAAGACTGGTTTAAACCAGGGGTAGGGAACCTATGGCTCTTTTGATGGGTGCATATGTCTCTCCACTAACCTGTGAGGTAAACTATGGAAACTGCTGGTGAGAAAGCGCAGGAATAGGAGCTTTACGTTAGTATTATGGCATTGACACTACCCCAGCGCCTTATAATCATTTTTTTTCATTACACTCTTTTGCATGGATTTTCTCATTGATACTCATTGATTAGCAACAACGTAACAATGTTGTCAAAATAATTCAGAGACGTTTTGTACTTTAAAAGTGGTGAAGTGACTAAAAAAGGCACACATTTTCATGTATGTTGACTTTTAAATTCGGAGCATGGCTCTCAAGGATTAACATTTAAAAAATATGAATTGTTTATGGCTCTTTCCATCAAAAAGGGTCCCGACCAGTGGTTTAAACTATTACCTCAGACATATACATTGGAGAAAACAGACAAAAACATCATGACTCTTGCTTCCATAATTCTTTTGTTTTTCAAGGACAACGATGTGAGGATTATCATTGGCCAGTTTGACGAAAACCTAGCCTCCAAAGTCTTCTGCTGCGTAAGTTTTCTACCCTTCCGAGCTATATTGGCGGCACTTTTGATACCTGATTGTCTCTCCTCATTCCTCCCTACCTAACCCACCAGGCATACAACCTAAACATGTTTGGCAGCAAATACCAGTGGATTATTCCTGGCTGGTACCAGGGCAACTGGTGGGAGCAGGCCAACAGCACCAACTGCACTACCAAAAAGTTGCTGACCGCCATGGAGGGATACATCAGTGTGGACTTTGAGCCCCTCAGTGCCAGGCAGATCAAGGGTATCTCTGGACGGGTGAGCCCTCCTACTGCTGTATTCCCGTAAGGCTAAACTTGGAAAACCAAAATGTGTAGAAATAACAAATGCAGCCAAGCGTGACGGTGATATTTGGTTGGTATTTACGCTGTTGGTAATTGGAACTGCAAGATGGAAAAAAGGACCACTGGACAGTTGAACCATGAAGTAGTTTATTATATTTAGTCAAATAGCAAGCTACTTTGGTTTCTGTACTGTAGTTTAGGAGTTTCTGCATTTATTAGTTTGCAAGTTACAAGTTTTTTTGTGCCTGGTTCTTTTGTAGGCTATTTTTATGGTTTGTTCATTTGTTCAAAGATATCATTTGTTCCATTTCAGACCCCGAAGGAATATGAGCGCGAGTACAGCCGAGAGCTACGTCAGAAGGGTGTGGAGCCCAGCAAGTTCCACGGTTTCGCCTACGATGGCATCTGGGTCATCGCTAAGACCCTGACCCGGGTCATGGACCTTCTGCGAGTCAAGCAGCGGCAGAACGGATACCGGAACTTTACAGTGGACGACCACGAAGTGGGCAAGATGGTCCTGGACGTCATGAACGAAACCAATTTCTTCGGGGTCACGGTGAGAACAAGTAATCATTCCTTAGTCAATTAGGTGTCATAAACTGCAAGGATAGTCAAAAGGTGGTAAAGATGTTAAAAACTACAAAACTACAAATTTGTTGACTTAACCTAAAAGTATCAATTACTTCTTTCCTACCATCAAAATATTGCCAAAATGATGCACACAAATGTCCACACAATAGGATAACGCACGACCACTTGCCAACGAGAAGTAGTATAAAACATTTTCTCGTATCTCAAATTGCTCGTATGTCGAGGCACTTGTATGTTTAGGTATTACTGTACCAATATAATGACGCATGCCATGAGAGTAATCATAGGTGCTCTCCTATAGGCATCGTTGAAATAAGATAAAACAAGTGTTATCCAGCACGCACAAGCAATACACTTACACACACACACACACACACACACACACACACACACTCACATACGAGGCAGAAGACACGGGAAGGCAATCTCCTGCCACCACCGCTGGCACGATGCATGCATCTTTTATAGCACTTTCTTTAGAAGGAAAAGAAAAAGCCACTGTTACACAACATGTAAAAACAGCAAATTTGGCCTCTTTATTTGAAGAGATCTACTGCTGTTCCACACTTTTTGGAAGAGACACACAAATCCCGTGAGAAGACAATTGTGACCACTCTATAACGGAGGTCTCTGCAGTATTGATCCGCAGCAGAGATACTCCCCATGCTTGAACCACAGGATGATGTCTAAACGCATTATGGGGTGGACGGGCTCTCAGCTGGTGAGTTGAAGGGTGGTCTTAGGCAAGGTTGTGATTCAGATGACACGTATGTTTTCGTTGATTTGTGGGCATTGAGGCGTAACTTCAAACATTTTTTAAGCGTTTCTGCGTGTGTACGTGTGTTAATTAAATCCCAGGAAGCGCCGGCAATTTTTCAGCAGTGGGGGTCCGTGCATTTTCTAGCAGCGAATCAATCCAACCCTCAAAAACTATTTTATGGCTATAAAACCTCTACTGCAGCTACAGCTGCGACACATAAAAAATCATCAATAATAACCTCATAGAATTGAAATATTATTCAGGAATATAGCCATATTTTACTCACCAAAAATCCTTTTTAACTGTACACTATCCATTCTCCTTCTTTTCTATCGCCATCGAAGCTAATGCTGAAAGTCAAGCCTGTCCTGTCGTATCTCTGGCATACGTTTTTATTCGATTTAGTGCTGAAAATGTTCGTTCCCGGTTGATGTCCATCTTTTTTTTCTTGAAAAGTCCATCTTGAAAATGGCTTTAAATCAACACAACAATATATTTGCTTGTGCAGCTCGCTCCAGATACAGTTTGGTAGTTCTGGCTAATCCACTGTATCACTAGCCAATCATAGTTGGTGAAAGCGATGACGTATCCCTACGCCTGCGAGAAGGCAATGACTCATCCCTACGCCTGCGACAAGGCATTGTGGTGTTGCCAACTCGAAATCTGATTGGTTAAAGCAACAGTCTTATCGAGACTTGTTTAATGCAGCAGAGCCTGCAGAACTGATTGTGAAGGCCTTGAGGCAGATTTCTGACCCTGGCAACAAAGAATGGCTGAAATGTGGTTGGTTAAATGCTTCAATATGAAAACCCACATCTGGAAACAGTGCAACCATAGGGAAAAGCAATGAAAGGAAGCTAACAGACAATTTGGAAGTATTTAATAAGTATTGATGTACAAAATATAATATATGATTCAGATATTTCTTAGGCCAGCAGAGGATGCCTTGAAGGCCCTGACGGCCCACCACTGTTTTTCAGTAATTAGCGAGGATTGAGTCAGCGCTGAAAACGGGGATACGAGAGAGGAGGGTATAAATAAGGTGTGCTGGCGCACTGTTTCAGTCATCTCCTTTTTTTGCTGATGTAAAAGGGGGGTTGAATGTGGGGGCAATTGCTTAGTCATGAAGACTAGACCCTGTTCGCACAGCTGGTGCCTGAAGGTGATCTTTATTGTCTTGCTGCTTTTTTGTTGTTGTTTGTTCGGAAATGGACACGTGTTTTTATATTATTAGGTTTGTGGTTGGACTTAGCTTAAGTATGTTTATGGCATCATGCGCAATTGTGAAAGGAAGTACAGTATGTGAGAATGGACTGATTGGCAGTGAATAGACTATAATGTTAATGTACAGACAGATGGGTTTTTAAATTGTATTTGTATGGGACTGGACAGATATTTTGACATTGTATCTAAATGAGTGTGAGCTCCCAAACGATCAGGAGTGGGGATACACACATGTAATTTGGCAGTGGTTTTAGTGGAGGTACCTATATAAAGTTGTCTGATACCACACTTGTAAATCACAGCAACAATGTTCAGGACATGGGCGGATATTTGCATATTTTTACACTCATCGGGAATGAAATGATCTGCTGTGATTGTCGCCGAATGGAGTCAACTCTCTTCGCCCCTAATCAGTGCAAAAAAAGTGCGTGTAATTGCAAAATTATTAAAACTAGGTCCTAAAAGACTCATCACATGTTTGCAATGTGCCTTACTCTGGTTTGCACCAGGCAAAAAAATGAAGCCCTATTGTTTTGTGAATGTGTGTCAGTTGGATTTTTTTTTCATTTTATGTATGTTATGAAATGAACATAAGCCCATGAAACTAGGGAATGCGTCCCTGGAGTTTACACACTCATTCAAACACATCAAAGATGACATACTTCATGTATTGGTGAAGGAAGATAGAGGAAAGATGACAAACAAGAAGGAGAGACAGCATGAAGAAGTGTTAAATCCACGGAGGCCAAATTGATTGGATGACATGAGACGATAATGAGCAAAGCTCAATTGCTTTTGTCTACTTTTTCAGCTCTGCAGCTTAAACGTGCTTATCATGTTCTCTTTCAGCTTCGACCAAAGACTATTTTTCGGGAGACATTGTCAGAGTCCGCTCTCTTTAAGCACATACTAAAATTAGGAATTGATTTTTAAATTGTTTCGACTGAAACAGCTTTGATTGTTTTTCCTAAAGCAGGTGGTTAATGACTTTGGTTATTGTTTTGTATTCGTTTTGAGTTGGAAAAAATATATTGGCATGAAAGTAATCAGTTTTTGGTTACAAAATAACATTTTCGGGTCAGTCAAAATGCCGTGAAATCAGATGGAAGATTAAAATGTTTGTCAGCATAAGTAATATGGATCCATAATATACAAATGCAATGTGTAAGGAGGTTGTTTGCTGAAACTGCTGCAGTTACCTGAAAATTCTGTGAAGATGTTTGTTAATGTGATTAAAATGTACGCTAATGGTTCCGTGATTTATGCCCAGTTGTTTGTCATTTGTCTTTCTTTCAGGGCCAAGTCATGTTCCGCAATGGTGAAAGGATGGGCACCATTAAATTCAACCAGTTTCAAGGTAAACACAAGCTCCTACAGCATGTAAAAATGTAAATCTAAAAACAGGTGATTAAATGATAATAAAGGAAATAGATTTTTTTTTTTTTTTAAACCCTGAATATTTAGGTTTAACCCATTTTTTAAAATAAAATTTTCTGTAAAATAAATAAATATCATATTCATATTTGACCTAGAACTTTAATTCTAACAGCAATACCTATGTGAACTGTCACATGCTTCATTAAAATTAATTAATCTTACGTTAGATGGCAAAGGCTATTTCAAAACTGTTTGCTTTTTCTCCATTTATAATCTTGCAGTTGAAACACGGATACAAAACAGCACTTAACGAGTGTTCATTATTTTTTCCGTCCCTGACGAAGAATTTAAAGATGCAAAATTCTAACTAATGTGAAATTGCGGCTTTATAATAAAAGCGTGAATGGATTGTGACTTTTTTCTTTAATGTAATCTGATTCAAACAATTGCATAAGCTAACCGAATAACACCATTAAGGTCAAAAAACAACTGCCACAACAATCTCATATTAGATCGAAACCAAAACAACTGCGTAAGAATTTGCACGAATAAGCATATAATTTCTTTATAAGGTAAACAGAGCGACCGTATTTTTTTTAAACAATAATGCGATTATCGCCATTTGCCGGAATCCAAGTCAAAGCAATTTAAGAGTCCCTTGTAGATCTTCATTGCCAACTCAGATCAACAGCCTCGGCCTGGAACATGGTGTCCTGTTCAGTCAATAGTCCTGAAAACAATTAACTGGCCTCAAAAGCAGCTGTAGGGGAAAGTGTCCTCATGTTTACTTTGTCCCAACATAAAGCACAAATTAATTTACAGCTTCATTACCTATTAAAATGCTTAATGAACAAATACTAACATCCCAGAATAAACCCAACACAAACTCTTCGCAAAAACACTCCAATTTGTTTGCGTAGAACCACACTGCTGCTTTTCTTCCCCCACCCATCCCAGAAAAGCATTTATCACCTTCGCTTCCATCTCCGCTATCTTCTCTTTATCGCCTGCGACATCTCCTCGAGGTGAAATAAAGGCATAATTGAAACGGCATAAAGGGGAAAAGCATATTAAAAAACATATTAAAGGGCATATTCAGATCCTTAAGTGATAGCTGTTGCCGAGTGCTTTATTATTTGCGTTATGGATGTTTTGTCATATTAGTAATGTGCTCCGGAAGTTTTGTGTTCAAGGCTGTGTATTTTTTTCTGCCATAAAATTTATCGGGTGTTGATAAATATTGTTTTTTTTTTTCGGAGCAGAAGGCCAAGAAGTGAAGGTGGGGGAGTACAATGCCATTGCCGATGTACTGGACCTTATCAACAACTCCATCCGCTTTCAAGGTAAAACCAAGAGATAGCTTAATCTAAGTTTTGTCATACTCTTTCCCCAGGTTTTCTGGCTGTATCTTGCATTTGTTTGCAGCATTACACAAAAAAGAACAAAAACTATATCAATGAAACTTCATAAATAGATGCCAAACATGTCTTCCAACTACCAAGAACTGGCCTTGAGATAACCAAATGGTGAAAAAAATTAAATATAGAGCTGTTGTTGGTTGGAAACCAACATATTTACAATACATTGATTTCTTACTCTGGCCTACCTTGCTATAATTGGTTCGACTTCCAATTTTCCTCCGTCATTCATAAATTTGCTGGATGACAGCGTCTAAACTAGCATTTCCACAGTAAACGGAGATGTGCAAGATAATTCCGCCAGCATCCATTGACCCACATCAGATGAGAATATACTTGCAGATAAGAAAGTACCGGGTTCCATCGCAATAATATGACCGCCGTGCCTGGGCAATGCATGAGCAGGAAGCAGGAAATGGCTTTGGAATAAGCCTCGCGCTTGTTGGTGGTTGGAAAGATAAAGGAGCAAAGCCGAGAGTGCAACTTGGCCTCTTTATGGCCCTTGCTAATTTAAGTCTTTCTGTTCCTGTCAGGAATGGAACCGCCTAAAGATCGGACATTTGTTCGTCTGCAGCGACGGCACATCAATGTTCCGCTTTACAGTATCCTGTCAACAATTACCATCCTAGGCATGCTCATGGCTGGAGCCTTTCTCTTCTTCAACATCAAAAACAGAAACCACAGGTAACCAAACAGTGAAGGAATAGCCCAAAATTAAAACCTGGTTTGCATTCATTTCGGTAAAATTATTCACTCTAAATCCTTCATTATTTTGAAAAATACAATGTGTAGTGTTAGGTTTATCATTATTATAGATGTGTATCAATATTATTATATTATATGTGCTTGCAACGAAGAGTGATTGACATTAATACAAAGGGCATTTTAATACATCTCTTGCAAAAGTAATGACTGTGGTTCGCATCAAGAGGACTGTAGATCCTTAGGTCGCTGGTTCAAATCCGGCTCGAAGGACCAAAATGATAAGTTTATCCTTAGGTATTTTCAAATTCACAATAAAAGAGGCATCTGAAGTCATATCTTTGTTTAATTCTTGCAAGAAGAGAATGATCTAGACCAGAGGCGCGGATGGATGTATTCTCTTCTTGCAAGAATTAAACAAAGATGTGACTTCAGATGCCTCTTTTATTGTGAATGTGAAAATACCTAAAGATAAACTCATCATGTAGTATTGTCACAAAATACTGTATCAGTATGAATTGAAGTGCTGAATTACAATAGTAGAGTAGGACTATCACAAATTCATGCTATCTGATATTTATCAGTTTACGTATCAGTTATGTTTGATGTAGAATTACTGTATGCATATGTTACATATATTACTTTGTTCTAAAATATCAATTTTTACACTGACTGTATTACCATATTTCTATCTTTTGCAAATATAGCATAAGTTGGAACTAAGCTAAACCTCAACAATAACACTGTCTAATGTCTGGTACACTTTAACCATTATGTGCCGTTATATCCTAATGCAGTAATTGAGTTTCCCCCCAATAAGTTTTTAAAATAAATTAATAAATACATAAATAAAATACAGGGTATCAGGACAGTAATGATATAAGCCGATACCACACTGACTCCGAATTGTGAGCCAATATATCTTCGTTCTGAAAAAAAATACTGTTACACCACAAATTCTCATATTATATTTTCTTCTAAAACAAAGTACGAAAATGCGAAACATTCAAAATTTTATTTTTTTCTTTAAATATATCAATTACTGTGATTGGCTGCCCATCCATTCAGGGCATTCCTGGTTCCGGAAGCCAGCTGAGATAGGCGAGGCACCGCCCGCAATCCTTGTGAGGATAAGCAGTTCGGAAAATGAATGAATGAAATATATCAATTACTTTATGAAATCTCGATAGATTAGATTAGATCAGAACTTTATTTCATCCCGTATTCGGGACATTTCCTTGGTTGCAGTAGCAAGACAGACACACAAGACATTGTAGACCTAGTTAAAAAAATGTGTAGTGAATATCATGTTACTGTATCACCAGTGACTTGGAATTAGATGGTACTATGGGTGCCAGTATCATGCTAAAACTGATGCTTGTTGTGCAGACTGATTAAGATGTCCAGTCCATACATGAACAACCTGATCATCCTGGGCGGGCTGCTGTCCTACGCCTCTATTTTCCTGTTCGGATTGGACGGCGGCTTCGTATCTGACAAGGAGTTTGAGACCCTCTGCACGGTCAGTTTCCCTTCCACAAATCTAAAGGAACCATCACTAGACTAAAAAAAAACGTAATTTCTACTTTTTCACTTATTGACATCATTCTTTAACATAGTACCTTTGCTTCCATTTAACTCTCCACTTATTTTTATTTTTCAAGAACAGCTTTAATGTTACCAGGTCAATGTGACACGGGCCGGGTTGAATTATTTATAAGTCTCAAGAACTGAAGAAAGAAGGATTGAAGGTTTCCTTTTAAACTTTAGTCACTCAATGAAATTTCATTTTCACGAAACCTTGCCGTTACTGTCGGATTGGATTGGATAACTTTATTCATCCCGTATTCGGGAAATTTCGTTGTCACAGTAGCGAGAGGGTGAGAATGCAGATATAGGAAAGGCATTTTAGACATAAATAGGTCGGTAATAAGTTAATAAATAAATACATGAATAAATATATAAATAAATAAATAAGCGTGTTGCTGATATATATATATATATATATATATATATATATATATATATATATATATATATACACATACATACATATACACATAAATATATACATACATACATACAGACACACATACATATATATATATATATATACATGTACATGCATACATACACATAGATAGACATGTATACATACGGTAGGTCTCAACACTCAGCCATTTGTTTTGTTAAAGAGCCTGACAGCTGCAGCTCCTTCCTGCAATGAGGGTGCTGCAGTCGAGAGCTTCGGAGGGACTTCACAGACTCATGCAGGGGGTGGGAGGTGCTGTCCATGATGGACATCATCCTGGTCAGCATCCTCCGCTCTCCCACCTCCTCCACAGAGTCCAAAGGACAGCCTAGAACAGAACTGGCCCTCCTGACCAGCTTATTCAGCCTGTTCCTGTCCCTCTCCCTGTTGTCCCGCATCCCCAACAACAGAGCACTGCATAAAACACTGTAGATGCCACCACAGTGTCGTAAAATGTCCTCAGCAGTGTCCTGCACACTCCAAAGGACCGTAGTTTCCTCAGTTGGTAGAGGCAGCTCTGGCACCTTTTATACAGGGCATCTATGTTTGTGGACCAGTCTAGTTTGTTGTTGAGGTGAACACCCAGGTACTTCAAATTCTCCACAATTTCAATGTCTGTACCCTGGACCACCTGAGTGGTCTGTTGAGGATTCCTCCGAAAATCCATGACCATTTCCTTTGTCTTACTGGTGTTGATGTAGAGGTGGTTTTGCCTACACCAGTCAACAAAGGCTGCAATGACTCCCCTGTACTCTAGGTCGCATCAGATTTTTTAGTCTCATTTGGGGGAGAGAACAAGAACAAACATAATACATTTCAGTAATAACAATAATAGAATAACAAGCTAAATAGGCGTCTATTAACATTTCATTAATAACATTTTGGGGATAGCCTTGTAGTAAAATGTATTGAGACAATCATAGCCTAAACACAGACAGGAAAACAAAACATAAATCGCACCTGAGTATGAGTTCAGACATCTATTTCATTTAACTCTGGAAGGCCGAATGCAAAGATCTATGTATGGTATATTTTCCTCAGCACATTTTACTTCCTAAAAATTAAGCTAGTAAGGAAATTAAAACGAACCGTGAGACCAGACGGGTTCGAGGTGTTAATGGTGTTAGATTTACATACGATAAACAGCTTAAAAGTGTTGAATGGAAACAGACCGGCTATCTCTGCAGAGGAATCTTTAGCCAGCATATTAGGTTTCCGCCCTCAGGTAATATTACAGTGTCGTGATTACTGCGATAAAGTTGTGTTTTGCGACACCAGCAAAATGACACAGGCTGGACTTTGTTCTCAAAATGCTGAGTAGGGTTGTGCAGGTGTAAGTGAAATTGTGTGTATGTGGCACGCATACTGTGCCTATATAAGGTTTTGTCAAGCTATTTTCAAACTCTGCGCTTTTGAAGGACTTATCGGCGGCGTCCTCTGGTGCCAAATCAGAGCGAGAGGTCTGCGTTTTGTTTCTTCTTATTAGGGCGAATTACTCTCAAGAGTGTGACAGCCTCCGTGCTTACGAGATAAGAGATGAGAAAGCAATGTGACAGCTTTTTTTTTTCTCCCCCTTTATTTGTGGTTCATTTTTAGATTGCTATTTTGGCATCTTCAAGGGAATGTTCATAGCCGTCAGAGACGTCACAAGGGGCCCCTGCACCAGACGGCGTGAAATAAGTTTTACAGAATGATACCAAATTGTGTGTGTCACAATAGAATGAACAAGTCTCATGTCTCCATGCACAAATATAAAAGGAAGTCATCCATTTTGCCCTGAAGCAGCCATTTTGAGGCCTTAATGCGAAGCAGCTATCCCAGGCCAAAGGACAATGTTCAGTGACAAAACTCTGACTATTTTAGCCCATAACGAATTTTAGTAGGGATGTCCCGGTTGCTTATTGTTGCATGTGAGGCGAGTATGAGTCATCTGATTTTGTGCATCTGTCATTACTGGGATAAATGAAAAAGTTTTAAAACCTCACCTTTCTACCCGAAAAATGACGTGATCCTCCTTTTCTGATCACATGATCGGATCTGGGGCAGGGGTAGGGAACCTATGGCTCGGGAGCCACATATGGCTCTTTTGATGGGTGCATATGGCTCTCCACTAACTTGTGAGGTAAACTATGGAAACTGCTGGTGAGAAAGCGCAGGAATAGGAGCGTTACGTTGGTATTATGGCATTGACACTACCCCAGCGCCTTATAATCATGTTTTTTTCATTACACTCTTTTGCATGGATTTTCTCATTGATATTCATTGATTAACAACGACGTAACAATGTCGCCAAAAGAATTCAAAGACTTTTGTACTTTAAAAGTGGTGAAATGACTAAAAAAAAGGCACACATTTTCATGTATGTTGACTTTTAAATTCGGAGCATGGCTCTCAAGGATTAACATTTAAAAAAGATGAATTGTTTATGGCTCTTTCCATCAAAAAGGTTCCCGACCCCTGCTCTATAGCACTTGTTTTTTTAATTTACTTATTTTAAATAGTTTAATCACCAGTTGCAACTGTTAGTGTAATTAGAAAACATGAGAAGTTTGCAACGATATTTAAGTATTTTTTAATGTGAGCAAATCGCAATAGGCTTCCCACTTTGATATTCTTCTTGAGAATTCTCCACCAAAAAAGTTGGTGTGAGAGCCTGCCTTCATACACGCATCTCTCTTGTCTTGTTTTGGAAAGGTCCGGACGTGGATCCTCATCGTCGGCTACACGACGGCATTCGGCGCCATGTTTGCCAAGACCTGGAGGGTTCACGCCATCTTTAAGAATGTTAAGATGAAGAAAAAGGTACAGGAGATATTTTTGCATTTATGTTTATGTATTTTAACATACTACTCTCTGCGGACAAAGTGATTGTGACACTGTGGGTGAATTTCATTGGCTGTCACGTGATTCCAAACGTGGTTAAGTCTAGCCTAGCAAGAAAGATGGTTCTGATGGTTCACTTTTTTTCACGGGAAACAATTTTTTTGCGAGTGCGACATGAAGTTCAATCAGCAGCAATATATTTTTTCATAGTTCCTCCCATCAAAACCTCTCAATTGGTTCTATCCCAGATTGATATAAACTGATCCCTCACAGTATATGTAATATAATCGTAGCAGATATATTGAACAATCAATCTAGCATGCCAAGTTAGCTTAAGTCCTAAACTTTGGTGAAAAATAACAAGACAGCATATAAAAAAAAAGTTGATTTACTATCGCTTCTCAAAGGAACAGCAATCATACCGCAAAAACAGCTGACAGTGTCGTTGCTCAGGGAATACAAGCCAACCCCCCCCCCCCCCATGACTCCTTTAAACATGACTAAGAATTACAGTTTATAAGTCACGCCCCATCAACAACCTCAGAACACAGTCACTACACAACACAAGCTTCTGGCAAGAATCTTTTTAGCAGATGGTTTTGTCTGATCTCGTCATCTTCGAGGAATGATGCCTCTGGACTCCAACTACATGTGGCAGTTTTCTCAGGGCACTTGTAAAATTTGGAGCTTTTCTTTAGCCTAATAATTACTAGGGCATTAAGTATGACTAAATAGTAATTCGCAGTTTGTATTTAGGGAATTTGAGCAACGATTTAAATGGTAATTATCAATAACCTTCCGGGCGACCAAAAGACCGGCGACCAATTGACCGTGTACCTATTTTTCAGATTGTAAGTTTCACCTCACTCGTAAATCAGTCCAATCCAAAGAAATGCACACCAAAGTGAGGAAAAAACTTGGGAAGTGACACTGGAGCGGTATTATTATTTTATCAAGCATCATCATCAAATCATCAAAAGCCTTTATTGTCATCATACACAGCTGCGTATAACAAAATTGGTGGTGCTACTCCACTAAGTGCGTTTTCCCAGTAAAAAAAAAGATAAACAAGTAATATAAAAATATAAAAAGTCACATCCTGGCAAGGTAAATTCTAAAATATTGCACAATCTAAGATATTGCACATTGTTATTGCACACCCCAAAGTTATTGCACAGAAGAGATTGTGTGTCGTGCTAACGCAAGTTCAGAGTCCTGAAGGCTGTGGGAAAAAAAACTCTCCTTAAGTCTATTTGTCCATGCTTTGTGAGAGCTGTAGCGTCTGCCAGAGGGCAGCAGCTGGAACAGGTTGTGACCAGGGTGGTATGGGTCCCTGACAATATTCCTGGCTCTGCTGAGGGTAGTGAGGGATGGCAATGCCATCCAGTGAGGGCAGAGAGCAGTTGATGATCTTCTGGGCTGATTATCGTTCTAAGCTCTAATGGTAAATGTATTCCAATTACCTAATTTTTGGGACTATGGGTCGCAATGGAGTAGAAATCGCACCAACTGAAAAAGAGAGACTGTGAACGTGAGAAGTTTTGGTTTGGGCCATTCCAAAGGAGAAATAGGGACTATATCGGTAGGGCAAGGGAATGGTGCTAGGAGAAGATACATGGATGCAGGGAGAGAGGACAGGAAAGTGGTTGTTATTGGGGAGGATGGTGCAAAGGATTAGGTGAAATAGAAAAAAAAAAATTAAGGGACAGGCCCAAAAATTAGTAGTAGATGAGGGGGGAAAAAACAAAGTTGTGTTTTTGGGTGATTTTTTTTTTCAATCAGAGGCCAAGCTACATTTGTTTGATAATGTTAAAATAGGAGGAATCACTGGGTGCCCATAGTTGGCTGGGATAGGCTCCAGCACCCCTCTTTCTCCCTGTGAGGATAAGCCATAGGGAAAAAGAATGAATAAATAAAATGGGAAACAGCAGGGTAATAACGTATTTCAAATATCTATAGCCCAAAGAAAATTCATAATCCAGTCCGATTCTTCTTTAATAACTATAGAGGTGGAAAGGACGCCTTGAGCGATCTTCTTGTGGCTGTCTATGTTATTTAAAAACAAAAAAACAAGAAAAACAAGCCACTAGCAAAGCCAAATTTATGATCGAAATTGTCATTCATACTCTAGAAAATATGGTAATAATAGTATTGTGAGACTCACAACTTTGTCTAAATACATAGAAAGCAATATTGATTATGTGCATTAGGAAGGCTGGATGGATGAAATGGATTCAAAACATCAAGCAAAACCTGATGGAATAACAGGTACTGTGAAATTCAAGGGATTACTGTACATCTATATACTTGTTATGCCCTTCGAATTCAACGATTGTTCTTTTTCTAGCATGTTAGAATCCGGAAATAACTTCAGTGAAACCTGCTTAAAGCTTTTGAGCCATCAGATTCAATCACATTGATTGGCCGAGATATGTAAAAGAGATGCAGACTTGTAGTGGTTTTTGGCCTTTTTTTTTGTATTTATAGAAGCACCCCCTCCCTCCATCTTTCAATCCCTCCCTCCTGCCCTGTCTCTCGCTCCCACTCGCCAGCTTTCTGGAGCAAGTGTGGGTGGCCTGCCTGGATGAGAGGGATGGATCAAAGAGTTGGAAGGATTTGGGGCGAAGTGACAGAAGGGGGAAGAAGGCCAAGATGCAAGCCACGAAAACACAAACGGAAGAAGCAGACAAAGTGGCACATATGGAAATATAAGTAGGCTTGGCCCTAGGTAGACAGAATGCCTAGAAACAAGATGGTGTGATGGCTTAGAGAATGAGGATTTGTAACTGAGATCTTCATAGACTCCTTGGTATTAGGTACTATACTGAAATGAAAGCAAACCTGATTTGTCTGCTATTAAATATCTTTAATTAGGACTGGAAAACTGAAGAAAATGTTGTGGAACATTTCATAGTGTCTGACTCCCAGTCGAAACAAAATATATCTGGAATTTAATGTTACCAGCAAAAACTCTTGCTGCCCGTCCCCTGAAGGTCAGATTGACTAGTTTTCTACTTGCCTCAGACAAAATTGTCCATTTTTCCACAACAACTGCCAAAGGAGCTAAAAAAGAAAGCCGTACTATTTGTGTGATTAGAAATAGAGACGATCAGGTAGCATCGGAGAGATCATTCAGCTAACCGAGAGAACGCAACATCCAGATCGTGATTCATCTTTCCAATTGTATTGTTGTAAATGAGACACCTTGCTGGGAGTCAGACTAAAACGACGGACATTTTGCAGGTGTGTTCACCTAGTCCAGACCTTCAGTCCACCCGTCAACCTCCTAGATTGTGTTATCGCCACCCCGTGCTGCCTGACCTTTCCTTTGAATGTCCGTTCTATATCGTCAAACGGCGTTATAAATAAAGATCACAAACAGTCCGCTCCTTTCATCCCGGGCAAAAGTTCACGGTATGAAAGACAAGCGTTGTGATCTGACGTGCTTGCCTCACGTCTTGTGGGAGACGTTTTGGCAGCTCGCCATTAGAAATTCGCGGCATGTGCAGCGTTTGACACAACCTCACTAGTGGTTAATTGCAGCTAATCGGCATCTAATGAGACTGGTGTGAAAACCAGCAGTTCTATGGTTGGGCAATAATCGAGATTGCGCAGTGTAATGCTCATTTAACGCTTGCTTTTTTTTTCCCCTTCTCGTGCAGATCATAAAAGACCAGAAATTGTTGATCATTGTTGGGGGGATGCTGTTGATCGACTTATGCATCCTGATATGCTGGCAGATTGTGGATCCACTGAAGAGGACCGTGGAAGAATACAGCCTGGAGGTTTGTGCACATTCTGTTATTGCGTATCGCCATGTTGGCTGATTTCAATCGTTTTTGTTCATGTGCGTGCATTTGCCTCCACTGGGAGATTCGCAGAATGCAAAAAAAAAAAAAAAACAGAATCACAGAATGACTGCATTAGGAGCCCAAGCAAACAAAATGCCACCCTCAAGCTACGGTACCATCTGTCTTTTTTTGGGTGGATTATTTTTAGGTTTGGCTATTATCCAGCACAACTTCCTACGTTGATCAAACCCACCCCGACCGACCCTAGCCTAAGATTTGCCAGCTTGGATGTGAGACGTTGGCAAGCAACATCGTGCTTGGCCTTATTTTTCACACTTCTGAAGCGCATAATAGAAACAAACAGAGAAAGGCTAAAATGCTAACAGAGCTTTGTCATCACAGGGTCACTAAGCGTCTGTTTGCAATCGTTTATGACAAGAATTTAGTAAGAAATTGACCAATCATAGCATACAAGGATGTTTATTTTAGGCTAAGACAGCATTTTTTTTATTAAAGAAATAGGTTAGAAAACAGGAGCGTCAATATACAATAGCCGTGTCAGTTAGCAGCATTTTATGAGAATTTTTCAAGAAATTATTTACTTTAGCAGTCAACATTTTGCTGTTCAGCAAGGAAAATCATCCAATCGCCTGTTTGTTAAAATATTAGGATCACTTAGCACAGGGGTAGGGAACCTATGGCTCGGGAGCCACATGTGGCTCTTTGGATGGGTGCATATGGCTCTGAGCTAAAACATGGAAACCGGTGGTGAGAGAAAAGAGTCCCGAACGCACCAATAGGAACGTCACGTCGGCACTGTGGCATTGATTTTTTTTTTTCATTAGTCTTCTGCATTCATTCTCTCATTGATACTCATTGAACTCATTGACATTCATTGATTAGCAACAGCTTAACAATGTAGTCAAAATAATTAAGAGTTTTTTTGTACTTTAAAAGTTGTAAAATGACGGGAAAAAAATCGCACATTTTCATGTGTTTTGACTTTTACATTGTGATTATGGCTCTCAAGGAATAATATTTGAAAATAGGAAATGTTTATGGCTCTGTCTTTCAAAAAGGTTCCCGACCCCTGACTTAGCAGGGTTTTTTTGGAAAGTACATAACATTTGCTGTGTAATTTCAGTATTTTATTTTCGTACTGAACGATCACCAGAACTGAGCTTGTTGTGGAAGTGTTTTGAGGCTACTGCCAAAACTTAGAATGTGTATTGAAGTGTCTGGCTCTAGAAGATTAATAGTTCTGGTTACTTCTAAATCATGGTTTGCTCTTTATATTTTGTTACAAATCTCAGAGTTTTGGTAGTCAGAAATGGGTTTGGAATGGTTGAAATGGTTAACCACCTCACAGGGGGTTATTGGAAGGTCTCTACAGTCAAAACTTTATTTTCTCAATGCCTGAGCAACATCTTTTCATCTTCTTTCCTGTTTGTTGATTGTTGCCAACATCCTGCGGGGGTATAGAAGGATGCTATCTGGCAGCTCATTTGGACTAGCATGCCTTCAGTTAAAAAGGGGAATCTTGTGAAGTGATAAATAAAGTCCACTAGGAGATTTATTTTAGTCCTACCGGTGAAATACATCCCAAAGGGGAGAGGGGAAAAAATAACGAAGATTAGTTGCAAACTATACACTATTTACATTCTCTGTTACCGCTTATCCATGTGACTGTAGACAAAGACTTATTTACCTTCACTCATTTCCAGTCTACCCTGCAATTCTTAAAACGTTGGGGTCACCCAGTCTATTTTGTTTTATATTGAAAAGAAACTTTTCAAAGCATTTGCAAAATGTATAGAAAAGATATTCAAGCCATTGACAAGGTTAGGAATTTTATTTGAAATGATAATGTTCTCCTTCTAACTTTGTCAAAAATTGAAATTACAGCATTAGGTTCATTTGGTATTCTAGACCATTGTTTGCCAACCGTTTTTGAGCTGCAGCTCACTTTTTGCACTGTAAAATCTAAAGGCACTCTACTGTCTGAACATTCTCTTTTCATTCCTTCATTTTCTGAAGCGCTATATCCTCGCAAGGGCCGCAGGGGGTGCTGGAGCCTATCCTTAGCTGACTTGGGGCACAGCTTGGGGGACACCCTGAATTGGTGGCCAGCCAATCGCAGGGCACGAGGAGACCATTCAGGCTCACACTCATACATAGAGGCAATTTAGAGTGTCCAATCAGCTTGAGTACCCGGAGAAAACCCACACAGGCACGGGGAAAATATGCAAACTGACCTGGATTTGAACCCAGGGCGGCAGAACTACGAGGCCGACGCGCTAACCACTCATCTGCTGGGCCGGCCGTCTGAAATTCTTGTAATTTAAAATTATCACCTATATTTACAACATAATCATTCTCATCTATTTTTTTCCATCAAAAGTGATGAAAGAAACACAAAAAAAGTATTTAAATACCAAATTTTTCCCACTGACCTTACGTCGCCAAACGTTGAAGTTCCCTGACTCCAACTCCTCGGTTTACATCATGTAAAAATAAGTAAAATACAGATTTTATTCTTGTAATTTTATGACTTTTTCTTCCAAGATTACTTCAATCCCTCGATATTTCGCAAAAAGAATTTTTTGGGTCACCCAGACTTTACGTCGCTAAAAGTTGATGCTCGTGAAACCAAACAACTTCTGATTCACGTTACGTAAAAAATAAGCAACAAAACAAATTTAAAATTGTAATATTACTATTTGACTCTTGTAACACAGTATGGATTTATTGATAGTAAGATTTCAATTTTCATCATGCAATAATATAATTTTAGTCTCATAATGTTACAATTTTTGTCGCTCACGGTGTGCCGCAGCACAGTGGTTGCCAAACATTGTTCATTTCTTAAAGAGTGACTGATGCCCTCTCTCAAGTTTTGTGGAGCTAATGTGATGGTTTTGGGTATCTCTGAACTATCTTTGAGATCGAGGGTTCAATCCCTGGTGGATTCCGACCTTCTAGTGTGGACTTTCTATGTTCTCCCCGTGCCTACGTGGGTTTTCTTTAGGTACTTCAGTGCTTGATCACTGTAAATTGTCCTTAGTTATGAGTATGAGGGTGAAAAATTGTTTGTCTCCTTGTCCCCTGTGATTGGCTGGCAACCAATTAAGGATGTCCCCCACCTACTGCCCAAAATTGGTTGGAATAGGCTCCAACATCCCCGTGAAGAAGATAGGCGTAACAGGAAATGATTAAACGAATGATTTGCGAGACATCCGGGGATGCATGTGGACTAAAGGAGATGAGCGCGTGACCTTGTATGTGTGTGTGTGTGCGCACGTGTGTGACAGTGTGGGTGTACCTTTTGCATTTACGTGGGTTTTTTTTTTTATACTCCCGCCCGCCAGTGCGTCTCTTCCCCCTCCTTTGGCTCTCTTGCATAATGAAGGACGAACTGTCAGAAAGATGATTAGCATTCCACCGGATCCCGCACTCAAGCATCTCCACCCTTCCTTCTGCCTCCCCCCCGCCTCCCTCCATCCTCACATCACCGTGGCAACGGGCACAATTTCCGATACACATAACACTGTTCATCCCATCAGATGAAAATAGCGAATTTAGCGCTTTTTCTGCAGCTTTTTGCACGGCAACATGTATGGACACATGCAGTAAGTGGGATGACGACGATGGTGGTGATGATGATAATGAGGGAGTCACTGACGCACGCCGACGGTTTTCTCACCGCGCTCGGCGGTTTGAAGGTGAACTCGTGGTTATTATTGGCAGTGCAGACGCTGACATCATCGATACGCAGGTACATACAGCAAGGGTGAACTCAGGCTGCATAGCGTTCCAACATGCCCTTACTCTTATGTCCAACACAATGGAAATCCATTGTGCAATGGCGGCAGTGATTGTGAATAACCGGCAAGTTGACTGGATGTCAAAAATATTAGTGATTGGAAGGTCTGTGCAGCAGTTAGATTTCTATCTATATACATTTCTATTGTTCAAAATGAGGCTGATTGTGGATATTTGTTGTGATGAACACATTTCCAAACTACAAAGCACACCTGACTATAACTGCACTGCCCATATTTCACATAATTAAAGAAATAAAATCCACATATATGCCACAACTGGCTATAAGGTGCAGATGACCATGTCTGAATCTGGGAAATTTATATTGAGATGTTACATTTTAATTGATCCAAAAATACAGTACTCTATTTTATCGCACACCAGAGTAAAGGGGCAACTTTATTGAATGATCTATCTTAAATTGTGTTTCATATATAAGGCGCACTGGATTATAAGGCGCAGTGATGGTAGTGGTGGTGGTGGTAGTAGTAGTAGTGGATTGTTTTATACATCCACTAGATTGAACGGTATTAGTAGAAATAATAGTAATGATTAGGAGTTGTGTTATACATCAACTAGATGGAGCTGTGCTAAAGAGAATTGAGAATGAATATTGATCCATATATAAGGCGCACTTCCGACTTTTGAGAAAACTGAAGCCTTTCCGTTGTGGCTTTTAGTGCTTATCTTTTGTCTCATTTTTTTGTTCTGGTCATTTTTTTGTGAGGTAAAAGGGAGAAGTTGTAAATTTCAAGATGTCCATGAACTTTTGGGCTCTGACTTAAACCTGTTATATTAAGTAAATTAACAAGAACTTAAAGTTCGCAGTACTGTATTGGAATCTAGAATGGTTAGGGGAATTGCCCTGTTCGTGCTGCTCTTCCCTTCCAAAAATGTCATTCTATGAGTGATAAATCATTGATGACTTTGTGTTGAAAAATACATAAGAGTGCCGCTCACTTGCTTCCTCTTTAGCTCGGCTTGAGGTAGGGTGAACGTGTTTAATTACACATGGTCACGGGTCTAAAAATGTTCTGTAAGAGGAAGATGAAGCCAGCGAATAGCGCTCATCACGTGCGGCATTTAGCATGCACCACGACGGAGCTGAGCTCCGGCTTGCTTTGTTCGCTTGGACTCAAAGCGGCCGCTTCGATCAATGGCTTTTCAAAGCTAACTGGGTCATTAAGGGATAACCACCACCCACCTAAGCCTTTTCTCAACGACCACCTCCATGGAGGGAGGGAGGGAGGAAGGCAGGAAGCCAGGCAGCGTGCCGAGACCTCACACCATTTTTCTCTTAGCTCAATCTGGGTCTTGACATTTTGTTAGAATGGCGGAAGCGTTTTGAAGTGCTGAGTACCGCATTGCATAATGAGAAAAAAGGTTTAGAAATGTTTCTGGTATACTAGAACCCACATAGGTGCGATTGCATTATTGCTTATTCAGATTTATTATTGTCAAGAATCCACAAAGCTGCAATGGTAATTTAATTCCCATTACCGTTTTTTTTCATTATTACTCACACTAGCCAAATAAGGCATAACGAAGAAAGATGAAAAAATTGTAATGAAATATTAGTCGCAAGTTCAACCAAACTATGGAAAAAAGTCTGAGTTCTTGTCAGCAAAATACCATAGCACAATTTCAGAGAGATTTAAACAGGTGCCTACTTTTATTTGAATTGGATTGAATGCTTTTATTGTCATTATACAAGAATATTGAGATTTAAAGCTTCACCATAAAGTGCACTAATAACAACAACAAACAAATAAATAATCAATAAAAAAATATATATATAATCAATAAATAAGTAATAAAACATGAATAAGTAGGGAAAATTCACAAATAACAACAAACTGATAAATAACCAATAAATAATAAACAATAAACAAATAATCAATAAATAATAAACAAAATAATAATAATCAATAAATAATAAACAAAATAATAATAATCAATAAATAATAAACAAAATAATAATAATCAATAAATAATAAACAAAATAATAATAATCAATAAATAATAAACAAAAATAATTAATAAATAATAAACAACAAACAATAAATAATAAACAATAAATAAATAATCAATAAATTTAAAAATTGAATATACTCCAATGAAAAAATCACAGTGGACAGTAATTCTACTCCATGCTCAACATTATTGGGCCCCCAAAAACTCTGCCTTAATATTATGCCTCATCTTAATTGGGTGACATTCACATTAAACTATGACGTGTAAAAATCAATACCCATTGGCACCCTTTGACTCTCGGAACCACAAAAATCTCAATTGGCTGTCATTATTTCTGATTAAAAAAAATGTCCCAAAATAAATAGCAACGGACCCAGAAGTGCCCCAAAACAAGTGCAAGTTTCTCTAGAAACTGCATTGTCTAGTTTTTAGTGTTTTCATTGGACGCAAAAAACACGAGCAAGATTTTTCGTTACCACCATTAGAACAGAACCTACAAGACTGATGAAGCACTCGCGTGAAATGATAAGTCTCACACTCTTGAACTTGAGAAAGAAATAGTGTCATTAAGATGTGGAGGAGGGGGTTAAAGTGTCCTTAATTCAACTCACAAGCTGCTGGGTGAAAGAAACCACTTTTCTTTTCTTGCCTTGACTCTTAAGAAGATTACGCCTAAAGCACGTTTTGTGGATCCAGATATTCTCTCTCTCTCTCTCGTGCATGCCAACCAATGGTTTGTCACGAGAGGCCAGCAGATTTTTGATCAGGAATGGCAGTGTGACACGCACACGGTCAGTCTACTTTTTGCTTTTCTTTTCAAGAATTCTGCTGCTACACTCTGAGACCTTACATAGTATTCTCGGTGTACTTGGAATAGTAAAAAAAAATGCACTGGATTTAACACGCCACTGAATCGGTTTTTCTCACAATACTATATTGTCATATTTTACCTGCAACACCACTACTTTACATTACACAGATAACCAACTGATGAAAAGAGAATTAAACTAATCCATAAATCACCAAAACTCCAAATGACTTGGACAACCTATTTTTATTATATTCTATCCTAGTCTACTCTGTTCTACTCATATTTTTTTTGCAAATGTTGTACATTGCTTCACACCGTATTCTTGCTACGTTTAATAGCAATGGGAAGGTGCTCAGGTTTGATACAGAGCAGTGGAGCATCTTTTAGGCCCTCTATTGTTTTTTTATTGAGTTTTCAGGAGAGGCAACTTGGGCTTTGAGGACACACAGTCTTTCATTTTGGAGGATGTTTACGCCGGGTTGCCGTGTGCCGCTATTTGTCGGCACTGAGGCAAGTGCGTAAGCGTTATCGGTGAATCACTAAGGGAAGGCACTCCACAGACTCCTCTAAAGCTGTGCTGCCCTGCTTGTTTGTCGACACTCCAGCAGGCTAAATTGGACCACGTGGTTTCTGCACGGCCGAGTTCGAGTGGATCTATTCAAAACGAAACAGAGGGGTGACTTCCTTTTGTGTATTTGTCTTCCTTCACATCTCATTGTGTCTTTGTTCCAGTGGTTTGCCGGTCACAAAAACAGCCGATTGCCCACCCGTCACCTTCACGTCGTCTTTTTGCGCACCCCTTTCTTCAATTTTTTTTTTCCGTCTCTCCCGCTGCTCCCTTAGCCTGCTGTTGCTAGGCAACAGCTGATTGACCAATTACAAGTCTTCCAAATGAAAAGCAGTATGAGGAGTCCCCGCGGTTACACAGCCACGGCTTGTATGCGGCCGTGTACTGTAAAGCCACAGCGGAGTGCAATGAAAGCTAAATGTGTTTTTTTTGTATGGACCGGTGCATACGAGATATGATTTTATGTGCTCGCTTCAATTTGATCTTCGGCTGCGGCAAAATGCTTGTTGCCGTTTTCTCTAGGCTAGACAGAAACAAGTCTTTTACGTCAAGGTTTTAGTTTCCGTTTAATGCTCTGGTTCAACGTCGGGCTGAAAATTATTACACCCAGTTTGAGTAGCGATTTAATTTCCTGTTAAATCAATGTTTGGGTTTCGTTAACATCCTGAGGGAATTAAGACAGTTTTCGTTGGTTAGGGTTCCATGTATATGCTTATATTCAAGATATAGTGTTAACTTTAGACTTTGCTTAGTTTTATTTTAGTTATAATATTTTTGGGGGGCACTTTGGCATGTTGTAGGCATTGTTACTCCTTTTGCCAATTATTTCTGAGTGTAAGAACCGTTGCTTCTACATTTGTTATGTCCATATTTCAATCAATCAAATTAAACCGTTGATTAGATTAGATAACTTTATTCATCCCGTATTCGGGAAATTTCATTGTCACAGTAGCAAGAGGGTGAGAATACAGACACAGGAAAAGTTTATGATATAGCACTTATCATGCACACACATAGCATATACAGTCATTTACATAATAAAACAGAAGCAAAAGAAATGTAATTGTCTAGAGTGTGCACATATATACATGTATATGTATTTTTGAAAAATAGTGCGATAAAGTTAAACCTGTCGCCCAAACTGTTTCGGACCTAAACTGAAAACACAATTTTAGGCCAAATGTTTTCATCAGCTGAATTCTCAGTGCATCTTTAGTGCATTTGTGTCAATGTTTGACCTTTAGTTACTGGTGAAAGTCCAATTACAGTCAAGGTTCGATACCAGGTCTTCTATGTTTGGATTCTGGTAAAATAACATAATAATAAGTTTTGCGATCAAGCTAAATTGAGGTTTAATTACTATAAGTGACTAAGTCTGGTTTTAGGAGTTTTGTAATGTCCAGTATACAGTCCAAGTGTAGAGTTAATCTTCATTAAAATTCAAGGTAAAGTTGTGGCAAGGTTCTAGTTAGGTTAGTTAAGATCCTATTGACACTTATTGAAGGAAGGTTTAAGGACATCAGTTACATTGAGATTTTCTGGTCAAGCCAAGTGAAAGTGCGGATTTATTATACAGTAAAGTTTTGGTTACATTAAGGCAAAGTTTGTTGTTCAATTACACGAAGGATTAAGTTTTGTGATTCACTTTTAATTAAGTTTTGTCTATGGTCAGTACACATTAGGATTGAAAACCCAGTTGCAACAAATGAGCAGGTTCCATTTAGAGGGTTTAAGGCCTCGTGCCCTGAGAATTAGTTGAATGAAGTACTAAAGTGTCGAGTCCAGTTCACTCAAAGGTTAGTTTTCATTTATAGTAGTATTCATTGTCTAATTTCTTTACTGTTAAGGTTGAAGTTTCTCTAAGGGCACATTTGTATTTTATAAGTTTTAGAGTGCAGTTACAGTAGGATTACAGTCGATTTACAGTAAAGGGATGTTTAAGTGGTCGCACGTGTCTATGAGATGAACATAAGTCAGTGTGATTCAGTGCCGATTGACAAAAAGGCGAGTGAGTCAGCTACTGAGCCATAATGGAATCATGTGGTTCGGGGATGCAACGCTGATGGATGTGTCTGCTCCCTGATGGACTGCTTCTGTTGAGCTGGAGATGCCCAGGGGAGGAAAGACAATGGACGCATGGAGGAAATGCCAGGCTAGAACGCGTCACCTGTGGGGTTAAGCGCTTTTAGAACAGACATTAGGGCATGTTTGAAACGGGGTCAGTCAAATTGCTGCGAGGTAAAACGTATAGGAGACCACCAAGGTCACCAGTAATGGCGACAATGAGAGCACTTGGCCCACCACTTGAGAGAGGCCGCTGCCTCAGCAGTGTGAGGCTGCGAATAGCAAATACATGAGTGCTAAGTGGAGTTCTTTTACACCAGACCTTGAGCCTTGGGCGTACTGCAGGCGATGGCACAAGTCTGAAAGACGGTGGGAGTGTTGAGGGGGGAAAGGGGGGACTCCAGAGTAACTGGAGTTGTTGGACAGAAGGGCGGAACATGGGGCAAAGGACATTAAGTGCTTGAATGTCGAGTACAACGGGCCTGTTTAGTCTAGTAAGAATTCCGATCTTTTTGCTGTCACTTCTAGGGTTCATTTTCTGGGTGGTTAATGTAACAAATCCTTTAAAGTTTAGAAAATCATTCCTGGAAGGCAACAATTGCTGTGAGAGTTAGTAAACCTTTGAAGAAAGAAAATAACAATAGCATCTGCAAGGTTAAGGTTATTTCTTATGTTTTCGAACAGTATTTTTCTAAGTTTTCGGTTACTGTCATTACAATCTGTGTGAGAATTACAGTCCAGTTTATACAGTTGTAACAGTTGCTACAGTCAAGAGTCTAATTGCAGTAAGACTAAAGGACGTTACAGTAACTTGTAAATTTCAGGTATGACCGAGTTTTATTCCCAGATGCAGCAACATGCAGGTGGAACTAGAAAAGAGAGCAAATCAGAGTAGCAGAAGGCGACTGTACTGATCAATGTACGGCAGCGACGGATGAAATGGAAACTCTGAGACAGGGAGACAGCGCAGGGAGCGTAAAGTAAGGGGGTGTCACGGCCACTTATCGTCATGCTGCTGAGGGTGACGTTGATTACCGCTTGCCGCCAACAGCGCCAACTGAAAGGTCGGGTAATTAAACTGGAGTTGACACCATGGAGGCCCGGCTCTCTCCGATGTGGTAGGCAAACTGTTGCCTCATTTACGTTACCTGCTTGGATTCATTATTTGGGTCATCATTATGAGATGCCAACGAATGTGATGCGTTACTAAATTAAAGGGACATTCACGTGAGAGTCGGTACCATGATATTGAGTTGACTTCAAGTTGCATGTAGGGTTAGAGTTTATCATACCATTTAATTTAATTGGCAAAAGGATTATGACGGGGTCAAGAAAAAGACTCCTCCCATGAAAGTAGTCAAATAGATCCATAGCAAAGTTTAGGGTGTGGTTAAACTGTCATTGCAGGTAAGTTTTGAGTCCAGTCTCATTAAGCTCTTGGCTCCAGTTTTAGCAACGCTGAGAGTAGAGATCAATCGATATGGGTTTTTCAGGACCGATACGATTATTAGTAGTTAGAGGAGGTTGATAACCAAGATTTGGAGCCGATATTGCAGTAAAAGGGTAAAAAATTCAAAGTTTTGAACTTTATAAAACCTTATTAAATCACACATATCTCTATGTTAATATACTAAAGAAATAAGCAAGTGAAAATGATCTATTGTACCCATGTATTTTTTAAGAAATATATTGAGGATTCCTACTACTTATGTTGATCGTGTGCAGTCGAAACAACACGGTCTACGCATCAATAAAAGCCAACAATGACCATGAGCAGTTTTCACTTAGCCGATGTGTGAGCGTATAAGAGTTTGTATGTACATACATTGTCCCTTTAAGAAGCGACATCAGTCAGGGTCTTAACAAGTTCTCCAACAAAAAACAATAAAAGTCCGGGAAATTTGGAGCTTTTCTTTAGCCTAATAATTAATAGGGCATTAAGCATGACTAAATAGTAATTCGCAGTTTGTATTTAGGGAATTTGAGCAACAATTTAAATGGGAATTATCAATAACCTTCCGGGCGACCAAAAGACCGGCGACCAAAAGATCGGCGACCAAAAGACCGGCGACCAATGGACCGTGTACCAATGTAAATTGAGTGAGAGCTCACATTTGTCTTAGTAGTGGTGTGTGTGTGTGTGTGTTGGGGGTGCTCACTCAGTGCCTGAGTTCAGAGGGAGGGCAGCTGAGACGCATCTCATTACCAACAAAGGGCGTCAAATTCAACTATAGTCGCGGCAAGTCTCTTTATATGTTTGAGAGCACAGATCACTTAAGCAGTTGTGACAGGTCGTTTATGATAGGCGTGGTTGTGAATAGAGCAGGAGAGAGAGAATTGCAGCTGCATCTCCGCCAAAATAACCCAGTTTTACATGGATTTCTTCATATCGTCTGGTCAGATTTAAAAAAAAAAAATGGCCGATACCAATATATACGTCAAATTGCCAAATATTGGCACCGATAATCGGTAGATCTCTAGTTAAGAGTGCATATACACCTAAAGTGTTTCATGTCAACCGTCAGTAAATCTTTGATCGTAGTTGCATGTCATGTTCAAACAGTTGCCTTGATTGCATTCTACCTGCTTGAATTAATTGCTAGCATCTCCGCTAAGAGATTCAATCAGACGTGACACTTAACTCATTTTAATTTAGACCGTCAAGTCCGACATCCCCTTCGGTGAACCGAGATGTATTTATAGCCAATCAGCCGCCCTCCGCGTGGTGTGTCCGTGATGTTGTGAAGGTTGTGTCGCCTCCCATCCAAGTGGATGGCTGCTTATGTCAAAGTCACCTCTGTTTAAACCCTCCTCCTCCTCATCTTCCTCCTCCAAAGTGTGAATTGGGTTCCTGTCATTTCCTTTAGTCGAAAAGGGCTGCCGTGAGTGTGGAGATGCCTTTTCAGCAGCATTCCCTGACAGCTTCCTGCTCGCTTTAAGTGTCTCGCTGGGTGATATAAAACTATAATTAGGGGGTTTAAGGGCTTCAATAGGTGGAGCTAGGAATAGAAGGGTGGAGGCTTTGGTGGTTAGGGTTTTACCCTATCCTAGGTGGTTCAATTGGCACTTTTATTTGTAAGAACATTATATTTACACGGTAGCCACTTACTAAAATCTGCACAGTACATATTTTACTTGGCAATACTGTGGTACCTCGAGATATGAGCTAAATGCGTTCCGAGACTGAGCTCGTATGTCGATTTTCTCACGTTCGATCACCTATCAGAAAGTTTCTCAGTAAAGTTATTTTATGTGTGTGGGTTTTGTAGTGACAATTTTTTTAAAGAATTTTGAAACTTGCATTTTGGTGATTTCATTCACAGCATAATCCTTGAATCCAAATTTAATCATCTTTAAAACTCTTCTACCACTGCTTGTGTTTTGCTGGCCTTTGTACTTTGCAAATATGTATTGGAGCAGACTTGGGTAACAGGTTTTCATGATTGAAACTGGAAAAAGATCATCCGTCTTAAAAACAAAATGTAGTTGTTGTGTATATCATGTATGGGAAAAGACCAACGGGGTTTAAATCCTTGTGTGGCTGTCTCGTTCAGGACGCAACATATCACTGACTACTCTTGACTGCTGACGCTTTAATACTAATGTAAGTGAGCTCCACTGACATGATAAGCAAGTTCACAATAGCAGCTCGCTAGATTTCTGCGACCTTGCCTCCTCTGCGACAAAGTAGCCTCTTAGAGGAGACATCAAAGACATCAAAGGCAGGCAGAACAAGTTGTATTATCAGCCCATTTTAAGCCTTGAACAGGACAAACCCCGATTTTTGTTATCTGTCATTTGGTCATTAGATAGTGGATAAAAGATATAAGTGAATGAGAGGAGAGTGAGCAGGACAAAGCCCATCCAAAGCATATGGAGAAAGAAGATTATTACCATTAATATCACATGCTCAGATGGCTTACAGGGGAGTTCAGGTGCTTGACTCGGGCCATCGGGTTCATCAGTAGGTGCCGCCTGCCCGTCGCGTTCCCTGCCCGGAATAAAGCCAGCATGCAATGGCACTACTTATCAATAGTAATATAATTTTCGACGTTAAGGCAAACTCAAAACTCCCAATTTTACCCCAAAAATAGAAAGCGCACTTTATAATTCAGTGTGTTAATTCTTGTTCTCAAACCTATTTTGTTAGAGTACAAATGTATTATACTCAATATTCCCCTCTAAGCTGCCCGCGTGCGCAATTGCGCACTACTCTCGTCTTCTCCGCGCACAGCAAATCATATGGAGCGCACAAAATAAAATCCAACTTTTTTTTTTGGTTGTCACTGGTACTCGGTGTGCTCAGGGAGGTTGTCTTTCTGCCCAGACAAACAAAAAAATAGAGGGAACATTGATTATACTGCTTTCGTAAAGTTCTCAAGGCACACCTTCATTAAATCTATAAATACAATAAAATTAAAAAAAAATGCAACAAAAACAAAAGATGCTACTTGCCAAATGCGGCATTTCGATGTGCCCAATTCACTCAGTTGGGTGGAAAAAAAGAAAAGCGGCTTATATTGGCAGAATTCTTGTTCTTTAAATTTCCTACACAACACATTAACCATTTTCTGATAAAATGACTTGATTTCTTTGATTAAAAAAAAAACGACTAAAACGTTGGCTGCCAAAGTAATAAAACTAAACAGAAGCGTTCGCCAATGATGTCACTTGGTAACAACTGTAGTTTTTGGCCTAACAGTGAAACGGGATTCATTTTTTTGCGCTTTTTTGGTTTATTTTACCAAGAAAAGATGTGTTGTGGTTCAGCAAAGTCCAATCTCCCAAATTCAGGCAAGTACCGTCCCCCATGTGATAAGACCACTTTGAAATGGGTTTTTAGGAAGTGATCAAGTCCCAAAATAATCTAATTCTGATTTCTCATACCTTCAAAAGCTCATAAGTAATGCCACACTTGCATCTCACGTCACCACTGAATTGTAATGTACACTGATGTCATAAAGCAAACACGCGGCTCCCGGCCAAAATGAATGGGGCTCTTTGCTTCTTATCATATTTTGTATATACTGTGGTATTTTTATTCCCTCGTAAAACACACTCAAATTTATCAAGGTCCATTAAAAACAAATACTAAATGATATTTAGGAACTGCAGCCTCCCTCACCATCACCTCCCATTTTTTTCCTTTTACCGGCGTAATGAAGAAGAGCCGATACGTCTCTCTCTCTCTCTCTCTCTCTCTCTCTCTCTCTCTCTCTCTCTCTCTCTCTTTCTTTCTTTCCGTCTCTCATCATATCGATCCCTCCCATCCAATCAGCCTCTTGCGGCCATGTGAATCTCATCGCTAGGACGAGGCCCCGCATTTAATCCGAGCGCGAATCAATACCCCGGGCAACGAAAAACCCTGCTGGTATTTACTGTATGTATCCCCAATGATCTTGTTGGTGCATAAAAACAATAAATACCATGAATCAAAGGTCAAGACATACATGCTGACGATTCATTCAAGATTTATGTTTGCCGTTTATTGTAGAATATATGAATAAAAGAAATATCTGAGACTTTGTACAACCTGAAACCACACTGCAGTACTGCTCTACTATATGTAACCCCGGTGCAGCAGTACTGCAGTGTGGTTTCAGGTTGTACAAAGTCTCATATATTTCTTTTATTCATATATTCTACAATAATTTACAGTTTTTATGCATCAACAAGATCCTTGGAGATACATTATGTATATGTATATGTATGTGTATATATATACACATATATATATTTACATATATATACATACATATACACATATATACATATACGTACATACCTTCATATACATATATATATATATACATATATACATATATATACATATACATACATATATATACATATATATACACATACATATATACATATACATACATATACATATATACACATATATATACACATATATACACATATACATATATATACACATATATATACACATACATATATGTATATACACATACACATCCAGAGAGAATTCATAAAGTAAAGTGTTTTTTTTCCGTCTCGTCTGATCGATCATTTAAATAGAAACTCTTTTGCAATGTTAAATTAATTGTTCTACTTGCTAAGATATGGCCTTAATTTTGCGTCTGTTAAATATGCTGTATTTTGTTGTCTTATATCTTCTATCGTAATATGGGTAGTGGAAATATGACTGTTGAAGCATTTCTCAGTTATGTGATTGTATCGATATTGTGAAATATGACCTGGCTCTCGGGTTGTAATTTTGTATCCATTATGACTAGAGGTACTATGAACTTTAAAATCCCAACAGTAGATCTATAAACTCTGCAGAGTAGAGTGATTATCTTTTGTATTGAATAAAAACAAGTTGTAGCTGGTACTTTGGAAAATATTCCTTGAAGCTTTTGTTGAGGGTGAGAATACAGACACAGGAAAATACATTTTAGACATAAATAAATAGGTAATAAATACGTTAATAAATAAATAAATATATAACTAAATAAATAGGTGTGTTGCATATATATATATATATGTATATATATGTATGTATGTATGTATGTGTGTGTGTGTGTGTATGCGTGTATGCGTATATGCGTGTATGCGTGTATGCGTGTATATATATATATATATATATATATATATATATATATATATTTTTTTTTTTCTTTCTTTTTAAGTTAGCAACTTAGTCTGATGTTCATTCATTTTCTATTATGTGAGAGGAAACTGGAGTACTGGGAGAAAACCGAATTCTGATTTGTCACACATTTGCAGATGCATGATGGCGAGTACAGGGATTGGCATTATGGCACCGCCTCCAACTGTAATAGCTATACTATTCCATTCGGCTTGACTTGCACTCCCTTTCAATTCTCCTTTTAACGACCCTACGACGCTTGTAAGTAGCATTTGCATCGCCGCACAAAAGCAGAGAATAGAACTCGCCATTTGCCTTCTGTTCGACATGAAATGGTTTGCGGAGCCGTGGCCAAGGCGCTTGACAGATGGCCATGGGCGATGTCGTTGCCGTGGTTGCGAGGGGAGAGATTGACACGCGGTGGACTTGCCGCTCCGGTAAACACAGAAGTGCTGTAATGCATTGACACGATCGAGATTGAACACACGACATTTGAATTGGTCCCTGCTAGTCTTGTCAACTGGGCTGTAATCAAGGCAATACATCACCCTATGCAGACGTACCTTGACTTTTTTTGTCACATTTTTAATGATTGGAAACACAATTTCACGCCATTTACAGTTAGGGCGGTCAGGGTAATTAGAGCCTCTAGGTAATTTTTGCCGTGTTACTTATTGCAGAAAGAACTTAATATTTGGATTTGGCTTCCCTTGTATGTAGCCGTGACCGGACGTTTCGTCGAAAGACGTTTGGTCCCCGGACGTTTGGTCGACCGGACGTTTGGTCGACCGGACGTTTGGTAGAACGGACGTTTGGTAGAACGGACGTTTGGTCGACCGGACGTTTGGTCGACCGGACGTTTGGTCGACCGGACGTTTGGTCCCCGAACGTTTGGTCCCCGGACGTTTGGTAGAACGGACGTTTGGTCGCCGGGTTTGCTCGCTGTCAAATTATTACAGAGTTTACTGTTGATATTTTGATATTAGATATTTAGATATTAAACTCACTCTCTCTCATGATTATAATTTTGAGAGCTGGTTTCAACAGTAACAACCCGGCGACCAAACGTCCGGTCGACCAAACGTCCGGTCGACCAAACGTCCGAGTACCGTATGCAGCAATGCGGCAATAGTATTTTTTTCTGTTGACCCTCTTCAGAGCACGTTAGGTGAATTATTTTAACTTTACTTTTTTTGTTTAGAAGGTTTTGCATGCATAATATTTAAGACCGTTTATTTCAAAAGATGTTCGTATAATTACATGACTGTGTTGTATACTTTTCTCTCTCGCATGTTTTGTACAAAAATGAGTTTTGAGATAAATGCAGCCACCCAGTTTTGGGGTAAATTTTGCCTCCATTACAATACTTCTCAAATGTATTGTCGCAACATTGTTATTTGTAGTTGTTACAGTCTCTTTGTTGTAGAATATTTTCACATTATAGTGTATACTTGACTTAATTCTTAAAACAAAGGAACTATCACTACTGCGTTTGGTGCACCCTATATATTGAAACACATTTTAAAATAGCCTTTCACTCAAGGTTTGCCTTATAGACTGGAAAATACTTTTTTAATTTATTTTTTACTTAATAATAACAGCAATACTCTAGTATCACAATGCTGCCGACTCAATGTAAGGCACCTATTCTGTTTCTGTAAAAAATCTTTTAAAAGTGCTGCTGTCGCACATCCGCCTCACAGTTCGAGATTCCAAGTTCAAATCCACACCGAAAAAAAAGGCGTCTACTGCCAAAATGAAAGATGACTCTGAAGCAATGTATCACCTTTAATGTCTTCTAATATTGTCTCCTCTGACCGCTCCAGGATGCTCCTTGGGTGGTTGCATTACTCACGTCACTAGTGACTGATGACCGAACCCAGACCTAAAACTGATTGACTGACCCCCCCTACGTACGCCCACACAGGTGTCTAGGAACAAACCACTCTCCCATTTCACTCTGGTTTGACACAATGTGTCTTGTAAATCCCAGCCTCCTTTCATTGGCTTGTATTTTGCACCATATTAAGGCTTTACTGCCCCTTGTAGCATTGGCATAAGGTGTTGTGTTTGCCAGTTTTGAGCATTAAATCGGTGCTGAGTTGGTCCGGGAATGTGTATGACTCACCCTGGTTTCGTGTGTGTGTGTGTGTGTGTGTGTGTGTGTTAGTGTGCATGCAGAGTTGTTAGCAAGCCTGTCATATTCAACCAACAGTCCCACACTCGTTGTGTCAGATCCCTCGGGCGCCCACCGATGCTCCTATCGCATAACTGTTGACCTGCCCCCAACACGGTGGCCTATCCACTTTTTGTGCCCACGCGAGTATTTTACAGTTTGTACAGTTTTACAGAGCTTGTCGCAACTAGTGAAAAAAACAACACAATGTAGGCCCACCCTAAACACAAGACTCTGGTGCTTAGAAGCACCTATGCAATGTTTTCCATGTCTCCATCCTCCAGCAAACCTGAATGAAATAATCAGGATTGTTATTAGGGTTCTGTACATCTTGCTGAGGAGTTAATCATTTGATTTTTTTTTTCCCAAGATGGCGCCGTCAGGCAGCAGCCGGTTTAGTAGCTCTGTCCACTCTTAATTTTTTTTTGTGTTTTACAGCCTTTGTATCTTTTTTATTACATTTTAATATTTCTTAGTACATTCCTTATCATGGCCGGATGATTCGCCTAAAGACGTTTCGCCGACGGACGTTCGGCCGAATGATCTAAGATCAAATTCAAAAGAATGGCCACTATGAACTAAACATCCAGACGTCTTGATAACTGTCATTTTTGTTTGTAATTGCAGACATAGTTTACAAAGTCTGAATTTCACGCCCTCCACACCCAATTTTTTTTAATACCCGACAGTAAGTAGTTGGATTCAGTTGACTAATGTAAATGCCAATGGCAGTAAATGAGTTAATACAGGCAATTATAAATATTTTAAGTGGGAGCATCAATTACTCCCGTTTTAATCGCCATTTGCTGGAAACTGTGCAGGGCTTTCAAGGACAAGGGTTTCTCGCAGTCCAATCTAACACCTCATCCGCTTCCCCTTGGAGGAGTTAACAAGAGGCTCGGGCGCTATCACGGTAGAGCGCGCGGCAGTGAGGCCGTTGAATAACACAGCCAATTAAGCAGCCGCCACGCCGAGCTCAAGGCAACCAGTGGCGTCCTCCCAGGACTCAATTAGCACCGTGTTTTGTCGGCGAAATGACAAAGCAGAGGATTCCCTCCACTGGAAGACGGGCAATTCTTTAGGGGTATCAAAAAGATCCACCTTGGATAACCCTAACCTCCTAGCAACTAAAGCAGGGGGTTGTTATACACGAAAGATATGCAAAAAAGACCTGGCTTGGTCGCATCACGAAATTTTGATCGCATGACGGGCGAATTATTCGATCGAAATTTCCGCCGTAAGACGAGAATTTTGTATGACGAGCGGTCGTATTACGAGGTCCCACTGTACATGAAATTTGGTAGTCGTTTTGTCACTTTTAAAGTACAATAAGTCTCTGAATTCCTTTGACAACGTTGTTACGCTGTTGCTAATCAATGAATATCGATGAGTTCAATGAGTATCAATGAAATCAATGACACAGCCCCGACGTGACGTTCCTATTGGTGCGTTCGGGACTCGGCTCTCTCACCATTGGTTTCTATATTTTAGCTCAGAGCCATATGCACCCATCCAAAGAGCCACATGTGGCTCCCGAGCCATAGATTCCCTACCCTGGAACTAAAGGGTGGAATCGTTGATAAAGTGAATAATCATAGGCCATCTCGCATCAAGCCACTTGGAGGGAGATGTCTGTGTAAGCAAATGAATTCACTCTATGGAACAGTCAGGCTCTTCAATTAATGTTTACATGCTACCTCATTTATCTGGGATGACTTTACATGTTACAGTTACGGCCTTAGTGTCAGGCAGTCATTGTAAACAACGATGTTATTTCCCCCCTATAAAGTCTGTTCCTGGCACGCATTTGTTTGATGAAGGGCCGGAGGGGAAAATGACTTAGTTTATGATGTTTTTTATCACACTGCAGTGTGGGTCATAACCACCAGAAAAACTGTCTTGCTGGTAGTATTGAACTCAACTTATAGTCTTTTGCCCGAGGGCAACAAAAGTAGGGGAAACTAACACTTAAATTCTGAATCTGACTCACACACGCAAATTCCTAATCTGTAAATCCTGACATTAAAATACTCCTTACTTTTAAATCAAATCTTAAAACCTATACCTCACCGCCATTCTCAACTAAACCCAAACGTCAGAACTATATATTTACTCCAGTTAAACCCCCTACTTTAAGCCAATACATCATCATTTTTCATTTATTGACTCCAAACCAAGTTCACTGAGGTGTAGAATATAGCGGGGGAACAATTTTTTTAGGTAGGAAGAGATCATTAAGAAGGAAAAATGACATTAGGAAAGTCAGTTTTACAGCCTTTTCTAACAAGTGAGTAAGGTCTTGTCGTGTTGACTATGTGCAATTGTAGACTGGGACTGTTGTTGTAACGAGGAAACACTTCTTCTAATCTCCTTCCATCCTACATGAGGTGTTCATTAATTGCACTCGGCACGACTGCAAATGTGACAGAACAAAGGGCGACGAAAACAGGCAGTAAGGGAACTAATCCGAACACGGAATCTACAATCCTGAACACCCAGAACGTAAACACCTAAACCAAATCCATTCAGGAAGAGTTTGGGGTTAACCTTAACCACTTACTGGTTCAATCAAACCCGGAACTTGAATGAGACTTCATTCTAACCCAGAAGCAAATCATTAGATTATATTAGATAATTTTATTCATCCCGTATTTGGGAAATTTTATTGTCACAGTAGCAAGAGGGTGAGAATACAGACACAGCAAAATACATTTTAGACAAATATATAGGTAATAAATAAGTTAGTAAATAAATCAATAAATAAAAAAGAATAAATAAATAAATATAAAAAAATTCAAAATTTTATATATATATATATATATATATATATATATATATATATATATATATATATATATGTATTTATACATACTCCCCTGACAAAACCTAAAACAATAAGGGACACAATTCCAGTAAAAACAAAATGATAATTGCTTATCTATACCATATCATTGATCCATTTTGTCATTCTTGTCATATATTGCCAAGGTTAATCCTTATCCCTGTTTTCTTTTAAGTGAATAAGACCTAAAAAGAGTTTAGCAAAGTCAATCATAACAGATACCCCCATTTCCCCAAACAATCTTGTTGGTTATTTTCAGCGTGTCTTGACCGTAATCTTCAATCATGATTTCAAGACAAAATACTGACATGTTTATGTGACCAACACCTTCAGAACCAATAAAACCAAGATTTCCACAGTGTAATGTCAATCATTAATTTCCTGCAAAGTCCTGAAAAACTGCAAGCCCTCAGAATCGTTGACAGAACCAATCATTGTAAAACAGATAAGAACAACAATTGCTTTAGAAGAACTGAAAAATAGAGAACAGGATAAAGGAACTGATCTTACTAAAATGTGATCATAGCATAACTGATACTCTACTGTCTAATTATGACTATAATTTTAAATGAAAAAAAAACGACCCAAGCTCCACGAAAAATGTTCTTCTGCCCCATGCTGGGATTTAAAATTCGCAATCTCCGTCAATACACCGCAATTAATTAGCAATATTCCCACTTCACTGGCGTTTAACGCCTCGCCACAAACGTGACACAGCCTGCCCGACGACATACACAAAACAAACAAACGCAGGCGACTTCGCGCCATTGAAGGCAGCCTCGGGCAGTTAACGCCCGATGCACAGATGGAAAGCACCGACGAATGGCGGCCGTAAAAGAAAAAAAAACGAAAAACACTCATAGGCTCGTCTCGGATAACAAAAAAAACAACAAAGCGGGCTGGCTTCATTTGCAGATCCTAATGAGCCCGCCTTTCAGGGTTAGCCGCCTACGCTAATGACGCATTTAACTCTTAATAAATCAGTTAAGGCACTTTCATGCTGGAGCTACATTAAACTGTGTGTGTGTGTGTGTCTGTGTGTCAGTGTCAGTGTACGTATCGTGTGCTCACTTCGTTACGATTTGTGTATTTGAGGCCTCGATTCCTGTGCCTAACTACAACAATCCCTCCTATAAATTTCGACTAATATTCCTCTATGTTTGTTGAGGTGAGCTTTTTTCCAGTGGCGGGCCGTCAGGGCCTTCAAGGCCTGCTCTGCTTGCCTAAGAAATATCTGAATCATATATTATATTTTGTCCATCAATACTTATTATTCCAAATGGTCTGTTAGCTTCCTTTCATTGCTTTCCCCCCTGGTTGCACTGCTGCCAGATGTGTGTATTCATAACATTTTCGGGCAGTGTTTGCCCGTACGCCATTGACGTTCATTGCTGTCTTTTCCCGGGAACCCCCCCCCATGGGCATTTAGGACAATTTTAATGTCTAATAAGATTTTTTTAGAGGCATTGGAGTAATGTATTACTATCATGTGGCTCTAGTGAGTATTTCAACGTGATGCAATTTTAAGACTACTCCAAAGTAGTTTTTGTTTTCAAATCTGATTTTGGTGGTTATTGTATTGCCATCACTAAATTAGAAAGTTTCTCCCGTTGCTTGGAAGAGGTCCAATATTTTTATTTTGCAGCCTGAAAGATGGCCTCTCTTTAGTTTTTCTTTTTGCCCAGCATCTTTGTCAGTGTACAACTCAGACAGAAGAAAAAGCTTTTCCAATTTCATCACACTGCTTGGCACAGTGTCTGCGTGAAAGGTCGCCGGGCCACGCTTCTATTAGAGGGATTAGTCCTCAAATGGGATTACACAGTGCCTTGGATGCAAGAAAAAGGGGACCCATATTAAAATCAATTCTTTTAAGCAAAGAGATGCTATTATATTCATCAGAGTTGGAAAGGAAAGAGATGGAACATCCAAAGTTTAAGGAATAAGTATGCATAACCACCATTATGCAAATAGAAATACAGTACGGTGGTACCTCGACATACCAGTGCCCCGACATACGAGCAATTTGAGATACGAGTAAAATTTTGAGCAGATATTTATCTTGAGATACGAGACACATTTTGATATACGAGCAGACACCGGACGCGAGATGCTGCTTATAAGAACATCATGGCCACTGTCTTTCTGGTCGCAACTCCCTCGTGTAATGTCTCTACGAGCACTGGGCGGGGCGTTGCATTTTTTCATTGTTTTTTGCCGTTAGTCAGTGCGAATGGCGTATATACAAGTTCTAAGTTCATTTAAATTGATTTATGTTATGTTACGACCGTGTTGCCGTGCAAAAAGTCCCCCCTTCTCCCCCCACCCTCTCTCTCTGTCCGTCTCTCGCCCCTCCGCGAAATCCGTCTAATTTTAATAATATTAAACACATTTTAGTAGTATTAAACGCCTAGTTATTTGTTACTTTGTTAATAGATGGCAAATCAAAACATATAAAAATGTTTTTCCAATTCAATATCCCGTTTTTGGTATTTTTTCAGAGGGTTGGAACGAATTAATTTGTTTTTAATTCATTTCTATGGGAAACAATTCGTTTGAGTTACGAGAAAATCGACATACGAGCTCGGTCCCGGAACGCATCAAGCTCGTATCTCGAGGTACCACTGTATTAGTCGCAGGCCCAGACAAACTATGAAAAAAGTACGACTTATAGTCCGGAAAATACAGTGAATAGGGAGTGGCATGCTTTTGAAGGAGTTCTGCACGCAAGCCTCCCTCGCGTGAGGTCCATTCCAACTCCCCATCTCCACTCACGGTCGGCATTCCCGTCTCCTTCCTTGCATTTAGCCCGCTCCGCCTTGATCTGCTATCCCGTCATCCATCTCTATCCCACCCTCCATTTCTCCCGTCACTCCCCGGCGGGCTCATCTAAACTCCTCTCGCTGCCCTCCCGTCAGGGGCCTAATGCCGTGAGAAATGACAGTGGACGGGCGCCATTTGCCTTCCGACCGCCCGCCCGCCCGCCACCTCTCGTCCGCCCTCCCGGTTGCCTGGCAACTCCCCAGACATCTCTGGCCTGCCGTGCCGCGATAGGCACGCGAGGCTAATGAGCGTTATAACTCATTTGCGCTTATCGTTTTTTGGGAGCGTTGTCGGCGACGCCGCTTTGCGAGTCGTCAACACACAAACAATTCCGCGGGCTTTGCCGTTATTGTCGGGGTAAACATGAGTATGGATAATGATGGAGGAATGTATTAAGAATTATGGGCTGCAATTATGTAGCAGTTAATACACATCTTGGAAGATCAATTAAATAGAAACTAATCACTTCCCTGCGGAACATATAACGCACATATTGGTGTTTGCCGTATTCTCTAGTGATATTTAAAAAGAATATTACAAATACTAGTATGTAATCTTGTTAATTGAAGTACAGTGGTACCTCAAGATACGAGCTTAATGCGTTCCGGGACCGAGCTCGTATGTCGATTTTCTCGTAACTCAAACGAACGTTTCCCATGGAAATGAACTAAAAACAAATTAATTTGTTCCAACCCTCTGAAAAAAACACCAAAAACAGGATATTGGATTGGAAAAACATTTTTATTTGTTCTAATTCGCCATCTATTAACAAAGTAACACATAACTAGTGGTTTAATAGAACTAAAATGTGTTTAATATTATTAAAATTAGACGGATTTCGCGGAGGAGAATATTATATTAATATTTGACTGGCTTTGTCCTTACCACAGAAAATGGTGCATGTGACTTATTATATTTGCAATCATAACTGTGAGGAATCCCGCTCTAAATTCAACACGTCTTTATATTTTACATTTGTTCAAAATGGTTCCAATAATTTAAATCCAATATTTGTATGTGAAATAACAAAACAGTCTGCCAATATTTGCCAACGCAACTAAGATCTAACTAAATTGTATTTGGGCATTTTTCCTCTATTTTTTTAAAGCTAAAACACCATCTATTCTACAGATTTCAGAGTCCACCAGTAGCGGTTTATAGGTCAATTTTTTCTGAGCACGTCTTCACATGGGTGAAAAAACAGAAAACGAAACATTTGAAAATGTGCCCACCATTGAATAATTTACAGGACAAAGTATTTTCCCTCTGTGTTCCCGCACAGTTCCCTTTAGTTACCTGTGAGTCATTTCGTTTCTTGGTCTACTTTATTCTCCTGCATCCCTGACTGTTGGCTTTTAGAGGAAGTGGCTGTCCCACTATAGAAATATATAATGTACAGTGGTACCTCGAGATACGAGCTTAATGCGTTCCGAGACTGAGCTCGTATGTCCATTTACTCGTAACTCAAACGAATGTTTCCCATAGAACTGAACTAAAAACAAATTAATTTGTTCCAACCCTCTGAAAAAAACACCAAAAACAGGATATTGGATTGGAAAAACATTTTTATTTGTTCTAATTCGCCATCTATTAACAAAGTAACAAATAAATAGTGGTTTAATAGTACTAAAATGTGTTTAATAGTACTAAAATGTGTTTAATAGTACACTAAAATTAGACGGATTTTACGGAAGGTTGAGAGAGGGACAGATAGAGGAGGGGGGGACTTTTTGCACGGCAACGCGCTCGTAATAAAACATAAACGAATTTAAATGAACTTGGATTAAGATGCAGACACTCAAAAATAAGTTTAATGTAACTTTACACTAAACTTAATTCTAATTTAGTTTTAAATTTGGATACCTTTCTTCTCCCGGGTTGGCTTCATTTGCCCTGCCTCCACCCTGACTTTCAGATGCAACCTATCAAGGGTTGTTTGCTTTTGTATTCCCTTCAAAATATTACGAAAATGATGCACACAAATGTTCTCACAATAGGATAACGCACGACCACTTGCCAACGAGAAGCAGTATATACGCCATTCGCACTGACTAACGGGAAAAAAACACTGAAAAAATGCAACGCTCCGCCCAGTGCTCGTAGAGACATTACACCAGGGAGTTGCGGGGAGAAAGACAATGCCCAAGATGTTCTTATGAGCAGCCTCTCGCATTCGCTGTATGCTCGTATATCAAAATTTGTCTCGTATCTCAAGATAAATATTTGCCCGAAATCTTACTTGTATCTCAAATTGCTCGTATATCGAGGTACCACTGTACTAAGATTGATGCACACTAAACGCCGCCTTTAATTTTTGCTTTTACGTCAAAACTATGCCAACTTTCCCAATAGGTGGGAGATTAGTCTCGCCCATTAGTGTTATTTGTCGGCATGGATTAGTTTAAATCTACTTTGGAGGATACACAAAAGAAAAGCGAGATGGGAAGTAGGTGGGGATTCACAAAAACCTCCTGTCCGATAACTCATGGCTGTTTATAGTTCTAGTTGCGCCCGTGAGATTTTAGTTTTATTTCAAATCCAGGTTGGTCCACCTGTGTGGAGTTTGCATGTTCTCCCCGGGCCTGCGTGGGTTTTCTCCGGGTACTCCGGTTTCCTCCCACATTCCAAAGTTATGCATGGTAGGCTGATTGGACACTCTACATTGCCCCTAGGTATGAGTGTGAGCGCGAATGGTTGTTTGTCTCCTTGTACCCTGCGATTGGCTGGTCCAAAGTCAGCTGGGATAGGCTCCAGCACCACCCGCGACTCTGGTGAGGATAAAGCGGTTCAGAAAATGAGATGAGACAATTGGACAGGATGAATGTCTCAATCACCTACAACCAAAAGACACAGCATCTCTGGGGTTTTGGTTCAAGGGGATTTAATTTATCTTTTCTCTCTTTCTTTCTCTCACTATGTGTTTTTGGAACAGGCGGACCCTCACGACCGAGACATCGCTATCCGTCCCTTCTTGGAGCACTGCGAAAACACCCACATGACCATCTGGCTGGGCATCGTCTATGCCTACAAGGGCCTGTTGATGGTGCGGGAACACCAGGCACATTTGGTCACGCTTCCAGACGACACCTCGCTCACGGCCTTCCTCTTGTCACCCCCTCAGTTATTCGGCTGCTTCCTGGCTTGGGAGACCAGGAACGTCAGCATTCCCGCCCTCAACGACAGCAAATACATTGGCATGAGTGTCTACAACGTCGGCATCATGTGCATCATCGGAGCCGCCGTCTCCTTCCTGACCCGGGACCAGCCCAACGTGCAATTCTGCATCGTGGCGTTGGTGATCATCTTTTGCAGTACCATCACACTGTGCCTGGTCTTTGTTCCCAAGGTACAAATTTCCCACGGGCTGCACCTCAGTACCGTGTTCATCCGAATATAAGACGTTGTTGTTGTTTTTTGCATTGAAATAAGGCTAAAAAAGTGTCGGTCGTTTTAAAATCGGGGTCTAGACATTGTATCATTCACAATACTAGATGACGCCAGATACCTTTAAAGCGAATGCTGAACACTTTGCTTATTAATTGAATAAAATTGAATGCTTTTATTGTCATTATACAAGAATAATTAGATTTAAAGCTTCACCATTAAGTGCACACATAAATAATCAATAAATAAGTAACAAATAAATAAATAAGCAGTCAAAATATTAAGTAGTCAACATAATAAATAGTCAACATAAATAAGTAGTCAACATAAATGAGTAGTCAACATAAATGAGTAGTCAACATAAATGAGTAGTCAACATAAATAAGTAGTCAACATTAATAAGTAGTCAACATTAATAAGTAGTCAACATTAATAAGTAGTCAACATTAATAAGTAGTCAACATTAATAAGTAGTCAACATTAATAAGTAGTCAACATTAATAAGTAGTCAACATTAATAAGTAGTCAACATTAATAAGTAGTCAACATTAATAAGTAGTCAACATTAATAAGTAGTCAACATTAATAAGTAGTCAACATTAATAAGTAGTCAACATTAATAAGTAGTCAACATTAATAAGTAGTCAACATTAATAAGTAGTCAACATTAATAAGTAGTCAACATTAATAAGTAGTTTACATAAATAAGTAGTCAACATAAATAAGTAGTCAACATGAATAAGTAGTCAACATAATAAGAACATAAATAAGTAGTCAACATAAATAAGTAGTCAACATAAATAAGTAGTCAACCTAAATAAGTAGTCAACATGGTCATATAAATAAGTAGTCAACATAATAAGTAGTCAACATAATAAGTAGTCAACATAAATAAGTAGTCAACATGGTCATATAAATAAGTAGTCAACATGGTCATATAAATAAGTAGTCAACATAATAAGAACATAAATAAGTAGTCAACGTAATAAGTAGTCAACATAAATAAGTAGTCAACATGGTCATATAAATAAGTAGTGAGGTACAAAAAGTGACTAAAGTGGTTAGCAGCCTATGGAGTTTTAGTGCAAGTACAAGATGAGAAATGTGGCTAGATTAGGTCCTCCCAGGTGGAGAACACGAGTTGATGCAGTTATTGCAATTTTGTTGTTTTATCACAGTAGATCGGTTAATTTACATTTCAAAAACCAGAAGCCATTCATTTACAAATCTGATTGCACTTTAGTTTACATATTTAAATGTTGAGATATTAAGATGTGAGACACTTTTTGCACGATTTGAATGAGGCAAAATAACATGTTTTTTTCTCAAATATATTGTTATAATCATTTGTTTCAGATGTATTGTCATTATTTTGTGTATAAAAATTGAATTTAGTGTTCAAAAAGTATATTTTCAAACCTGAGTCTTGTAAAAGAGGGGGTCGTCTTATATTCAGGCCAATACTGTAGTTGACATCGGTACATATACTTTTTATGTTATTTATTATAAAACTAACAACATGTCATCCACTTATAGTTCATCAGCATGAGGACCAACCCGGATGCCGCCACACAGAACCGCAGACTCAAGTTCACGCAGAACCAGAAGAAGGAAGACTCCAAAACCTCCACCTCAGTCACCAGTGTCAACCAGGCCAATACTTCCAGACTGGACAGCCTTCAGACTGACAACCACCGTCTCCGCATGAGAATCACCGAGGTGTGACCAACACACGAGATACGACCTTAATGCGTTCCGGGACTGCGCTCATATATCGATTTATTCGTAACTCGAATGAACGTTTCCCATCGAAATGAACTAAAAACAAATTAATTTGTTCCAACCCTCTGAAAAAACACCCAAAACAGGATATTGGATTGGAAAAACATTTTTATTTGTTCTAATTCACCATCTATTAACAAAGTAACAAATAACTAGTGGTTTAATAGTACTAAAATGTGTTGAATAGTACTAAAATTAGACAGATTTTGCGGAGATTTGGGGAAAGAGGTACAGAGAGGGGGGGTACTTTTTGCACGGCAACGGGCTGGTAACATAACATAAACAAATTGAAATGAACTTGCATTACGATGCAGACACACTCAAAAATAAGTTTAATCTAACCTTACACTAAACCCTAATTCTAATTTTGTTTTAAAATTTGATAGCTTCTCCCAAGTTGGCTCTATTTGCCCCGCCTCCACCCTGACTTTCAGATGCAACCTATCAAGGGTTGTTTGCTTTTGTCTTCCCTTCAAAATATTCCCAAAATGATGCACACAAATGTCCTCACAATAGAATAATGCACGACCACTTGCCAACGAGAAGTAGTATATATTCCTCTCGTGTTTTCGAGCAAGCTCCGCCATTCGCACTGACTAACGAGAAAAAAAAAACACTGAAAAAATGCAACTCCCCGCCCAGTGCTTGTAGAGACATTAGACAAGGGAGTTGTGGGGAGAGAGACAGTGGCCATGATGTTCTTATGAGCAGCCTCTCGCGTGTCCGCTGTATGCTCATATATCAAAATTTGTCTCGTATCTCAAGATAAATATTTGCTCGAAATGTTACTCACTCGTATCTCAAATTGCTCGTATGTCGAGGTATTACTGTACTCCATATTCCTCGTCTTTCCTCATGAAGTCATTAATAACCATTATTTTCACTTAACATAAAACCTTGAATACCTTAACTCCAGATGGCAACATTTTGACCAAATATTGTTTTTACTGTCTTTTGGCTAAAAGTTGGACAAGGAGCTGGAGGAGGTGACCATGCAGCTGCAGGACACCCCAGAGAAGACGCCCTACATTAAACAGAACCACTACCCAGACGCTAACAACATCCTAAGCATAAGCAACTTCACCGACGGCAAAGGTATGAAATCATTTGATCGATGACTTCTGTGTCTGAATTTCTCATGTGAAAGTTTTTCAAGTAGAACAAAGTATCCCTGCATCCTTAATGAAGTATAAAAATATCTGCGGTTTTAGCAGAAACTACAAGGTTAGCCTTTTTTCTCTTTTAAATAGTAGCGCTCTGATGTCCAAGAGAGGCTCAGAGAGCTGTGATCAGTGATCCAGGTCAGCTAGTGCAGAGAAATCTGGGACGACGGGAAGGAAAACTGCAAGGGGACAAAATATAAAAGCAACTAAAAACACGACTGTAAAAGGCTTTCTCATGCTGCAAAAAAAATGACATTTTTTGGAATGCTGATAAACCCTACCCAGGTCTGTTAAGGTATCAGAAATAGTCAACCATAACTACTATATACACTTAACTACTTACGTATACTTTATTCCCAATCAAGACTTACCTTGTACTTGCACTAAAACTCAAAAAGTCACTTTTGTATCTACTTATTTCTGTTTGTTTGTTACTGTTACCTGTGCACTGCGTGGTTAAGCTTTAAATCTCATTATATTCAATTATTTCAAAAGGCTGCTAACCACTTTAGTCACTTTAGTCTACTTATTTCTGTGACCATTTATTCATGTTGACTATTTATCTATTAATTATTTATTGATAATTTATTTATTATTATTATGTTTGTTTGTTGTAGTTATTTGCGCACTTCCATACTTATTTATGTTTTTGACCACTTATTTATTTTTTCTCATTTATCAATTATTTTTTAATCATTTATGTATTTATTATTTGTTTATTTGTTTGTTATTGTTACCTGTGCACTGCGTGGTTAAGCTTTAAATCTCGTTATATTCAATTATTTGGGTGGCGCGAGTTATAGTCACTAAAATTACGCTAATAGACTGATTTTAAGATGCCCGATGGTGTTACGGTTCACTCGCCTAATTTCAGTGCAGGCAGGCGCAGGCTCGATTCTCATTGGTGGCTGTATGATTGTGAGGGCGTAGGGTTGTTTGTCTCGCTGTGTGCCCTACGGCTGAATGGTGACCAATCATAGTCTGTCTTTCGCCTGAAGTCAGCTGGGATAGACTCCGGCAACCCCCGCAACCCTTACGGGGATGCCCATTACGGAAGATGAATGAATGAATGGATTGATTCTGCCCAACTTGCTGTGTTGACGTCAAATAATCCATAGAATAAACTATAAAAATGTTGTACATTTTGCCTAACAGAGCAAAAACCAGCATTCATTTTCACTAGAGTCTGCCTGAACCACCGCCGCCATTTTTAAAGCTACCTCCATCTTGTCTTTGTATGTAGATGTTGACCGGAGCCTCCTGAAGAACCACCTGGAGCAGAAACCTCAGGGCCACTGGGGTTCCATGGATCCCTCCAGAATAACCCGAGGTCCACTAGAAGACATCAACTCTCCTGAACAGTGAGTACCCTAATAAAATCCACCTTTTTCGGAGGTCATAAACATCTCTGGCAGCAGCCCGTCGGTTTCTGTGGCAACAAAAACCCTTTGAGAGCTCATCACACTAACATTTCTTCGCCCACGCCGGACTCGGCGCGTCGGCTTTTTCTTCTTCATAATTCATGAGGATGTCGCATCGTCGTCATGCATCATTTACGGAAGCACCGCCCACACTAACGCACGCTTGGCGCCAAAACGATAGAGTTTGACAGGTAGAATGTCGGAAAGAGGCTCGGAAAGGCTTACATAAGGCGGCTCTGGAAATAGACCAGAACACTGGCAGCTACTCCCGAGCCCGATGAATGTTTGATTGCGCGCTTGGGAAGGAAAGGAAGTTGTGGGCTAAAATCTCGGAGTAGCGGAAGACCGTTTTTTTTTTGACAAATGTCAAATATTTTTAACAGCCTTATTGTTCTTTTACTGTTTATAGATTTGTTATGTAATCTTATAAAGCGTGATTCATGGGTGTGTGAGTGTGTGTGTATGTTAAGATTCTCTCACTACGTTTGTCCAAAGCGTGCAACGTAGAGAGCTGAAACAGCTGTCGGATCCTAATAGACGAGTGATTGAATTTCTTCACCTTCTCTGTGTGTTATACAATAACTCATAACACACCAATATTCAAATTTACTCAGGAAACTAGAAAATTAGCAATCTCCTGACCGCATAATTTATGTATATCTGTGTGTATATATGTATATGTATGTATGGCATGCCCACATATATACACATATTTAGACTGACTGTGGCTGGGAAAGGCTCCAGCACGCCCTGTTAGGTTAGGCGGTACAGAAAATGCCTTTTTGGGCAAAAACTGTACACAGTTCTTAAGCATATGACTAATGTAATACACTAATGCATTTTATAATGAGACAATATAAGACACGTGTCAAAGTGGCGGCCCGGGGGCCAAATCTGGCCCGTCGCATTAGTTTGTGTGGCCCGGGAAAGTAAATGATGAGTGCCGACTTTCTGTTTTAGGATCAAATTAAAATGAAGAGTTTAGACGTATATTAAATTTCCTGATTTCCCCACTTTTAAATCAATAATTGTCATTTTTTAATCATTTTTTCTATGTTTTTAGTTCCAAAATCATTTTGTAAAATCTAAAAATATATTTTAAAAAAGCTAAAATAAACATTGTTTTAGATCTATAAAAAACTGAATATTCAGTTACTTTTCCACGTCCCACGTGAAATCGAGTTGACGTTAACGCGGCCCGCGAACCAACCTGAGTCTGACACCCGTGATATAAGACAATATTTTTTTCACTGATGGTGTGCCTTATAATCCAGTGCACCTTATGGTCTGAAAAATCATTTGAAAAAAAAAAAAAACTTTAAAGCTTTCCTACCAAACGATTGGCTCTTGTCCAATCAAATCGCTTGCCAGAAACTTCATTAAGAAATGTATATAACATAACGTAATACAGCTGGAGCCATTTAATACAGATGTTCTTGCAGGTATCACACGTGTTTTTTGTTGTTGTTGTTTTTGCAGCATCCAGCGCCGTCTGTCCTTGCAGCTTCCCATCCTGCACCACGCTTACCTGCCATCTATAGGAGGCGTGGACGCCAGCTGTACAAGCCCCACCGATAGCCCCGGTTCTAGCCCCCGCCACAGACACATGCCGCCTTCTTACCGGGTCATGGTGTCGGGCCTGTGAGCGCCACCGTCCCAACATCGACCAAGCGCGCCTACACCCTTCGAACACATACACACAAACACACACGCACGCACGCAACCGTCTTCTTGTGCGTTTGTTTCTACAGCGGACTGACTGCTAGCATCCGCGCAGAGGAGAGTGACGCTCTTTTTGTGCCTCCCCGAGGCGCGTTAGCCAAACCGCAAAACACCCACGACGGCGTAGCCTTAGGGATCCGTCATCTACCCTCCCCCGCAGTTCTTTATAAGTGTCAAATTTGTAAATATCATTTCGGCACACCGCCGGATATCGATGGCTTGGTTTGACGTCCTGAAAGTGATAAGGTAGTAAAGTTGTAAACTGTTAGCTTTTTTTTGTAATCTTTGCCAGGGGTTCTCAAACTCAAACATCAGGATCGTCTTATATTCGGGCCAATACGGTAGACCAATCAAAGGCAGGTAAGTATATTTGGGGATAGACCAATCAGAAGCCAATATTTTAGATAGCAATGAGCTCTACTACAATCACAGTTGATTTTAGCTCATAACTATATCAAATTAATAAAATTGGTAGGGAATTAGCTAAAGCTAATCTTTGCAATGTTTATTTCGTGATAACTGAACTTTGAACGGATAAATTATTGATAGAAATTACAATTTGGAAAAGTTTCAGGTGGAGATTTTTAGAATGTCAGGTCACATTTATACAGTTGTCCGTCAAACTACCACAACTGGAAATGAGCTTATTACGACACTCATCGCCGAAATCTAAAAATTTCGTTTTTAATGGAATCCTGCTCTAAATAGTACAATGAACTTACCTTTTCTTCTTCGCTGAGCATTTAAATGAGTTCATCACTACTTGACATCCGATACATTTAAATTAGGAGTGTTGGCAGCCATCTTTCCTACTCTAAATGGATCGGACACCTAGGGCTGTCAACTGCAGCCAACGAAGCAAAAAAAAAAAAGTCACAATTGGTGCTAATGTATCATCTTGCAGGACCCCAGGAGTTTGAGACCCCCTGTATTCAGAAATACGACACCTTCAAAAGCTAGTGGGAATTTCCAGCGTTGTCACCACGATCATATTGATCCCCCAAAACCCCTGGAGGTAGGTGAGGTCCTCCCATTTTTTTTCCCCGACAAGGCGTCGCAGAGAAGCGTCAAAGCACACTCCTCCGTTGCCATGGAGATGTCTAGTTTTGTCTGCTTTTTTGGAACAAATTTGTTGTTTTTTTTTGGTTTGTTTTTCACCATCGGTGTCTTGGTTTTTCGTTATTTCTCGTAAAAGACGTCCGCCCGAGCGCTGTGCCTGTCGTCTTCTACACTCAACGTCGTCATGGCACCAACACGTACAGACAAACACACACATGCAAATTCATCTGGGACGGCAAAAGTGCGCGTCCTTCCTTTACCGAGCAGAAACTGGACCCAAGTTCTGACTCGGGAACAACAACAACAAAAAAAGGAGCCGTAAATGAACTTTCCATCAATTGGCTCCTGCACAGGAGTGGCAAATAATAATAATCCAGAGACGCTGAACAAAAATTCAAGCGGACATTTTCTATTCTGTGACATTCTACGTGATTGTGTACAATTTGCTGATACCTTGAGCACAGGTGTCTATGGATGGTTTTTTTGTTTTTGATTTTTTTTATTATTATTAATTGTTGGGGTCAAGACGGCATGAGATCAATGTAGACTTCACACTGGTGTTATCTGCTGCTCGTCCTCGTGACGTTCCCATTAAGGAGGGGAAAAAAAGCTCTTTTTGGAGTCGTATGAACGCGTGAGCAGACAGAAGTGAATCACTCATCTTTTTTGCTGCTTTTTGTTATTTATTTGGAATTTTAAAAATATGTATTTCATGCTAACATGAACACATTTGACCCTTAAAGGTATTTATGTGTTTTTGTTCTAAAAATTGAATATTCTAGAGCCGGGGGAGGAAAAAAAAGGCAATGCAGTAAATGTTGAACAATATATGTCAATAAAATTTAGTTTTGCAGGGAAAAAAATATGATGACCACAAAATTTTAAGAAAATAATATTCAGAATTACATAAATAGCAACGTTGACCAGAAACAAAATATTTATTTTAAACAATCTATTCTAGTATGTCAACATTTTTCCTAAAAATACAATGAATCGTTAACAAGGGCAAAGTTGTAAGTAATTTCAAACATTTTAATGAAATGTTAAAAAATATAATATTTTGAAACGACTCAAACTTTATTCCTGCAATATTGATGTTTTTTTTATTTGTTAGTATCATCTTTTTTTTTTCAGCGTGGCCTTAATAGTCCTCATTCCAAAATTCAAACCCAGATACACATTAGAATGCAAAAAATTGCCGTCTCCTCAAATTGATTGTGCTTTCATAACAATAAAGTTATTATGATTATTATTCATAAAATCACAAGAAGCAAACAGTAATCAAAACTTCTGTTTGGATGCAACACTTTCAAGAGGGGCAATAACTTGTTTTTCTGTTATCAGACAGAATGAACTGCAGTATATAGATATTTATATATAAATATATATATGAGATACATAGATATATTAAAAATGTATATGTAAAAGATCTTTAAGTAACATTTTTGCATTTCTTTCACAAAATACGCCCCCAAGATACATCGAAAGTCGTCATTGTCTTTTTTTTGTATTTTTTTGGAAACCTTTATTTACAGTATCTGTAACTATGTTATGTACAGACGAGGTATAGATATGGAACTGTTGTAAAAAAAAACAATAAGTATCACGTTTTGAAACACCTGAATATTTTTTTTTATTGTTTTATTTTTAACAAAGCCATTAGTTGTTATTCCAGGCGAGGGGGGTGGGAATATGTTAACGGGTGGGTAATTGAAGAGGCATCGCAAAGAGACATTCTTTTATCTTGTCTGAATGTTCTGGACAGCTTTTTACGTTTCACATCATCGTTGAATAAAGTGAGACTGAAAGTGACAAAGTAAATCCTCTTTTTTCTGTTTTCACCATATTGTACATAATACAATGAAGCATTCTTTGTATTTCAAATGTTCAACTTTTAATGGAGTCAGATGGCCTGGAATAAAGGTGAGTTGATGTAAAATATTTAGTAAAAATGTTACTCAATATTTGGTAAAATTAGTAACTAACACATTCTGTTTTATAGCATCAAGAAAACAATCACGACAATTCTATGTCATCTTCAAAACATGGACATTGAGTTGGGAGGACCAACCACTTCGTGGGGCGCGGTAAGAAAGCCTCCGTCTTTTCCACATTCAATATGGCGGGTCAATATGGACGTTGTTACGTCTATTGTCGACGAAGCTGCGTAAATTATGCACATGCGCAGTATCTCTTCCTTTCGAACAGCCTTTCCATGCTGGGTGACAACGCGTACACACACACAAGGTAAGGCGTAGAGCAATAAGTGCATTTTAACACGCTGCCGGGAGGATTTATAGGAATCAATTGAACCAAAAACGCCAACAAATCTGTTAGTTTAATGCCAGGTTGAACGCACCGTCGACAATGTAAGTTTGGCCTCATTTTCCCCACCTGTGACTCGTTAGCTTAGCATTAGCGTCACAGGGACACTTCCATTTGATTTAAAAAAGTATGTTGTCCGTTTTCCCTGCATTATTGATCCGTGTAGAAAGACGTTTAATTTAATCTAACAACGCCGTGTCATCAACCGACAGTTTGCTGGGTAAATGCTCACTCTATATCCAGAGGCACGGCATTCCGAGTGCTAAACACCCGTTGCTGATTTGTAATTGTTCTGTTTTTACAAAAAAATCACTTATACAAAACTGTTAAGCCAATTTTCACCTAGCTGTTAACGTCAGTCTGTATATTTAATCGCCATATGCAAAACTATTAAGCCAACTTTCTCCTAGCTCACCGGTGTCAAAGCGGCGGCCTGGGGGCCAAATCTGGCCCGCTGCGTCATTTTGTGCGGCCCGAGAAAGTAAATCGAGTGCCGACTTTCTGTTACGATCAAATTCAAATGAAGATTATACATGTATTTTATATTTCCTCATTTTTCCCCTTTTTAAATAAATTAATTGTAATTTTTTAATCCATTTTTTTCCTTTTTGTGTTTTTAGCTCAAAAAGCATTTAGTAAAATCTAAAAATAAATATATTTTAAAAATTCTGTTTTCCACTCTCATATTAAACATATTCCCAAAAATATTTTGTTTCCTTTTGAAATGAAAAAAAAATAATGATATTTTCCCTCATGAAGAAAAAAAAAGCTCAAACAAACATTTTTTTAGATCTATAAAAACAGAATATTTAGGGCTTTTGATAGTTTTTTTAATCCAATTTAAATAGAAGAAAAATATCAAAATATTATTTCAAAAATGGTCCGGCCCACGTGAAATCGAGTTGACGTTATTGCGCCCCGCGAACCAACCCGAGTTTGACACCCTTGTCCTAGCTGTTAACGTCAGTCTGTATATTTAATCGCCTTTTCTGGAAAAGTAAAAATAGCACTTGGCACTCGCTAACTAATTTTCATTCTTTATCTTGATCGTTTATTAAATTTCTTGTAACATTTCTCTATTCTGTAATTGTTTGGCAACCCCCAAATACCTTGGTTAAATCAAGTTTTCCCTGTTTAGCATCAAGATAAAACTACTTTCCCCCCCAAAAAAAACAACTATGCCAATCTGTTGAATCTCCAGGCTCTATATATGCTAACTTGTGCTTTTTTTGTGCAAATTTTCCCTGTTTAGCACCAAGATGCAGCTCTTCTAGCATGCCTAGAGCACTATTGAGGTTATAGAAGAGGAGACTGGACCAGGTAAAACTACACAAAAAGTTGAATCTCCATTGTATATATTCTAACTTTTGCTATTTTTTTTGCATGCAACAGGCCTGAGAGAACTTCCTCACAAGTTGCCCTCTCAAATCATATAGTGTCTCTGTACTTCTGAAAATCCAAATTAAAAAAATAGTAAGGCTTTCCCCCCCTAAAAAACGACATAGTATAGTAAGGCTTTTTTCCCTAAAAAACGACATAGTATAGTAAGGCTTTTTTTCTTAAAAAACGACATAGTATAGTAACGCTTTTTACCTAAAAAACGACATAGTATAGTAACGCTTTTTACCTAAAAAACGACATAGTATAGTAAGGCTTTTTACCTAAAAAACGACATAGTATAGTAAGGCTTTTTTCCCTAAAAAACGACATAGTATAGTAAGGCTTTTTTTCTTAAAAAACGACATAGTATAGTAAGGCTTTTTACCTAAAAACGACATAGTATAGTAAGGCTTTTTTCGTAAAAAACGACATAGTATAGTAAGGTTTTTTTCATAAAAAAACGACATAGTATAGTAACGCTTTTTTATTAAAAAATGACATAGTATAGTCAGGCTTTTTTCTTAAAAAACGACATAGTATAGTAAGGCTTTTTTTCTTTAAAAACGACATAGTATAGTAAGGCTTTTTTCGTAAAAAACGACATAGTATAGTAAGGTTTTTTTCATAAAAAAACGACATAGTATAGTAACGCTTTTTTATTAAAAAATGACATAGTATAGTCAGGCTTTTTTCTTAAAAAACGACATAGTATAGTAAGGCTTTTTTTCTTTAAAAACGACATAGTATAGTAAGGCTTTTTTCCCCTAAAAAACGACATAGTATAGTAAGGCTTTTTTCTTTAAAAACGACATAGTATAGTAAGGCTTTTTTCCCAAAAAAACGACATAGTATAGTAAGGCTTTTTTCCAAAAAAAACGACATAGTATAGTAACGCTTTTTTATTAAAAAATGACATAGTATAGTCAGGCTTTTTTCTTAAAAAACGACATAGTATAGTAACGCTTTTTTCTTTAAAAACGACATAGTATAGTAAGGCTTTTTTCCCCTAAAAAACGACATAGTATAGTAAGGCTTTTTTCTTTAAAAACGACATAGTATAGTAAGGCTTTTTTCCAAAAAAAACGACATAGTATAGTAAGGCTTTTTTCCTAAAAAAACGACATAGTATAGTAAGGCTTTTTTCCTAAAAAACGACATAGTATAGTAAGGCTTTTTTCCTAAAAAAAAAACGACATAGTATAGTAAGGCTTTTTTCCTAAAAAAACGACATAGTATAGTAAGGCTTTTTTCCTAAAAAACGACATAGTATAGTAAGGCTTTTTTCCTAAAAAAAAACGACATAGTATGGTAAGGCTTTTTTCCTAAAAAAACGACATAGTATAGTAAGGCTTTTTTCCCCTAAAAAAACGACATAGTATAGTAAGGCTTTTTTTTCTTAAAAAACGACATAGTATAGTAAGGCTTTTTTTCTTAAAAAACGACATAGTATAGTAAGGCTTTTTTCCTAAAAAAAAAAACGACATAGTATAGTAAGGCTTTTTTCTTTAAAAACGACATAGTAAAGTAAGGCTTTTTTCCCTAAAAAACGACATAGTATAGTAAGGCTTTTTTCCTAAAAAAACGACATAGTATAGTAAGGCTTTTTTCCTAAAAAAACGACATAGTATAGTAAGGCTTTTTCCCCTAAAAAACGACATAGTATAGTAAGGCTTTTTACCTAAAAACGACATAGTATAGTAAGGCTTTTTTCGTAAAAAACGACATAGTATAGTAAGGCTTTTTTCTTTAAAAACGACATAGTATAGTAAGGCTTTTTTCCAAAAAAAACGACATAGTATAGTAAGGCTTTTTTCCAAAAAAAACGACATAGTATAGTAACGCTTTTTTATTAAAAAATGACATAGTATAGTCAGGCTTTTTTCTTAAAAAACGACATAGTATAGTAACGCTTTTTTCTTTAAAAACGACATAGTATAGTAAGGCTTTTTTCCCCTAAAAAACGACATAGTATAGTAAGGCTTTTTTCTTTAAAAACGACATAGTATAGTAAGGCTTTTTTCCAAAAAAAACGACATAGTATAGTAAGGCTTTTTTCCTAAAAAAACGACATAGTATAGTAAGGCTTTTTTCCTAAAAAACGACATAGTATAGTAAGGCTTTTTTCCTAAAAAAAAAAACGACATAGTATAGTAAGGCTTTTTTCCTAAAAAAACGACATAGTATAGTAAGGCTTTTTTCCTAAAAAACGACATAGTATAGTAAGGCTTTTTTCCTAAAAAAAAACGACATAGTATGGTAAGGCTTTTTTCCTAAAAAAACGACATAGTATAGTAAGGCTTTTTTCCCCTAAAAAAACGACATAGTATAGTAAGGCTTTTTTTTCTTAAAAAACGACATAGTATAGTAAGGCTTTTTTTCTTAAAAAACGACATAGTATAGTAAGGCTTTTTTCCTAAAAAAAAACGACATAGTATAGTAAGGCTTTTTTCTTTAAAAACGACATAGTAAAGTAAGGCTTTTTTCCCTAAAAAACGACATAGTATAGTAAGGCTTTTTTCCTAAAAAAACGACATAGTATAGTAAGGCTTTTTTCCTAAAAAAACGACATAGTATAGTAAGGCTTTTTCCCCTAAAAAACGACATAGTATAGTAAGGCTTTTTACCTAAAAACGACATAGTATAGTAAGGCTTTTTTCGTAAAAAACGACATAGTATAGTAAGGTTTTTTTCTTTAAAAACGACATAGTATAGTAAGGCTTTTTTCTTTAAAAACGACATAGTATAGTAAGGCTTTTTTCCTAAAAAAAAAACGACATAGTATAGTAAGGCTTTTTTCCTAAAAAAAAAACGACATAGTATAGTAAGGCTTTTTTCCTAAAAAAACGACATAGTATAGTAAGGCTTTTTTCCTAAAAAAACGACATAGTATAGTAAGGCTTTTTTCCTAAAAAAACGACATAGTATAGTAAGGCTTTTTTCCTAAAAAACGACATAGTATAGTAAGGCTTTTTTCCTAAAAAAACGACATAGTATAGTAAGGCTTTTTTCCTAAAAAAACGACATAGTATAGTAAGGCTTTTTTCCCCTAAAAAACGACATAGTATAGTAAGGCTTTTTTTCTTAAAAAAACGACATAGTATAGTAAGGCTTTTTTTCTTAAAAAACGACATAGTATAGTAAGGCTTTTTTCCAAAAAAACGACATAGTAAAGTAAGGCTTTTTTCCCTAAAAAAACGACATAGTATAGTAAGGCTTTTTTCCCAAAAAAACGACATAGTATATTAAGGCTTTTTTCCTAAAAAAACGACATAGTATAGTAAGGCTTTTTCCCCCTAAAAAACGACATAGTATAGTAAGGCTTTTTCCCCTAAAAATAGACATAGTATAGTAAGGCTTTTTCCCCTAAAAAACGACATAGTATAGTAAGGCTTTTTTTCTTAAAAAACGACATAGTAAGGCTTTTTTTCTTAAAAAACGACATAGTATAGTAAGGCTTTTTTTCTTAAAAAACGACATAGTATAGTAAGGCTTTTTTCCTAAAAAAAACGACATAGTATAGTAAGGCTTTTTTCCTAAAAAAAACGACATAGTATAGTAAGGCTTTTTTCCTAAAAAAACAACATAGTATAGTAAGGCTTTTTCCCCCTAAAAAACGACATAGTATAGTAAGGCTTTTTTCCCCTAAAAAACGACATAGTATAGTAAGGCTTTTTTTCTTAAAAAACGACATAGTATAGTAAGGCTTTTTTTCTTAAAAAACGACATAGTATAGTAAGGCTTTTTTTCTTAAAAAAACGACATAGTATAGTAAGGCTTTTTTTCTTAAAAAACGACATAGTATAGTAAGGCTTTTTTTCTTAAAAAACGACATAGTATAGTAAGGCTTTTTTCCTAAAAAAAAACGACATAGTATAGTAAGGCTTTTTTCCTAAAAAAAAAAACGACATAGTATAGTAAGGCTTTTTTCCTAAAAAAAACGACATAGTATAGTAAGGCTTTTTTCCTAAAAAAACGACATAGTATAGTAAGGCTTTTTTTCTTAAAAAACGACATAGTATAGTAAGGCTTTTTTTCTTAAAAAACGACATAGTATAGTAAGGCTTTTTTCCTAAAAAAACGACATAGTATAGTAAGGCTTTTTTCCTAAAAAAACGACATAGTATAGTAAGGCTTTTTTCCCCTAAAAACGACATAGTATAGTAAGGCTTTTTTTCTTAAAAAACGACATAGTATAGTAAGGCTTTTTTTCTTAAAAAATGACATAGTATAGTCAGGCTTTTTTCTTAAAAAATGACATAGTATAGTCAGGCTTTTTTCTTAAAAAACGACATAGTATAGTAAGGCTTTTTTCTTTAAAAACGACATAGTATAGTAAGGCTTTTTTTCTTAAAAAACGACATAGTATAGTAAGGCTTTTTTCCTAAAAAAAACGACATAGTATAGTAAGGCTTTTTTCTTTAAAAACGACATAGTAAAGTAAGGCTTTTTTCCCTAAAAAACGACATAGTATAGTAAGGCTTTTTTCCTAAAAAAACGACATAGTATATTAAGGCTTTTTTCCTAAAAAAAACGACATAGTATAGTAAGGCTTTTTTCCCCTAAAAAACGACATAGTATAGTAAGGCTTTTTTTCTTAAAAAACGACATAGTATAGTAAGGCTTTTTTCCCCTAAAAAACGACATAGTATAGTAAGGCTTTTTTCTTTAAAAACGACATAGTATAGTAAGGCTTTTTTCCTAAAAAAACGACATAGTATAGTAAGGCTTTTTTCCTAAAAAAACGACATAGTATAGTAAGGCTTTTTTCCTAAAAAAACGACATAGTATAGTAAGGCTTTTTTCCTAAAAAAACGACATAGTATAGTAAGGCTTTTTTCCTAAAAAAACGACATAGTATAGTAAGGCTTTTTTCCTAAAAAACGACATAGTATAGTAAGGCTTTTTTCCTAAAAAAAATGACATAGTATAGTAAGGCTTTTTTCCTAAAAAAACGACATAGTATAGTAAGGCTTTTTTCCCCTAAAAAACGACATAGTATAGTAAGGCTTTTTTTCTTAAAAAACGACATAGTATAGTAAGGCTTTTTTTCTTAAAAAACGACATAGTATAGTAAGGCTTTTTTCCTAAAAAAAACGACATAGTATAGTAAGGCTTTTTTCTTTAAAAACGACATAGTAAAGTAAGGCTTTTTTCCCTAAAAAACGACATAGTATAGTAAGGCTTTTTTCCTAAAAAAACGACATAGTATATTAAGGCTTTTTTCCTAAAAAAACGACATAGTATAGTAAGGCTTTTTCCCCTAAAAATAGACATAGTATAGTAAGGCTTTTTCCCCTAAAAAACGACATAGTATAGTAAGGCTTTTTTTCTTAAAAAACGACATAGTAAGGCTTTTTTTCTTAAAAAACGACATAGTATAGTAAGGCTTTTTTCCTAAAAAAAAAACGACATAGTATAGTAAGGCTTTTTTCCTAAAAAAAAACGACATAGTATAGTAAGGCTTTTTTCCTAAAACGACATAGTATAGTAAGGCTTTTTTCCTAAAACGACATAGTATAGTAAGGCTTTTTTTCTTAAAAAACGACATAGTATAGTAAGGCTTTTTTTCTTAAAAAACGACATAGTATAGTAAGGCTTTTTTCCTAAAACGACATAGTATATTAAGGCTTTTTTCCTAAAAAAACGACATAGTATAGTAAGGCTTTTTTCCCCTAAAAAACGACATAGTATAGTAAGGCTTTTTTTCTTAAAAAACGACATAGTATAGTAAGGCTTTTTTCCCCTAAAAAACGACATAGTATAGTAAGGCTTTTTTCTTTAAAAACGACATAGTATAGTAAGGCTTTTTTCCTAAAAAAACGACATAGTATAGTAAGGCTTTTTTCCTAAAAAAACGACATAGTATAGTAAGGCTTTTTTCCTAAAAAAACGACATAGTATAGTAAGGCTTTTTTCCTAAAAAAACGACATAGTATAGTAAGGCTTTTTTCCTAAAAAAAACGACATAGTATAGTAAGGCTTTTTTCCTAAAAAACGACATAGTATAGTAAGGCTTTTTTCCTAAAAAAAATGACATAGTATAGTAAGGCTTTTTTCCTAAAAAAACGACATAGTATAGTAAGGCTTTTTTCCCCTAAAAAACGACATAGTATAGTAAGGCTTTTTTTCTTAAAAAACGACATAGTATAGTAAGGCTTTTTTTCTTAAAAAACGACATAGTATAGTAAGGCTTTTTTCCTAAAAAAAACGACATAGTATAGTAAGGCTTTTTTCTTTAAAAACGACATAGTAAAGTAAGGCTTTTTTCCCTAAAAAACGACATAGTATAGTAAGGCTTTTTTCCTAAAAAAACGACATAGTATATTAAGGCTTTTTTCCTAAAAAAACGACATAGTATAGTAAGGCTTTTTCCCCTAAAAATAGACATAGTATAGTAAGGCTTTTTCCCCTAAAAAACGACATAGTATAGTAAGGCTTTTTTTCTTAAAAAACGACATAGTAAGGCTTTTTTTCTTAAAAAACGACATAGTATAGTAAGGCTTTTTTTCTTAAAAAACGACATAGTATAGTAAGGCTTTTTTCCTAAAAAAAAAACGACATAGTATAGTAAGGCTTTTTTCCTAAAAAAAAACGACATAGTATAGTAAGGCTTTTTTCCTAAAAAAACGACATAGTATAGTAAGGCTTTTTTCCTAAAACGACATAGTATAGTAAGGCTTTTTTTCTTAAAAAACGACATAGTATAGTAAGGCTTTTTTTCTTAAAAAACGACATAGTATAGTAAGGCTTTTTTTCCTAAAAAAAACGACATAGTATAGTAAGGCTTTTTTCCTAAAAAAAACGACATAGTATAGTAAGGCTTTTTTCCTAAAAAAACGACATAGTATAGTAAGGCTTTTTTCCTAAAAAAACGACATAGTATAGTAAGGCTTTTTTTCTTAAAAAACGACATAGTATAGTAAGGCTTTTTTTCTTAAAAAACGACATAGTATAGTAAGGCTTTTTTTCTTAAAAAACGACATAGTATAGTAAGGCTTTTTTCCTAAAAAAAACGACATAGTATAGTAAGGCTTTTTTCCTAAAAAAACGACATAGTATAGTAAGGCTTTTTTCCTAAAAAAAACGACATAGTATAGTAAGGCTTTTTTCCTAAAAAAAACGACATAGTATAGTAAGGCTTTTTTCCTAAAAAAACGACATAGTATAGTAAGGCTTTTTTCCCCTAAAAAACGACATAGTATAGTAAGGCTTTTTTTCTTAAAAAACGACATAGTATAGTAAGGCTTTTTTTCTTAAAAAACGACATAGTATAGTAAGGCTTTTTTTCTTAAAAAACGACATAGTATAGTAAGGCTTTTTTTCTTAAAAAACGACATAGTATAGTAAGGCTTTTTTTCTTAAAAAACGACATAGTATAGTAAGGCTTTTTTTCCTAAAAAAAACGACATAGTATAGTAAGGCTTTTTTCCTAAAAAAAAAACGACATAGTATAGTAAGGCTTTTTTCCTAAAAAAACGACATAGTATAGTAAGGCTTTTTTCCTAAAAAAAACGACATAGTATAGTAAGGCTTTTTTTCTTAAAAAACGACATAGTATAGTAAGGCTTTTTTTCTTAAAAAACGACATAGTATAGTAAGGCTTTTTTTCTAAAAAAACGACATAGTATAGTAAGGCTTTTTTTCTTAAAAAACGACATAGTATAGTAAGGCTTTTTTCCTTAAAAAAACGACATAGTATAGTAAGGCTTTTTTCCTAAAAAAAACGACATGGTATAGTAAGGCTTTTTTCCTAAAAAAAACGACATAGTATAGTAAGGCTTTTTTCCTAAAAAAAACGACATAGTATAGTAAGGCTTTTTTCCTAAAAAAAACGACATAGTATAGTAAGGCTTTTTTCCTAAAAAAACGACATAGTATAGTAAGGCTTTTTTCCTAAAAAAACGACATAGTATAGTAAGGCTTTTTTCCCCTAAAAAACGACATAGTATAGTAAGGCTTTTTTTCTTAAAAAACGACATAGTATAGTAAGGCTTTTTTTCTTAAAAACGACATAGTATAGTAAGGCTTTTTTCCTAAAAAAAACGACATAGTATAGTAAGGCTTTTTTTCCTAAAAAAAACGACATAGTATAGTAAGGCTTTTTTCCTAAAAAAACGACATAGTATAGTAAGGCTTTTTTCCTAAAAAAACGACATAGTATAGTAAGGCTTTTTTTCTTAAAAAACGACATAGTATAGTAAGGCTTTTTTTCTTAAAAAACGACATAGTATAGTAAGGCTTTTTTTCTTAAAAAACGACATAGTATAGTAAGGCTTTTTTCTTTAAAAACGACATAGTAAAGTAAGGCTTTTTTCCCTAAAAAACGACATAGTATAGTAAGGCTTTTTTCCTAAAAAAACGACATAGTATAGTAAGGCTTTTTTCCTAAAAAAACGACATAGTATAGTAAGGCTTTTTTCCCCTAAAAAACGACATAGTATAGTAAGGCTTTTTCCTCTAAAAATAGACATAGTATAGTAAGGCTTTTTTTCTTAAAAAAACGACATAGTATAGTAAGGCTTTTTTTCTTAAACGAGATAGTATAGTAAGGCTTTTTTCCTAAAAAAAAACGACATAGTATAGTAAGGCTTTTTTCTTTAAAAATAGACATAGTATAGTAAGGCTTTTTCCCCTAAAAAACGACATAGTATAGTAAGGCTTTTTTTCTTAAAAAACGACATAGTAAGGCTTTTTTTCTTAAAAAACGACATAGTATAGTAAGGCTTTTTTTCTTAAAAAACGACATGGTATAGTAAGGCTTTTTTCCTAAAAAAAAACGACATAGTATAGTAAGGCTTTTTTCCTAAAAAAAAACGACATAGTATAGTAAGGCTTTTTTCCTAAAAAAACGACATAGTATAGTAAGGCTTTTTTCCTAAAAAAAACGACATAGTATAGTAAGGCTTTTTTCCCCTAAAAAACGACATAGTATAGTAAGGCTTTTTTTCTTAAAAAACGACATAGTATAGTAAGGCTTTTTTTCTTAAAAAACGACATAGTATAGTAAGGCTTTTTTTCTTAAAAAACGACATAGTATAGTAAGGCTTTTTTTCTTAAAAAACGACATAGTATAGTAAGGCTTTTTTTCCTAAAAAAAACGACATAGTATAGTAAGGCTTTTTTCCTAAAAAAAACGACATAGTATAGTAAGGCTTTTTTCCTAAAAAAAACGACATAGTATAGTAAGGCTTTTTTCCTAAAAAAACGACATAGTATAGTAAGGCTTTTTTTCTTAAAAAACGACATAGTATAGTAAGGCTTTTTTTCTTAAAAAACGACATAGTATAGTAAGGCTTTTTTTCTTAAAAAACGACATAGTATAGTAAGGCTTTTTTTCCTAAAAAAAAACGACATAGTATAGTAAGGCTTTTTTCCTAAAAAAAACGACATAGTATAGTAAGGCTTTTTTCCTAAAAAAAACGACATAGTATAGTAAGGCTTTTTTCCTAAAAAAAAACGACATAGTATAGTAAGGCTTTTTTCCTAAAAAAACGACATAGTATAGTAAGGCTTTTTTCCCCTAAAAAACGACATAGTATAGTAAGGCTTTTTTTCTTAAAAAACGACATAGTATAGTAAGGCTTTTTTTCTTAAAAAACGACATAGTATAGTAAGGCTTTTTTTCTTAAAACGACATAGTATAGTAAGGCTTTTTTTCTTAAAAAACGACATAGTATAGTAAGGCTTTTTTTCTTAAAAAACGACATAGTATAGTAAGGCTTTTTTTCCTAAAAAAAAAACGACATAGTATAGTAAGGCTTTTTTCCTAAAAAAAAACGACATAGTATAGTAAGGCTTTTTTCCTAAAAAAACGACATAGTATAGTAAGGCTTTTTTCCTAAAAAAACGACATAGTATAGTAAGGCTTTTTTTCTTAAAAAACGACATAGTATAGTAAGGCTTTTTTTCTTAAAAAACGACATAGTATAGTAAGGCTTTTTTTCTTAAAAAACGACATAGTATAGTAAGGCTTTTTTTCTTAAAAAACGACATAGTATAGTAAGGCTTTTTTCCTTAAAAAAACGACATAGTATAGTAAGGCTTTTTTCCTAAAAAAACGACATAGTATAGTAAGGCTTTTTTCCTAAAAAAAACGACATAGTATAGTAAGGCTTTTTTCCTAAAAAAAACGACATAGTATAGTAAGGCTTTTTTCCTAAAAAAAACGACATAGTATAGTAAGGCTTTTTTCCTAAAAAAAACGACATAGTATAGTAAGGCTTTTTTCCTAAAAAAACGACATAGTATAGTAAGGCTTTTTTCCCCTAAAAAACGACATAGTATAGTAAGGCTTTTTTTCTTAAAAAACGACATAGTATAGTAAGGCTTTTTTTCTTAAAAAACGACATAGTATAGTAAGGCTTTTTTCCTAAAAAAAAACGACATAGTATAGTAAGGCTTTTTTTCCTAAAAAAAACGACATAGTATAGTAAGGCTTTTTTCCTAAAAAAACGACATAGTATAGTAAGGCTTTTTTCCTAAAAAAACGACATAGTATAGTAAGGCTTTTTTTCTTAAAAAACGACATAGTATAGTAAGGCTTTTTTTCTTAAAAAACGACATAGTATAGTAAGGCTTTTTTCTTTAAAAACGACATAGTAAAGTAAGGCTTTTTTCCCTAAAAAACGACATAGTATAGTAAGGCTTTTTTCCTAAAAAAACGACATAGTATAGTAAGGCTTTTTTCCTAAAAAAACGACATAGTATAGTAAGGCTTTTTCCCCCTAAAAAACGACATAGTATAGTAAGGCTTTTTCCTCTAAAAATAGACATAGTATAGTAAGGCTTTTTTTCTTAAAAAACGACATAGTATAGTAAGGCTTTTTTTCTTAAACGACATAGTATAGTAAGGCTTTTTTCCTAAAAAAAAACGACATAGTATAGTAAGGCTTTTTTCTTTAAAAACGACATAGTAAAGTAAGGCTTTTTTCCCTAAAAAACGACCTAGTATAGTAAGGCTTTAAAAAAAAAACGACATAGTATAGTAAGGCTTTAAAAAAAAAAAAAAAACGACATAGTATAGTAAGGCTTTTTTCCTAAAAAACGACATAGTATAGTAAGGCCTTTTTCTTTAAAAAAACGACATAGTATTGTACGGCTTTTTTTCCCTAAAAAACGACATAGTATAGTAAGGCTTTTTTTCCCTAAAATACGACATAGTATAGTAAGGCTTTTTTTCTAAAAAAAACGACATAGTATAGTAAGGCTTTCCCCCCCTAAAAAACGACATAGTATAGTAAGGCTTTTTTCCCTAAAAAACGACATAGTATAGTATGGCTTTTTTTCTTAAAAAACGACATAGTATAGTAAGGCTTTTTACCTAAAAAACGACATAGTATAGTAAGGCTTTTTTCGTAAAAAACGACATAGTATAGTAAGGTTTTTTTTCATAAAAAAACGACATAGTATAGTAACGCTTTTTTATTAAAAAATGACATAGTTAAAGCTTTTTTTTCGTAAAATAACGACCATGTATAGTCAGGCTTTTTTCGTAAAAATCGACATAGTATAGTAAGGCTTTTTTTCTTAAAAAACGACATAGTATAGTAAGGCTTTTTTTCTTAAAAAAACGACATAGTATAGTAAGGCTTTTTTTCTTAAAAAACGACATAGTATAGTAAGGCTTTTTTCCTTAAAAAAACGACATAGTATAGTAAGGCTTTTTTCCTAAAAAAAAACGACATAGTATAGTAAGGCTTTTTTCCTAAAAAAAAACGACATAGTATAGTAAGGCTTTTTTCCTAAAAAAAACGACATAGTATAGTAAGGCTTTTTTCCTAAAAAAAACGACATAGTATAGTAAGGCTTTTTTCCTAAAAAAAAACGACATAGTATAGTAAGGCTTTTTTCCTAAAAAAACGACATAGTATAGTAAGGCTTTTTTCCCCTAAAAAACGACATAGTATAGTAAGGCTTTTTTTCTTAAAAAACGACATAGTATAGTAAGGCTTTTTTTTCTTAAAAAACGACATAGTATAGTAAGGCTTTTTTCCTAAAAAAAACGACATGGTATAGTAAGGCTTTTTTTCCTAAAAAAAACGACATAGTATAGTAAGGCTTTTTTCCTAAAAAAACGACATAGTATAGTAAGGCTTTTTTCCTAAAAAAACGACATAGTATAGTAAGGCTTTTTTTCTTAAAAAACGACATAGTATAGTAAGGCTTTTTTTCTTAAAAAACGACATAGTATAGTAAGGCTTTTTTTCTTAAAAAACGACATTGTATAGTAAGGCTTTTTTCTTTAAAAACGACATAGTAAAGTAAGGCTTTTTTCCCTAAAAAACGACATAGTATAGTAAGGCTTTTTTCCTAAAAAAAACGACATAGTATAGTAAGGCTTTTTTCCCCTAAAAAACGACATAGTATAGTAAGGCTTTTTTTCTTAAAAAACGACATAGTATAGTAAGGCTTTTTTTCTTAAAAAACGACATAGTATAGTAAGGCTTTTTTTCTTAAAAAACGACATAGTATAGTAAGGCTTTTTTTCTTAAAAAACGACATAGTATAGTAAGGCTTTTTTTCCTAAAAAAAACGACATAGTATAGTAAGGCTTTTTTCCTAAAAAAAACGACATAGTATAGTAAGGCTTTTTTCCTAAAAAAAATGACATAGTATAGTAAGGCTTTTTTCCTAAAAAAACGACATAGTATAGTAAGGCTTTTTTTCTTAAAAAACGAAATAGTATAGTAAGGCTTTTTTTCTTAAAAAACGACATAGTATAGTAAGGCTTTTTTTCTTAAAAAACGACATAGTATAGTAAGGCTTTTTTCCTAAAAAAAAACGACATAGTATAGTAAGGCTTTTTTCCTAAAAAAAACGACATAGTATAGTAAGGCTTTTTTCCTAAAAAAAACGACATAGTATAGTAAGGCTTTTTTCCTAAAAAAAAACGACATAGTATAGTAAGGCTTTTTTCCTAAAAAAACGACATAGTATAGTAAGGCTTTTTTCTTTAAAAACGACATAGTATAGTAAGGCTTTTTTCCTAAAAAAAACGACATAGTATAGTAAGGCTTTTTTCCTAAAAAAACGACATAGTATAGTAAGGCTTTTTTCCTAAAAAAACGACATAGTATAGTAAGGCTTTTTTTCTTAAAAAACGACATAGTATAGTAAGGCTTTTTTTCTTAAAAAACGACATAGTATAGTAAGGCTTTTTTTCTTAAAAAACGACATAGTATAGTAAGGCTTTTTTTCTTAAAAAACGACATAGTATAGTAAGGCTTTTTTCCTTAAAAAAACGACATAGTATAGTAAGGCTTTTTTCCTAAAAAAAACGACATAGTATAGTAAGGCTTTTTTCCTAAAAAAAAACGACATAGTATAGTAAGGCTTTTTTCCTAAAAAAAACGACATAGTATAGTAAGGCTTTTTTCCTAAAAAAAACGACATAGTATAGTAAGGCTTTTTTCCTAAAAAAAACGACATAGTATAGTAAGGCTTTTTTCCTAAAAAAAACGACATAGTATAGTAAGGCTTTTTTCCCCTAAAAAACGACATAGTATAGTAAGGCTTTTTTTCTTAAAAAACGACATAGTATAGTAAGGCTTTTTTTCTTAAAAAACGACATAGTATAGTAAGGCTTTTTTTCTTAAAAAACGACATAGTATAGTAAGGCTTTTTTTCCTAAAAAAAACGACATAGTATAGTAAGGCTTTTTTCCTAAAAAAACGACATAGTATAGTAAGGCTTTTTTCCTAAAAAAACGACATAGTATAGTAAGGCTTTTTTTCTTAAAAAACGACATAGTATAGTAAGGCTTTTTTTCTTAAAAAACGACATAGTATAGTAAGGCTTTTTTTCTTAAAAAACGACATAGTATAGTAAGGCTTTTTTTCTTAAAAAACGACATAGTAAAGTAAGGCTTTTTTCCCTAAAAAACGACATAGTATAGTAAGGCTTTTTTCCTAAAAAAACGACATAGTATAGTAAGGCTTTTTTCCTAAAAAAACGACATAGTATAGTAAGGCTTTTTCCCCCTAAAAAACGACATAGTATAGTAAGGCTTTTTCCTCTAAAAATAGACATAGTATAGTAAGGCTTTTTTTCTTAAAAAACGACATAGTATAGTAAGGCTTTTTTTCTTAAACGACATAGTATAGTAAGGCTTTTTTCCTAAAAAAAAACGACATAGTATAGTAAGGCTTTTTTCTTTAAAAACGACATAGTAAAGTAAGGCTTTTTTCCCTAAAAAACGACCTAGTATAGTAAGGCTTTAAAAAAAAAACGACATAGTATAGTAAGGCTTTAAAAAAAAAACGACATAGTATAGTAAGGCTTTAAAAAAAAAAAAAACGACATAGTATAGTAAGGCTTTTTTCCTAAAAAACGACATAGTATAGTAAGGCCTTTTTCTTTAAAAAAACGACATAGTATTGTACGGCTTTTTTTCCCTAAAAAACGACATAGTATAGTAAGGCTTTTTTTCCCTAAAATACGACATAGTATAGTAAGGCTTTTTTTCTAAAAAAATGACATAGTATAGTAAGGCTTTCCCCCCCTAAAAAACGACATAGTATAGTAAGGCTTTTTTCCCTAAAAAACGACATAGTATAGTATGGCTTTTTTTCTTAAAAAACGACATAGTATAGTAAGGCTTTTTACCTAAAAAACGACATAGTATAGTAAGGCTTTTTTCGTAAAAAACGACATAGTATAGTAAGGTTTTTTTTCATAAAAAAACGACATAGTATAGTAACGCTTTTTTATTAAAAAATGACATAGTTAAAGCTTTTTTTTCGTAAAATAACGACCATGTATAGTCAGGCTTTTTTCGTAAAAATCGACATAGTATAGTAAGGCTTTTTTTCTTAAAAAACGACATAGTATAGTAAGGCTTTTTTTCTTAAAAAAACGACATAGTATAGTAAGGCTTTTTTTCTTAAAAAACGACATAGTATAGTAAGGCTTTTTTCCTTAAAAAAACGACATAGTATAGTAAGGCTTTTTTCCTAAAAAAAAACGACATAGTATAGTAAGGCTTTTTTCCTAAAAAAAAAACGACATAGTATAGTAAGGCTTTTTTCCTAAAAAAAACGACATAGTATAGTAAGGCTTTTTTCCTAAAAAAAACGACATAGTATAGTAAGGCTTTTTTCCTAAAAAAAACGACATAGTATAGTAAGGCTTTTTTCCTAAAAAAACGACATAGTATAGTAAGGCTTTTTTCCCCTAAAAAACGACATAGTATAGTAAGGCTTTTTTTCTTAAAAAACGACATAGTATAGTAAGGCTTTTTTTTCTTAAAAAACGACATAGTATAGTAAGGCTTTTTTCCTAAAAAAAACGACATGGTATAGTAAGGCTTTTTTTCCTAAAAAAAACGACATAGTATAGTAAGGCTTTTTTCCTAAAAAAACGACATAGTATAGTAAGGCTTTTTTCCTAAAAAAACGACATAGTATAGTAAGGCTTTTTTTCTTAAAAAACGACATAGTATAGTAAGGCTTTTTTTCTTAAAAAACGACATAGTATAGTAAGGCTTTTTTTCTTAAAAAACGACATAGTATAGTAAGGCTTTTTTCTTTAAAAACGACATAGTAAAGTAAGGCTTTTTTCCCTAAAAAACGACATAGTATAGTAAGGCTTTTTTCCTAAAAAAAACGACATAGTATAGTAAGGCTTTTTTCCCCTAAAAAACGACATAGTATAGTAAGGCTTTTTTTCTTAAAAAACGACATAGTATAGTAAGGCTTTTTTTCTTAAAAAACGACATAGTATAGTAAGGCTTTTTTTCTTAAAAAACGACATAGTATAGTAAGGCTTTTTTTCTTAAAAAACGACATAGTATAGTAAGGCTTTTTTTCCTAAAAAAAACGACATAGTATAGTAAGGCTTTTTTTCCTAAAAAAAACGACATAGTATAGTAAGGCTTTTTTCCTAAAAAAAATGACATAGTATAGTAAGGCTTTTTTCCTAAAAAAACGACATAGTATAGTAAGGCTTTTTTTCTTAAAAAACGACATAGTATAGTAAGGCTTTTTTCCTAAAAAAACGACATAGTATAGTAAGGCTTTTTTCCTAAAAAAACGACATAGTATAGTAAGGCTTTTTTTCTTAAAAAACGACATAGTATAGTAAGGCTTTTTTTCTTAAAAAACGACATAGTATAGTAAGGCTTTTTTTCTTAAAAAACGACATAGTATAGTAAGGCTTTTTTTCTTAAAAAACGACATAGTATAGTAAGGCTTTTTTCCTTAAAAAAACGACATAGTATAGTAAGGCTTTTTTCCTAAAAAAACGACATAGTATAGTAAGGCTTTTTTCCTAAAAAAAAACGACATAGTATAGTAAGGCTTTTTTCCTAAAAAAAACGACATAGTATAGTAAGGCTTTTTTCCTAAAAAAAACGACATAGTATAGTAAGGCTTTTTTCCTAAAAAAAACGACATAGTATAGTAAGGCTTTTTTCCTAAAAAAAACGACATAGTATAGTAAGGCTTTTTTCCCCTAAAAAACGACATAGTATAGTAAGGCTTTTTTTCTTAAAAAACGACATAGTATAGTAAGGCTTTTTTTCTTAAAAAACGACATAGTATAGTAAGGCTTTTTTCCTAAAAAAAAAACGACATAGTATAGTAAGGCTTTTTTTCCTAAAAAAAACGACATAGTATAGTAAGGCTTTTTTCCTAAAAAAACGACATAGTATAGTAAGGCTTTTTTCCTAAAAAAACGACATAGTATAGTAAGGCTTTTTTTCTTAAAAAACGACATAGTATAGTAAGGCTTTTTTTCTTAAAAAACGACATAGTATAGTAAGGCTTTTTTTCTTAAAAAACGACATAGTATAGTAAGGCTTTTTTTCTTAAAAAACGACATAGTAAAGTAAGGCTTTTTTCCCTAAAAAACGACATAGTATAGTAAGGCTTTTTTCCTAAAAAAACGACATAGTATAGTAAGGCTTTTTTCCTAAAAAAACGACATAGTATAGTAAGGCTTTTTCCCCCTAAAAAACGACATAGTATAGTAAGGCTTTTTCCTCTAAAAATAGACATAGTATAGTAAGGCTTTTTTTCTTAAAAAACGACATAGTATAGTAAGGCTTTTTTTCTTAAACGACATAGTATAGTAAGGCTTTTTTCCTAAAAAAAAACGACATAGTATAGTAAGGCTTTTTTCTTTAAAAACGACATAGTAAAGTAAGGCTTTTTTCCCTAAAAAACGACCTAGTATAGTAAGGCTTTAAAAAAAAAACGACATAGTATAGTAAGGCTTTAAAAAAAAAACGACATAGTATAGTAAGGCTTTAAAAAAAAAAAAAACGACATAGTATAGTAAGGCTTTTTTCCTAAAAAACGACATAGTATAGTAAGGCCTTTTTCTTTAAAAAAACGACATAGTATTGTACGGCTTTTTTTCCCTAAAAAACGACATAGTATAGTAAGGCTTTTTTTCCCTAAAATACGACATAGTATAGTAAGGCTTTTTTTCTAAAAAAATGACATAGTATAGTAAGGCTTTCCCCCCCTAAAAAACGACATAGTATAGTAAGGCTTTTTTCCCTAAAAAACGACATAGTATAGTATGGCTTTTTTTCTTAAAAAACGACATAGTATAGTAAGGCTTTTTACCTAAAAAACGACATAGTATAGTAAGGCTTTTTTCGTAAAAAACGACATAGTATAGTAAGGTTTTTTTTCATAAAAAAACGACATAGTATAGTAACGCTTTTTTATTAAAAAATGACATAGTTAAAGCTTTTTTTTCGTAAAATAACGACCATGTATAGTCAGGCTTTTTTCGTAAAAATCGACATAGTATAGTAAGGCTTTTTTTCTTAAAAACGACATAGTATAGTAAGGCTTTTTTTCTTAAAAAAACGACATAGTATAGTAAGGCTTTTTTTCTTAAAAAACGACATAGTATAGTAAGGCTTTTTTCCTTAAAAAAACGACATAGTATAGTAAGGCTTTTTTCCTAAAAAAAAACGACATAGTATAGTAAGGCTTTTTTCCTAAAAAAAAAACGACATAGTATAGTAAGGCTTTTTTCCTAAAAAAAACGACATAGTATAGTAAGGCTTTTTTCCTAAAAAAAACGACATAGTATAGTAAGGCTTTTTTCCTAAAAAAAACGACATAGTATAGTAAGGCTTTTTTCCTAAAAAAACGACATAGTATAGTAAGGCTTTTTTCCCCTAAAAAACGACATAGTATAGTAAGGCTTTTTTTCTTAAAAAACGACATAGTATAGTAAGGCTTTTTTTTCTTAAAAAACGACATAGTATAGTAAGGCTTTTTTCCTAAAAAAAACGACATAGTATAGTAAGGCTTTTTTCCCCTAAAAAACGACATAGTATAGTAAGGCTTTTTTTCTTAAAAAACGACATAGTATAGTAAGGCTTTTTTTCTTAAAAAACGACATAGTATAGTAAGGCTTTTTTTCTTAAAAAACGACATAGTATAGTAAGGCTTTTTTTCTTAAAAAACGACATAGTATAGTAAGGCTTTTTTTCCTAAAAAAAACGACATAGTATAGTAAGGCTTTTTTTCCTAAAAAAAACGACATAGTATAGTAAGGCTTTTTTCCTAAAAAAAATGACATAGTATAGTAAGGCTTTTTTCCTAAAAAAACGACATAGTATAGTAAGGCTTTTTTTCTTAAAAAACGACATAGTATAGTAAGGCTTTTTTCCTAAAAAAACGACATAGTATAGTAAGGCTTTTTTCCTAAAAAAACGACATAGTATAGTAAGGCTTTTTTTCTTAAAAAACGACATAGTATAGTAAGGCTTTTTTTCTTAAAAAACGACATAGTATAGTAAGGCTTTTTTTCTTAAAAAACGACATAGTATAGTAAGGCTTTTTTTCTTAAAAAACGACATAGTATAGTAAGGCTTTTTTCCTTAAAAAAACGACATAGTATAGTAAGGCTTTTTTCCTAAAAAAACGACATAGTATAGTAAGGCTTTTTTCCTAAAAAAAAACGACATAGTATAGTAAGGCTTTTTTCCTAAAAAAAACGACATAGTATAGTAAGGCTTTTTTCCTAAAAAAAACGACATAGTATAGTAAGGCTTTTTTCCTAAAAAAAACGACATAGTATAGTAAGGCTTTTTTCCTAAAAAAAACGACATAGTATAGTAAGGCTTTTTTCCCCTAAAAAACGACATAGTATAGTAAGGCTTTTTTTCTTAAAAAACGACATAGTATAGTAAGGCTTTTTTTCTTAAAAAACGACATAGTATAGTAAGGCTTTTTTCCTAAAAAAAAAACGACATAGTATAGTAAGGCTTTTTTTCCTAAAAAAAACGACATAGTATAGTAAGGCTTTTTTCCTAAAAAAACGACATAGTATAGTAAGGCTTTTTTCCTAAAAAAACGACATAGTATAGTAAGGCTTTTTTTCTTAAAAAACGACATAGTATAGTAAGGCTTTTTTTCTTAAAAAACGACATAGTATAGTAAGGCTTTTTTTCTTAAAAAACGACATAGTATAGTAAGGCTTTTTTTCTTAAAAAACGACATAGTAAAGTAAGGCTTTTTTCCCTAAAAAACGACATAGTATAGTAAGGCTTTTTTCCTAAAAAAACGACATAGTATAGTAAGGCTTTTTTCCTAAAAAAACGACATAGTATAGTAAGGCTTTTTCCCCCTAAAAAACGACATAGTATAGTAAGGCTTTTTCCTCTAAAAATAGACATAGTATAGTAAGGCTTTTTTTCTTAAAAAACGACATAGTATAGTAAGGCTTTTTTTCTTAAACGACATAGTATAGTAAGGCTTTTTTCCTAAAAAAAAACGACATAGTATAGTAAGGCTTTTTTCTTTAAAAACGACATAGTAAAGTAAGGCTTTTTTCCCTAAAAAACGACCTAGTATAGTAAGGCTTTAAAAAAAAAACGACATAGTATAGTAAGGCTTTAAAAAAAAAACGACATAGTATAGTAAGGCTTTAAAAAAAAAAAAAACGACATAGTATAGTAAGGCTTTTTTCCTAAAAAACGACATAGTATAGTAAGGCCTTTTTCTTTAAAAAAACGACATAGTATTGTACGGCTTTTTTTCCCTAAAAAACGACATAGTATAGTAAGGCTTTTTTTCCCTAAAATACGACATAGTATAGTAAGGCTTTTTTTCTAAAAAAATGACATAGTATAGTAAGGCTTTCCCCCCCTAAAAAACGACATAGTATAGTAAGGCTTTTTTCCCTAAAAAACGACATAGTATAGTATGGCTTTTTTTCTTAAAAAACGACATAGTATAGTAAGGCTTTTTACCTAAAAAACGACATAGTATAGTAAGGCTTTTTTCGTAAAAAACGACATAGTATAGTAAGGTTTTTTTTCATAAAAAAACGACATAGTATAGTAACGCTTTTTTATTAAAAAATGACATAGTTAAAGCTTTTTTTTCGTAAAATAACGACCATGTATAGTCAGGCTTTTTTCGTAAAAATCGACATAGTATAGTAAGGCTTTTTTTCTTAAAAACGACATAGTATAGTAAGGCTTTTTTTCTTAAAAAAACGACATAGTATAGTAAGGCTTTTTTTCTTAAAAAACGACATAGTATAGTAAGGCTTTTTTCCTTAAAAAAACGACATAGTATAGTAAGGCTTTTTTCCTAAAAAAAAACGACATAGTATAGTAAGGCTTTTTTCCTAAAAAAAAAACGACATAGTATAGTAAGGCTTTTTTCCTAAAAAAAACGACATAGTATAGTAAGGCTTTTTTCCTAAAAAAAACGACATAGTATAGTAAGGCTTTTTTCCTAAAAAAAACGACATAGTATAGTAAGGCTTTTTTCCTAAAAAAACGACATAGTATAGTAAGGCTTTTTTCCCCTAAAAAACGACATAGTATAGTAAGGCTTTTTTTCTTAAAAAACGACATAGTATAGTAAGGCTTTTTTTTCTTAAAAAACGACATAGTATAGTAAGGCTTTTTTCCTAAAAAAAACGACATGGTATAGTAAGGCTTTTTTTCCTAAAAAAAACGACATAGTATAGTAAGGCTTTTTTCCTAAAAAAACGACATAGTATAGTAAGGCTTTTTTCCTAAAAAAACGACATAGTATAGTAAGGCTTTTTTTCTTAAAAAACGACATAGTATAGTAAGGCTTTTTTTCTTAAAAAACGACATAGTATAGTAAGGCTTTTTTTCTTAAAAAACGACATAGTATAGTAAGGCTTTTTTCTTTAAAAACGACATAGTAAAGTAAGGCTTTTTTCCCTAAAAAACGACATAGTATAGTAAGGCTTTTTTCCTAAAAAAAACGACATAGTATAGTAAGGCTTTTTTCCCCTAAAAAACGACATAGTATAGTAAGGCTTTTTTTCTTAAAAAACGACATAGTATAGTAAGGCTTTTTTTCTTAAAAAACGACATAGTATAGTAAGGCTTTTTTTCTTAAAAAACGACATAGTATAGTAAGGCTTTTTTTCTTAAAAAACGACATAGTATAGTAAGGCTTTTTTTCCTAAAAAAAACGACATAGTATAGTAAGGCTTTTTTCCTAAAAAAAACGACATAGTATAGTAAGGCTTTTTTCCTAAAAAAAATGACATAGTATAGTAAGGCTTTTTTCCTAAAAAAACGACATAGTATAGTAAGGCTTTTTTTCTTAAAAAACGACATAGTATAGTAAGGCTTTTTTTCTTAAAAAACGACATAGTATAGTAAGGCTTTTTTTCTTAAAAAACGACATAGTATAGTAAGGCTTTTTTCCTAAAAAAAAACGACATAGTATAGTAAGGCTTTTTTCCTAAAAAAAACGACATAGTATAGTAAGGCTTTTTTCCTAAAAAAAACGACATAGTATAGTAAGGCTTTTTTCCTAAAAAAAAACGACATAGTATAGTAAGGCTTTTTTCCTAAAAAAACGACATAGTATAGTAAGGCTTTTTTCTTTAAAAACGACATAGTATAGTAAGGCTTTTTTCCTAAAAAAAACGACATAGTATAGTAAGGCTTTAAAAAAAAAAAAAACGACATAGTATAGTAAGGCTTTTTTCCTAAAAAACGACATAGTATAGTAAGGCCTTTTTCTTTAAAAAAACGACATAGTATTGTACGGCTTTTTTTCCCTAAAAAACGACATAGTATAGTAAGGCTTTTTTTCCCTAAAATACGACATAGTATAGTAAGGCTTTTTTTCTAAAAAAATGACATAGTATAGTAAGGCTTTCCCCCCCTAAAAAACGACATAGTATAGTAAGGCTTTTTTCCCTAAAAAACGACATAGTATAGTATGGCTTTTTTTCTTAAAAAACGACATAGTATAGTAAGGCTTTTTACCTAAAAAACGACATAGTATAGTAAGGCTTTTTTCGTAAAAAACGACATAGTATAGTAAGGTTTTTTTTCATAAAAAAACGACATAGTATAGTAACGCTTTTTTATTAAAAAATGACATAGTTAAAGCTTTTTTTTCGTAAAATAACGACCATGTATAGTCAGGCTTTTTTCGTAAAAATCGACATAGTATAGTAAGGCTTTTTTTCTTAAAAACGACATAGTATAGTAAGGCTTTTTTTCTTAAAAAAACGACATAGTATAGTAAGGCTTTTTTTCTTAAAAAACGACATAGTATAGTAAGGCTTTTTTCCTTAAAAAAACGACATAGTATAGTAAGGCTTTTTTCCTAAAAAAAAACGACATAGTATAGTAAGGCTTTTTTCCTAAAAAAAAAACGACATAGTATAGTAAGGCTTTTTTTCCTAAAAAAAACGACATAGTATAGTAAGGCTTTTTTCCTAAAAAAAACGACATAGTATAGTAAGGCTTTTTTCCTAAAAAAAACGACATAGTATAGTAAGGCTTTTTTCCTAAAAAAACGACATAGTATAGTAAGGCTTTTTTCCCCTAAAAAACGACATAGTATAGTAAGGCTTTTTTTCTTAAAAAACGACATAGTATAGTAAGGCTTTTTTTTCTTAAAAAACGACATAGTATAGTAAGGCTTTTTTCCTAAAAAAAACGACATGGTATAGTAAGGCTTTTTTTCCTAAAAAAAACGACATAGTATAGTAAGGCTTTTTTCCTAAAAAAACGACATAGTATAGTAAGGCTTTTTTCCTAAAAAAACGACATAGTATAGTAAGGCTTTTTTTCTTAAAAAACGACATAGTATAGTAAGGCTTTTTTTCTTAAAAAACGACATAGTATAGTAAGGCTTTTTTTCTTAAAAAACGACATAGTATAGTAAGGCTTTTTTCTTTAAAAACGACATAGTAAAGTAAGGCTTTTTTCCCTAAAAAACGACATAGTATAGTAAGGCTTTTTTCCTAAAAAAAACGACATAGTATAGTAAGGCTTTTTTCCCCTAAAAAACGACATAGTATAGTAAGGCTTTTTTTCTTAAAAAACGACATAGTATAGTAAGGCTTTTTTTCTTAAAAAACGACATAGTATAGTAAGGCTTTTTTTCTTAAAAAACGACATAGTATAGTAAGGCTTTTTTTCTTAAAAAACGACATAGTATAGTAAGGCTTTTTTTCCTAAAAAAAACGACATAGTATAGTAAGGCTTTTTTCCTAAAAAAAACGACATAGTATAGTAAGGCTTTTTTCCTAAAAAAAATGACATAGTATAGTAAGGCTTTTTTCCTAAAAAAACGACATAGTATAGTAAGGCTTTTTTTCTTAAAAAACGACATAGTATAGTAAGGCTTTTTTTCTTAAAAAACGACATAGTATAGTAAGGCTTTTTTTCTTAAAAAACGACATAGTATAGTAAGGCTTTTTTCCTAAAAAAAACGACATAGTATAGTAAGGCTTTTTTCCTAAAAAAAACGACATAGTATAGTAAGGCTTTTTTCCTAAAAAAAACGACATAGTATAGTAAGGCTTTTTTCCTAAAAAAAAACGACATAGTATAGTAAGGCTTTTTTCCTAAAAAAACGACATAGTATAGTAAGGCTTTTTTCTTTAAAAACGACATAGTATAGTAAGGCTTTTTTCCTAAAAAAAACGACATAGTATAGTAAGGCTTTTTTCCTAAAAAAACGACATAGTATAGTAAGGCTTTTTTCCTAAAAAAACGACATAGTATAGTAAGGCTTTTTTTCTTAAAAAACGACATAGTATAGTAAGGCTTTTTTTCTTAAAAAACGACATAGTATAGTAAGGCTTTTTTTCTTAAAAAACGACATAGTATAGTAAGGCTTTTTTTCTTAAAAAACGACATAGTATAGTAAGGCTTTTTTCCTTAAAAAAACGACATAGTATAGTAAGGCTTTTTTCCTAAAAAAACGACATAGTATAGTAAGGCTTTTTTCCTAAAAAAAAACGACATAGTATAGTAAGGCTTTTTTCCTAAAAAAAACGACATAGTATAGTAAGGCTTTTTTCCTAAAAAAAACGACATAGTATAGTAAGGCTTTTTTCCTAAAAAAAACGACATAGTATAGTAAGGCTTTTTTCCTAAAAAAAACGACATAGTATAGTAAGGCTTTTTTCCCCTAAAAAACGACATAGTATAGTAAGGCTTTTTTTCTTAAAAAACGACATAGTATAGTAAGGCTTTTTTTCTTAAAAAACGACATAGTATAGTAAGGCTTTTTTCCTAAAAAAAAAACGACATAGTATAGTAAGGCTTTTTTTCCTAAAAAAAACGACATAGTATAGTAAGGCTTTTTTCCTAAAAAAACGACATAGTATAGTAAGGCTTTTTTCCTAAAAAAACGACATAGTATAGTAAGGCTTTTTTTCTTAAAAAACGACATAGTATAGTAAGGCTTTTTTTCTTAAAAAACGACATAGTATAGTAAGGCTTTTTTTCTTAAAAAACGACATAGTATAGTAAGGCTTTTTTCTTTAAAAACGACATAGTAAAGTAAGGCTTTTTTCCCTAAAAAACGACATAGTATAGTAAGGCTTTTTTCCTAAAAAAACGACATAGTATAGTAAGGCTTTTTTCCTAAAAAAACGACATAGTATAGTAAGGCTTTTTCCCCCTAAAAAACGACATAGTATAGTAAGGCTTTTTCCTCTAAAAATAGACATAGTATAGTAAGGCTTTTTTTCTTAAAAAACGACATAGTATAGTAAGGCTTTTTTTCTTAAACGACATAGTATAGTAAGGCTTTTTTTCTAAAAAAATGACATAGTATAGTAAGGCTTTCCCCCCCTAAAAAACGACATAGTATAGTAAGGCTTTTTTCCCTAAAAAACGACATAGTATAGTATGGCTTTTTTTCTTAAAAAACGACATAGTATAGTAAGGCTTTTTACCTAAAAAACGACATAGTATAGTAAGGCTTTTTTCGTAAAAAACGACATAGTATAGTAAGGTTTTTTTTCATAAAAAAACGACATAGTATAGTAACGCTTTTTTATTAAAAAATGACATAGTTAAAGCTTTTTTTTCGTAAAATAACGACCATGTATAGTCAGGCTTTTTTCGTAAAAATCGACATAGTATAGTAAGGCTTTTTTTCTTAAAAACGACATAGTATAGTAAGGCTTTTTTTCTTAAAAAAACGACATAGTATAGTAAGGCTTTTTTTCTTAAAAAACGACATAGTATAGTAAGGCTTTTTTCCTTAAAAAAACGACATAGTATAGTAAGGCTTTTTTCCTAAAAAAAAACGACATAGTATAGTAAGGCTTTTTTCCTAAAAAAAAAACGACATAGTATAGTAAGGCTTTTTTTTCTAAAAAAAACGACATAGTATAGTAAGGCTTTTTTCCTAAAAAAAACGACATAGTATAGTAAGGCTTTTTTCCTAAAAAAAACGACATAGTATAGTAAGGCTTTTTTCCTAAAAAAACGACATAGTATAGTAAGGCTTTTTTCCCCTAAAAAACGACATAGTATAGTAAGGCTTTTTTTCTTAAAAAACGACATAGTATAGTAAGGCTTTTTTTTCTTAAAAAACGACATAGTATAGTAAGGCTTTTTTCCTAAAAAAAACGACATGGTATAGTAAGGCTTTTTTTCCTAAAAAAAACGACATAGTATAGTAAGGCTTTTTTCCTAAAAAAACGACATAGTATAGTAAGGCTTTTTTCCTAAAAAAACGACATAGTATAGTAAGGCTTTTTTTCTTAAAAAACGACATAGTATAGTAAGGCTTTTTTTCCTTAAAAAACGACATAGTATAGTAAGGCTTTTTTTCTTAAAAAACGACATAGTATAGTAAGGCTTTTTTCTTTAAAAACGACATAGTAAAGTAAGGCTTTTTTCCCTAAAAAACGACATAGTATAGTAAGGCTTTTTTCCTAAAAAAAACGACATAGTATAGTAAGGCTTTTTTCCCCTAAAAAACGACATAGTATAGTAAGGCTTTTTTTCTTAAAAAACGACATAGTATAGTAAGGCTTTTTTTCTTAAAAAACGACATAGTATAGTAAGGCTTTTTTTCTTAAAAAACGACATAGTATAGTAAGGCTTTTTTTCTTAAAAAACGACATAGTATAGTAAGGCTTTTTTTCCTAAAAAAAACGACATAGTATAGTAAGGCTTTTTTCCTAAAAAAAACGACATAGTATAGTAAGGCTTTTTTCCTAAAAAAAATGACATAGTATAGTAAGGCTTTTTTCCTAAAAAAACGACATAGTATAGTAAGGCTTTTTTTCTTAAAAAACGACATAGTATAGTAAGGCTTTTTTTCTTAAAAAACGACATAGTATAGTAAGGCTTTTTTTCTTAAAAAACGACATAGTATAGTAAGGCTTTTTTCCTAAAAAAAAACGACATAGTATAGTAAGGCTTTTTTCCTAAAAAAAACGACATAGTATAGTAAGGCTTTTTTCCTAAAAAAAACGACATAGTATAGTAAGGCTTTTTTCCTAAAAAAAAAACGACATAGTATAGTAAGGCTTTTTTCCTAAAAAAACGACATAGTATAGTAAGGCTTTTTTCTTTAAAAACGACATAGTATAGTAAGGCTTTTTTCCTAAAAAAAACGACATAGTATAGTAAGGCTTTTTTCCTAAAAAAACGACATAGTATAGTAAGGCTTTTTTCCTAAAAAAACGACATAGTATAGTAAGGCTTTTTTTCTTAAAAAACGACATAGTATAGTAAGGCTTTTTTTCTTAAAAAACGACATAGTATAGTAAGGCTTTTTTTCTTAAAAAACGACATAGTATAGTAAGGCTTTTTTTCTTAAAAAACGACATAGTATAGTAAGGCTTTTTTCCTTAAAAAAACGACATAGTATAGTAAGGCTTTTTTCCTAAAAAAACGACATAGTATAGTAAGGCTTTTTTCCTAAAAAAAAACGACATAGTATAGTAAGGCTTTTTTCCTAAAAAAAACGACATAGTATAGTAAGGCTTTTTTCCTAAAAAAAACGACATAGTATAGTAAGGCTTTTTTCCTAAAAAAAACGACATAGTATAGTAAGGCTTTTTTCCTAAAAAAAACGACATAGTATAGTAAGGCTTTTTTCCCCTAAAAAACGACATAGTATAGTAAGGCTTTTTTTCTTAAAAAACGACATAGTATAGTAAGGCTTTTTTTCTTAAAAAACGACATAGTATAGTAAGGCTTTTTTCCTAAAAAAAAAACGACATAGTATAGTAAGGCTTTTTTTCCTAAAAAAAACGACATAGTATAGTAAGGCTTTTTTCCTAAAAAAACGACATAGTATAGTAAGGCTTTTTTCCTAAAAAAACGACATAGTATAGTAAGGCTTTTTTTCTTAAAAAACGACATAGTATAGTAAGGCTTTTTTTCTTAAAAAACGACATAGTATAGTAAGGCTTTTTTTCTTAAAAAACGACATAGTATAGTAAGGCTTTTTTCTTTAAAAACGACATAGTAAAGTAAGGCTTTTTTCCCTAAAAAACGACATAGTATAGTAAGGCTTTTTTCCTAAAAAAACGACATAGTATAGTAAGGCTTTTTTCCTAAAAAAACGACATAGTATAGTAAGGCTTTTTCCCCCTAAAAAACGACATAGTATAGTAAGGCTTTTTCCTCTAAAAATAGACATAGTATAGTAAGGCTTTTTTTCTTAAAAAACGACATAGTATAGTAAGGCTTTTTTTCTTAAACGACATAGTATAGTAAGGCTTTTTTCCTAAAAAAAAACGACATAGTATAGTAAGGCTTTTTTCTTTAAAAACGACATAGTAAAGTAAGGCTTTTTTCCCTAAAAAACGACCTAGTATAGTAAGGCTTTAAAAAAAAAACGACATAGTATAGTAAGGCTTTAAAAAAAAAACGACATAGTATAGTAAGGCTTTAAAAAAAAAAAAAACGACATAGTATAGTAAGGCTTTTTTCCTAAAAAACGACATAGTATAGTAAGGCCTTTTTCTTTAAAAAAACGACATAGTATTGTACGGCTTTTTTTCCCTAAAAAACGACATAGTATAGTAAGGCTTTTTTTCCCTAAAATACGACATAGTATAGTAAGGCTTTTTTTCTAAAAAAACGACATAGTATAGTAAGGCTTTCCCCCCCTAAAAAACGACATAGTATAGTAAGGCTTTTTTCCCTAAAAAACGACATAGTATAGTATGGCTTTTTTTCTTAAAAAACGACATAGTATAGTAAGGCTTTTTACCTAAAAAACGACATAGTATAGTAAGGCTTTTTTCGTAAAAAACGACATAGTATAGTAAGGTTTTTTTTCATAAAAAAACGACATAGTATAGTAACGCTTTTTTATTAAAAAATGACATAGTTAAAGCTTTTTTTCGTAAAATAACGACCATGTATAGTCAGGCTTTTTTCGTAAAAATCGACATAGTATAGTAAGGCTTTTTTTCTTAAAAAACGACATAGTATAGTAAGGCTTTTTTTCTTAAAAAAACGACATAGTATAGTAAGGCTTTTTTTCTTAAAAAACGACATAGTATAGTAAGGCTTTTTTCCTTAAAAAAACGACATAGTATAGTAAGGCTTTTTTCCTAAAAAAAAACGACATAGTATAGTAAGGCTTTTTTCCTAAAAAAAAAACGACATAGTATAGTAAGGCTTTTTTCCTAAAAAAAAACGACATAGTATAGTAAGGCTTTTTTCCTAAAAAAAACGACATAGTATAGTAAGGCTTTTTTCCTAAAAAAAACGACATAGTATAGTAAGGCTTTTTTCCTAAAAAAACGACATAGTATAGTAAGGCTTTTTTCCCCTAAAAAACGACATAGTATAGTAAGGCTTTTTTTCTTAAAAAACGACATAGTATAGTAAGGCTTTTTTTTCTTAAAAAACGACATAGTATAGTAAGGCTTTTTTTCCTAAAAAAAACGACATAGTATAGTAAGGCTTTTTTTCCTAAAAAAAACGACATAGTATAGTAAGGCTTTTTTCCTAAAAAAACGACATAGTATAGTAAGGCTTTTTTCCTAAAAAAACGACATAGTATAGTAAGGCTTTTTTTCTTAAAAAACGACATAGTATAGTAAGGCTTTTTTTCTTAAAAAACGACATAGTATAGTAAGGCTTTTTTTCTTAAAAAACGACATAGTATAGTAAGGCTTTTTTCTTTAAAAACGACATAGTATAGTAAGGCTTTTTTCCCTAAAAAACGACATAGTATAGTAAGGCTTTTTTCCTAAAAAAACGACATAGTATAGTAAGGCTTTTTTCCTAAAAAAAACGACATAGTATAGTAAGGCTTTTCCCCCCTAAAAAACGACATAGTATAGTAAGGCTTTTTCCTCTAAAAATAGACATAGTATAGTAAGGCTTTTTTTCTTAAAAAACGACATAGTATAGTAAGGCTTTTTTTCTTAAACGACATAGTATAGTAAGGCTTTTTTCCTAAAAAAAAACGACATAGTATAGTAAGGCTTTTTTCTTTAAAAACAACATAGTAAAGTAAGGCTTTTTTCCCTAAAAAACGACCTAGTATAGTAAGGCTTTAAAAAAAAAACGACATAGTATAGTAAGGCTTTTAAAAAAAAAAAAACGACATAGTATAGTAAGGCTTTTTTCCTAAAAAACGACATAGTATAGTAAGGCCTTTTTCTTTAAAAAACGACATAGTATAGTACGGCTTTTTTTCCCTAAAAAACGACATAGTATAGTAAGGCTTTTTTTCCCTAAAATACGACATAGTATAGTAAGGCTTTCCCCCCCTAAAAAACGACATAGTATAGTAAGGCTTTTTTCCCTAAAAAACGACATAGTATAGTATGGCTTTTTTTCTTAAAAAACGACATAGTATAGTAAGGCTTTTTACCTAAAAAACGACATAGTATAGTAAGGTTTTTTTTCATAAAAAAACGACATAGTATAGTAACGCTTTTTTATTAAAAAATGACATAGTTAAAGCTTTTTTTTCGTAAAATAACGACCATGTATAGTCAGGCTTTTTTCGTAAAAATCGACATAGTATAGTAAGGCTTTTTTCATTAAAAAACGACATAGTATAGTAAGGCTTTTTCGTAAAAAACGCCATAGTATAGTAAGGCTTTTTTCTTGAAAATAATCGCCTTGTCTGGAAAAGGAAAAATAGCACTTGGCACTCGCTAACTAATTTTCATTCTTTATCTTGATTGTTTATTACATTTCTTGTAAGATTTCTCTATCCCGTAATTGTTTGGCAACCCCCAAATACTTTGGTTAAATCAACTTTTCCCTGTTTAGCATCAAGATGAAACTACTTCCCCAAAAACAACAACTATGCCAATCTGTTGAATCTCCAGGCTTTATATAGGCTAACTTATGCTTGTTTGTGTGCAAATTTTCCCTGTTTAGCACCAAGATGCAGCTCTTCTAGCATGCCTAGAGCACTCTTGAGGTTATAGAAGAGGAGTCTGGGCCAGATCAAGGTAAAACTACACCCCCCCCCCCAAAGATGAATCTCCATTCTATATGTTCTAACTTTTGCTATTTTTTTTTGCATGCAACAGGCCTGAGATCTTCCTCACAAGTTGCCCACTTGAATCATATGGTGTCTCTGTACTTCTGAAAATCCAAATTAAATACAAGCCTAAATCATCATGTTTCACTGGCCATTCATTTCCACAGCTCTTTGACTAAATCTTTAAGGTAAGAAGGATCTCAGTTAATGTTAGAGCAGGAATTCTAAGTGTTTATTCCCCCAGTTTTTTAAAAATTCTATATACACCATATTTTCTCATTTTATTTTTTGTAAGTGTATATACCCCATTTTTTCTATTTTTATTTCCTAAGTTTATTCCCCCAGCTTTTTTAAAATTCTATATACACCATATTTTCTAAGTGTTTATTCCCCCAGATTTTATTTTCTAAGTGTTTATTCCCCCCAGCTTTTTTAAAAAAAAATTATTAAGTGCATATACCCCCAGTTTTTTCCTAATTTTATTTTCTAAGTGTTTTCCCATTTTTTTTCCTAATTTTATTTTCTAAGTGTTTATTCCCCCATCTTTTTTCCTAATTTTATTTTCTAAGTGTTTATTCCCCCAGTTTATTTTTTTCTTCTAATTTTATTTTCTAAGTGTTTATTCCCCCCAGCTTTTTTAAAAAAAAATTATTAAGTGCATATACCCCCAGTTTTTTCCTAATTTTATTTTCTAAGTATTTATTCCCCCATCTTTTTTCTTCTAATTTTATTTTCTAAGTGTTTATTCCCCATTTCTTAATTTTTATTTTCTAAGTGTATTTTACAAAAAATAATTGTAAGTGTAAAATTGTTTTGTGAACCTTAAACTAAAATGTCTTGTCTACAGGTGGACAAACCAGAGAAAAGACTACACTAATCAACACTTCAATGTAATGTCAACTAAGTATGCAAAAGTTGAAATGTTTACCTGTAAATAAAAATTTAACTTGCATTGTTACCTGCATTTTTTGTTAGATTAAAAACAAACACATGTATACATTTAAAAACTTTTATTTTGAAAAACTTCAGAGATTTTCAAATGGATGAAGAAATCTGGAAAATAAAAGGGGGTCAATACAAAGTAAAACACCATTCACAAGGTCTCAGCTTTTATTTTGAAAAACTCCACTGATAGGTTTTCGCGTAACCACCAGCCCCGCGAAAAGGGGGGTGCCTCAGGCTATCTGTACATAGGCAGGAAACCTTGTCCCCCCTGTGGAATTCTGGAAAACAAAAAAAGGGGGTCAATACACTGAGTTAAGTAAAAAACCATTCACAAGGTCTTACCTTTTATTTTGAAAAACTTTGGAGATAGGTTCTGGCGTAACACCCAGCACCGAGAAATGGGGGGGTGCATCAGACTATCTGTACATAGGCAGGAAACCTTGTCCCCCTTGTGGAATTCTGGAAAACAAAAAAAAGGGGTCAATACACAAAGTTAAGTAAAAAACCATTCACTAGGTCTTACCTTTTATTTTGAAAAAGTTTGGAGATTCACGTAACCACCAGCACCGAGAAAAAAGGGGGGTGCCTCAGCCTCTGTACATAGGCAGGAAACCTTGTCCTCCTTGGGTGGAACTCTGGAAAACAAAAAGGGGTCAAGGCACAATAGATTAAATTACATAAAAAGAAATACAGACTGGGGCCTAATGGAGTCAAATTGAACTAAAAAAACTCCTACATTTAGCTTTTTTCTACAAAACATCAAAAGGGTACCCATTATTCTGACACTGCAAAAGAAGGCAATATTAGACATATTCCTGATGGTCTGGTTTTCTTTTTGTCTGCTGCAGAAAGACTAAAAAATGATCCGAGTCTTTAAACGCCCCAACCCAGTCTAGTTTTCCTCCACAAACAAATAATCAGGATCTTGATGTAGTGGGACATGGGCCCACAAGGTACAAATTACACGAAGATAAATAAAATAAATCCTACTTCTGCCTGGAGTTTTTCAGTCAATTTCAAAACGATTTATTTTTAAAAAAATATCCAAAAAGCTTCCGTTTTTCTCTTATGCCAAGGAAAAAAATGTTTAAATGAGTCAAAAATGACACCTGCACTATTGTTGAATAAATGTCTCACTTAGGTTTTGTCAAAACCACATTTAAAACTAAAAATGAAACGGTCCAAGCCCTGAAGTCTTTAAGAAAGTTAACGGGGTAAAAGTATATAATCTATTTGAGTGCACAGTTCCACTACATGTCAGAATTTTTTGTACCAATTACCAATTTCGTCATACGCAGTTATCTGGGTATGATGACAAAGCCTATGTTTACTTATTATTTGTAAGTTCAGAAAGATGTGAAACTCACAAGCGGAAGCTACTCCTACACTTGCCACTATAGTATTTTTTTTAATTAAATTCAATAGAGATGACCCTACTTTACAGTTTTTCATTTATCGCAGCCATGTCTGGTCTACATTAACCGCGATAATCGAGGGATTACAGTTTATTCCTTACACGTCCACTAATGGCATTTGTGTGGGTGACTTATCCACAGGTTTTTGCTATTAAAAAAACACCAAACTAGTTAGTGTTTTCATTCAAAAGTTGAACGTATCATGATGAAAAACGAGCCAATTGCGAAAAGCCTTGAATACTGAACGCTGACGTTTAAATATTAAACGGATAGAGAAAATCGGAACTATTTAAAAATGACTCACTTTGTTATGGCGTCGACAAGATGCCCCTTTCTGGTCGTTTTGGCCACATTCTTGATATTTCCCAGCAGTCTGTGCTCGTTGAGGAACTGAAACACACAATGGAATGATTACTTTTTAAACAAAGAGCGATCGGTAACGCCATGTAGCCAATTTGTTTGCAAACATTTTGCTGTCTGCACACGCATGGGGCTAGCTAGCTACATCACGTCAACGAATCATGCTCTTATCACTCTCAAGACGAGAAGTGGGGCTTCGAAATCCCCAAATGACAACGTACCGAATGTCCTGCATCGTCCTGTGAGAAGTTTGTCAGGCTTTCTTCGGCAAATCGTCACTTTTCAGCTGCTCTCTCTCTGCAGTGCACGACCGTGCTGCCTCCAGGCTCGTAAGCCATTTTGGGTTTGACGTCGACTATTTGAACTCTGACCTCGGCCACGCCTATTAAAGATACACACACACAAAATATAAATTGTTTTCATAATAACGTGCGTTAGTCAGCGTGTGTGTGTGTGTGGGGGGGGGGCTTTAAATGCTTTTTGGTTGGACTTTAATACTTAAAAAAATACATTGTTTTCATAATAACGTGCATTAGTCAGTGGGTGGGGCGGGGGCGGGGCTGTAAATACGTGTTGATTGGGCATTCATACTTAAAAAAACACATTTTTTTCATCATAACGTGCATTAGTTAGTGGAGGGAGCTGTAAATATTTTTGGGTTGGGCTTTAATCCTTTAAAATACATACAGTATTGCACATTATGAACATTGTGATGACATGCACTTTAGTGTTTGTTTTTTACTTCTAGACATTTAAACAGTGGCAGTGCATTTTTTTTTGCCGTTTCACGTATGGACGTATATGGATGTATCGACGTTCATCGCTGTCTTTTTACCGTGGAAATGATACTCCAGGCCCGGTTCTGATGTCTAAAAAGCTCCAGTATTTGTATTTAATCAATAAATGCTGTTTTCGGCTGGATTTTACCCCATTTTCTGGCAATGTTTGCCCGTACGCCATTGACGTTTATTACTGTCTTTTCCCGGGAAAATCACCCCCTGGCCCGGTTGTAATGTCTGAAAAGCTCCAGTATTTGTATTTAATCATGAAATGCTGCTAGGAAGTGGATTTTACCCCATTTTTGTGCATTGATTTATTGATTATTTTTTTACGTGTCGCAGCTGTAGCTGCAGTAGAGGTTTTATAGCCATAAAATAGTTTTTGAGGGTTGGATTGATACGTTGAAGGCACTATGAGAAAATGCACGGACGGCCACTGAAAAATAGACACCAAAAAATACAGTTTTGTTTTCATAAAAACGATTATTAGACTAATACACATTATTAAAACAATGTATATTTTGTGTTGTTATGAATTATTTGCTATAAAAAATAACTTAAAGGTTTGTGTACCAATGTGAAAGCCACTAGTTTGATGATTGTGTTTGGGCAGTGTTCACAAAAACAGCAGGTAACTCTGGGTATTTGTTGGAGAAAACAATTTAGCTGTGTTCTGACAGTTGTGAAGTTTTTACTAATTTGATAATTCCTGGCCTATCTAGACATCCTGTTGCTTTATTTGAAAGAAAAGTGGTAATATTGTGAGAATCTTTTACTTCAACAAATGTATAGGTTAACGCCCACTTTGGGCGGAGCCAATGAAGGCTTTAAGAAATGGAGTCAGAACAGCAATGTTGCCTTTTAAAGAGAAATGGTCATGGAAGCTTCAATTAATGTCTTGCCTATATTTTGTTAACACTTGTTTCACCAGATCTTTAAGAACAAAAAAAAGAACATCCAACAGTGTCTATTTTGTTGTGCATTTCACATCTACGCTTTCAATATTGCTACATCTGAATCAATCTAACCCTCAATAACTATTTTATGGCTATAAAACCTGTACAGCAGCTACAGCTGCGACACATAAAAAAGCATCAATAATAACCTCAAACAATTGAAATATTATTTAGGAATATAGCCACATTTTACTCACCAAAAATCCTTTGTATTTGTACACAAAATCCATCCTTCTTTTCTATTGCCATCAAAGCTAATGCTGAAAGTCGAGCCTGTCCTGCCGTATTTCTGGCATACGTTTTTATTCGATTTGGGGCTGAAAATGTCCGTTCCCGGTTGTGACTGGCTTGCTTGCTTGCTTCGGAGTGGTCTGACCTTTCTTAATGATGTCCAGCATTTCTTGAAAAGTCCCTCTTGAAAATGTCTGACAGTAAATCTGGAACCATATCAATTTCTTCTCCTCCATCAGCCATTGTGGGTTGACAAAACTGCTATGAGTAAATCAACACAACAATATCATACCTGTCAACCTCTGCCGATAACTGCCCTTATAAATGATTATGATTCCCCTTACAAACCCCCCAAAAAACCTTACAAACACCGTACGACGAGTCGTACGGTGTTTGTAAGGTTTTGGGGGGGTTTGTAAGGGGAATCATAATCATTTATAAGGGCAGTTGTCGGCAGAGGTTGACAGGTATGCAATATATAACTGATTGTGAAGGCCTCCAGGTAGATTTCTGACCCTGGCAACAAATAATGGCTGAAATGTGATTGGTTAAATGCTTAAATATGAAAACAAACACTTGGAAGCAGCGCAACCAGGGGGAAAGCAATGAAAGTATTACAGGACAAAATATAATTAACATCAGTCTGTGATTTAGATATTTTTAGGCCAGCAGAGAAGGTCTTGCAGGCCCTGACAGTCCACCACTGGTTTCCATTTCAATGTCCTCGAGGGGCCTTCAAGGGCATCCGAGCGTTAAGATGCCACACAAGTCAGATGGACGATTCCTGTAACGACATTATGCGGGGAACAAACTTCCCTGAAATGCTTGTAGAACGTTGTTGCTCACTTTAAGGATATTAGAAGTCATTTCTGTTATGTATGCCTGACTTCCTGGCAGGAGAAGATCCGATCCAATCAATGAATCGGAAATCGTCCTCATCCGCATTTTTAAAAGACTGGAAACGGGTGGGAAAGGTTAGATTTTTGAAATGTAGTTCATTTTAAGTGATAACTCGTTGATCAATCTAGACTGAAAGCGCATATTTTTAATACGCTATTTATTGGCAAACATAAATATAAAAAAAAACGTGATTTCTTTTCAACATCTGGGTAAAAGGTAATAGCAAGTGGTGCTAAAGGGCCTCTTTGGTGATATTGAAGATTTTGAGAGCATGGTCGGCACCTGCGCTGGCCAACTGCAACCAGCCGCTCTCCTCCGCGGACCCCGCCCGGCCCGCCCGGGGTCTCCAGCGAAGCCTCTTTATGGCCAGAGTGTGGCTTTGTCTGTTGCACGAGCTCAGTAAAGAGAATTAACCAGACAGGGGCAAAACATCTTAAAGGCAGGACAAAAAGACTTTCCATGGTGATGACGAGACCGATATGTGTCTTGCGGAAGGATACGAAGAATCTGTTTCTCCATATCTGATCCAGTCTTGGCCTCCAGGGGGATCTCTAGCAGGCCTCCACCCGAACACAACGATCCGGCCGCACTCCAGTCCTACAGCCAGCAGGTAACTGAGGAAGACATACAGATTTTCACTAAAACAAGTCTACAGTGGTACCTCGACATACGACTGCCCCGACATACGATCAATTTGAGAGACGAGTAAAATTTTGAGCAAATATTTATCTTGAGATACGAGACAAATTTTGATATACGAGCGTACATCGGATGCGAGAGGCTGCTCATAAGAACATCATGGCCACTGCCTCACAACTCCCTCGTGTAACGTCTCTATGAGCACTGGGCGGAGCGTTGCATTTTTTTCAGTGATTTTTTCCCCCGTTAGTCATTGTGAATGGCGAGGCGATCGCTACTGCGAGAATTATATATAGTATTTTGAGTTGGCAAGTGGTTGTGGGTTATCCTATTGTGAGGACATTTGTGTGTCCACTCTTGCTCGTTTTGTGTTTTTGCTGCTTTTCTGTCTTAATGATTTGATTTGGTGTTTCTTAATGATCCCATTGACTTTGATTTGCTTTGTACTTTATGCTTTTGCTTTGTTGTTCTGCGGCCTTTGCGACTGTACTGTCTAACTTATAACTATGCCTTTTCTTGCTACTGTGACAGTGAAATTTCCCGAATACGGAATGAATAAAGTTATCCAATCCAATCCAATCATTTTGGTAAGGTGGGGGAAATAGAACCAACCCGGCAGAAGAAAGGTATCAAAATTTAAAACAAAATTAGAATTAAGTTTGGTGTAAGGTTAGATTAAATTTATTTTTGAGTGTGTCTGCATCGTAATCCAAGTTCATTTAAATTTGTTAATGTTATGTTACGAGCGTGTTGCCGTGCAAAAAGTCCCCCTCTCTCTCTGTCCGTCTCTCTTCCCTCTGCGAAATAAAGGGATTTCTGTACATATGTATTCAAACTCAAGTCCAAAACATTTTAGATTAAGGCAATAACTTGATTTCTGTAGCGTTCTATCAACACTTGAGGGTTAGATCCCAGGTGGCTCCTCACTGTTGGGAGTTTGCATGTAGTCCCTGGGCTTGTGTAGGTTTTATTCAGGTCTCTGGTTTCCTCCCACATCCCAAAAACATGCATGTTAAGCTGGTTGAACACTCTAAATTGCCCCTAGGTACGAGTGTGAGCGTGAATGATTGTCCGTCTCCTTGTGCCCTGCGATTGGCTGGCCACCAATTCAGGGTGTCCCCTAGTGGGTACCCATAGTTAGCTGGGATAGGCTCCAGCACACCCCACGACCATTGTGAGGATAAGCGTTTGAGAAGAGAAATGAATGAATGAATGAAAGTTCCCCTAACTCTTTTATACAGTGTACCTGTTGTCTGAGCAGATTTGAGGGCAAAAAGCAACAGCTGTCGCAGAGTCCCCCACATCCAAGATGGAAGAACACGGCGTCAGCTCAGAAGATGTCACGGTGTCTTCACGCTGGTCCATAACACAAGGTCCCCACACGATCACCTGAAGCACACAACACGTATCGTGACACTGTACGCTGCTCTATTTGGTGTTCCTTATGTGCCAGTAAGTCACCTTTTTGTCCCGACTGGACGTCACAAAGTATTTGCCGTCAGGACTCCAGTCACATGACCAGATGATGCGGCTGTGCACTGAGGTGTCCTTAGTGGTGCAGGCGTACAAAACATACTGAGGTTCTGCCCACGTACACAACAACAACAACAACAACAACAACAAACATGGAGGTGAGCCAAGCAGCAATTCAGTGTTATTGAATAACTAAGAATGTAGTGCGGATAGTGATTTAGCTAAACTGTTTTCCGTTTTTCAGTTTAGAAGTAAAGCTACAACCAAAACTGATCCATGTTTTTGTCTCCCATCAGGTTTTTTCTCTAGTTTATCTACTTTACGATGTTAGTACATGCACACATCTAGCCATATCCTTTGTACAAACTTTATTTTCAACTTTTTTTATCTCGAGGTACCACTGTAGAAGTAGTAGACATCTTTGTAGTACCTGGATCCTGCTGTTTTTGGTGCCACAAAGACCAGGTGCGATCCCTGGAGACGAGCAGCAGCATGGCGGCGTCCGGCGAGAACGCCATTTGCGTGACGGTGAGGGCGTGGCACGGCAGCACCTGCAGCGTGCGCCACGTGGACGCGCTCCACAGCATCACTGTTGCGTGTTCAGCCTTGGATGCCTGCCATAGGAGAACAAAGAAGTACCGTCAGTGCTACCTTGACTTAAAAGAAAAGCTCAATATGCACGAGGGGGCTTTTTTACCTTGCAAGCTGACGCCACCAACGTCCCACCGGCGTCAGACGCCAGGCAAAACATTTCAAATCCGTGGCCGTACCTGCACAAAAAAAGACAAGTTTCACACCGGGGTTTGAATTGTGCACTGAATGATGCGCTGAAGTCAAAGCGAGGGAACAAACATGCTTATGGCAAAATGAATTGTAAATGGAATTCACAATGTGAGGCAATACATTCAGCTGACAGTGTGTGTGTGTGTGTGTGTGTGTGTGTGTGTGTACAAAATTGCAGGAAGTGGGATGATGAAAAGAAGGCAAGAGCATTATTTTCACATGCAATTAAGCCTGGGGCGCAAAGCAAAACAAACAATTGCGTCTCGCCGTGTTGGAAACCTTTAAAATGAGGGAAAACTCATCAGTCATTTTTCCGTCGCAAGGGAAAATGTAACGGGTTTTTTTTTTGGAGCTTGTGGGTCCAATCGTTCGCAGTGCTAAATATCCAACACGGTCTGCCTAAATGCATATGACAGGATGATGGATATGAGGTTAAAAATGGAACCGAAAGTAGACGGAAGATGCAAATTTTGTCTGTCTGTTATATTAACCAATGGAAAACTACAAGCTGAGTAACAGTTGGTTTGTAAACAGCGATATCAAATTATTGCTACCAGTATTGCTACCAAATTTGTAGAAGATTTGTAGTCATAAAGCATTCTGCTTGTGACCCAAAATTAAAAACTAAAACAGAAACCTAAAACATAATTTAACAAAATTCTAACAGTAGAGATGTATATAATAATGTAATATTTGTAATAATAATGTATGTAAATGTAGATGTAAATGTGTTTTTTGTTAAAGAGCCATCAGCTGTCAGGCTCTTTAACAAAAAAAATGTGTTAAGACCTACCATATGCATGCATGTACATTTATGTGTATGTATGTGTGTGCTAATATGTGTGTATATGTATATGTATGGGTGTATGTACATGTATGTGTATGCGTGTATATATATATACATACATACATACATACATATATACATACATACATACATACATACATACATACATACATACATACATACATACATACATACATACATACATACATACATACATACATACATACATACATACATATATATACTTCAGAGACACGCTTATTTATTTATTTATTTATTTATTCATGTATTTATTTATTAACTTACTTATTAGCTATCTATTTATGTCTAAAATGCCTTGCTACTGTGACAACAAAATTTCCCGAATACAGGGATGAATAAAGTTATCCAATCCAATCCAAATAAAATATAAATGTAATAATAATGTAATATTTATTTTGCTTTAACATTTCACATTAAAACATGAATATAATCCAATTTTAAGATAATAATACTCACAGTTTTTGGACTTCTGGCCAGAGTGTGTTCTGTAGCAGATGATCCTCAGGTGGAGGCTCTACATACATACATACATTGATAAAAATACCCACACACAAAAGCGGAACAGATATAGAGATGCCATCGGTCATTTTTCCAGCTCAGTATTGCAGTGCCGTTTAAAATATTAGTCCATCAAAAACTGTCGGAGTTGACATTGTGCTCTCAAAGCAAACCACACCACCTAGTATAAATGCCCTTTATGTGAAAGACGGTTGCTCTAAGTATTCAACTAAATTAGAAGTAAGTTTAGTGTAAGGTTAGATTAAACTTATTTTTTGAGTGTGTCTGCATCGTAATCCAAGTTCATTTAAATTTCTTTATGTTATGTTACGAGCGCGTTGCCGTGCAAAAAGTCCCCCCCATCTCTCCTCCGCAAAATCCGTCTAATTTTAGTACAATTAAACAATCTTTAGTACTATTAAACCACTAGTTATTTGTTATTTTGTTAAAAGATGGCGAATTAGAACAAATAAAAATGTTTTTCCAATCCAATATCGTGTTTTGGGTGTTTTTTCAGAGGGTTGAAACAAATTAATTTGTTTTTAATTCATTTCTATGGGAAACGTTCATTTGAGTTACAAGTAATCGACATACGAGCTCAGTCCCGGAAAGAATTAAGCTCCTATCTCAAGGTACCACTGTAAGGTTAGTGGTTGTAGTGGTGGTGATATATCTTTGTTGAATATTAAACCTTGTAGTTCAAGTGCTATTAGAACATTACAAGTGATGGTAGCAATATGGTAAGAATAGAAGCACTATTACTCTCTGTTGGAATAAATGAGGTGAGTAGTACCAGTCATGTTGACGGGGTGAAAGTATGACTCTTGATATTTGTCGGAGACACAGCTGAACTTCTCTCCATCTTTGTCGGACGGCACAAGATCACCTGTCAATTAAAAGGAAGATGTTTTAGTCTAGCCAGAGAATAAAAACGCATTACCTGAAAGTAAGATGTATCATCTTACCTTGAAAGACGGCTTTGTTGGACAAACCTAATGCTGGAGTGCTAGCCCCTTCAGGCAATCTGGCACAGTCCTGTCAAAGAAAAAAATAAGTCCAGAGCAGTACATGCTTGAAGCACGGTAACTATGATCGTCACCCCGGACGCCAGGAGCTTGTCTTTAGATGTCCCAGAGATGTTGGCAAAGTTCTCCACAAAATTGCGCGGTGCTTGGAAGACCCGCAGCACCTTCTCGTCGGCGCCGGACACGAACTGGAAGCGACCCAGAGTTGCCAGACATTGCATGTCATAGCCGTGGATCTGCGGCCGGGCAATCTCGTGCCAGGTGGTCCGTGACGCGCCCCCCGGTTTCGTCCTCCACGGTGTGAAGAGCCTGGCAGTCTGGTCTGAGCTCACGCTGAGGATGAACTCACCCTCGGGCTCCCAGCTTAGATCTTGTACTGCATTAAAGTGGCCAGATAGCACCACGCCGGGCCTCCACTCACCCTGATAGATATTTTTGATATTGAGGAGGTGTTAAGGATATAATAATAATAATAGTTTTAAAAAAATAGGGATGCCCGGATGCATTTTTTTTTAACTTTAAACAGACCAGTAAAAAGTATTAATATGTATTACAAAAACTACTACTAATATTCATTATCAAAAAAACAATACAAATACTACAAGTGGTAAGAAGTAGAAAAAAGTGTGTTTTGAAAGTTAAAAAAGTACTTCACCCACAATAAGTTATCAGCTATTTCAACATAAAGGTGGCATAGACATGTTATTTAGCCACCTCGTTACTGTATGAAATTATATTTTTAGCCCTTTTGAGATTGCTTATCTAAGTGCAACAGGGAGTTGCTATGGAAACCCAATGGCGCACAAAGAAACATCACACTTGGTAGAGTACGTTACCGAGCTGTCGTCTTTGCTCCACAAATGAAGTGCGCCATGGAAGGCATGAGCCAAGATCATGGATGCGTCCGGACTCATCTGGCAGCCATAGAAGCCCAGCGTGTTGCCTCCCACCTCCCCAACACGGACCTGATAGGAACACACGTTTACATATACATATATATATATATACATATACATATATATACATATATACATATACATACATCTATATATACATATACATACATCTATATATATACATTATATATACATCTATATATATAGATGTATGTATATATGTATATATAGATGTATGTATATATATATGTATACATATACATATATACATACATCTATATATATACATTATATACATCTATATATATACATAGATCTATAATATATATAGATGTATGTATATATAGATGTATATATATGTATGTATACATATATACATCTATATATACATACATATATATACATACATATATATACATATACACATTATATATACATACATCTATAATATATATATATAGATAGATGTATGTATATATAGAGATGTATGTGTATATATATAGATGTATGTATGTATGTATGTATATATATATGTATATATATATATGTATGTATATATAGATGTATATATATATACATACAGATAGATATATATACACCACATAATGATTTTCTTAGGAGGCTGATCACCTTTCTATGCCGCTTCAGGTGCGAATGTAATTGGTTGAAAGATTTGCCAGCATCATCCAATCATCTCTTTGGATGATGAAACCGTCTAACGCTTGGCATAGCAGAGCTGACAACGACCAAGGAATTAACTACTTCATATATGATTTATGTTGCGTAATGGGTCGGAAGAGGCATCACTCAATCATCTTGTGTGATGTTGCAATGCTAAACTATTTATAATTAAGGGAGAAAAACGAAATCTGTTCTGGAATTTTATGAATATAATTTTACCTGTATAAATTTAGCTGTGAGCAAAAGTGATTGGTTTGGACACATCCTAGTGTAATAGAATAGTCTGTTTCGGTGATGTTAAAAATTCTAATGTTTAGCATTCATCTTAGGCAAGCTGAATATGTAAAATCAGGATTAGGACATGCCGTGCTGTGTTGTTAACACTAAATATATAAAATACTCAATCCAAATGGCATTGTAGCTAAAAGATAAATGTGTGAGGCCAAAAGGGTGTTTTGTGCAGCTAACCCGAGAAAATGGCGTGTGAGAAGTTCTTTAGAGGATGCACTGAAGTCATTTAAACAAAAGAAACAAACTGGAGGGTGCAGATGGCCAGGAGAGCTCTTCCTTTCCTTTGTTGTCCAAGCTTATGTTAAATTTAGCCCCGAAACGGCTCAACGGCAGATGTCGGGAGATGAGGTGGCTGGTTGTTATGGAGGGGAAAAAGGCTGATTGAGTGAGCGTACACGAAGAGGAGAGAAAAGGAAAGAAAGTGCTTGAGAGGAGAAGTCAGCAGGCTTGGAGACGATCTGGCGCTCTTAAATCACTGCTAGCCTGTGTGTGTGTGTCATTAGCATAAATTCACCTGCTCCATCCAGACTCCAGAAGCCTGGTCGGGAGTCCAGAGAATCATAGTCTTGTCCATAGAGGCTGAGAGTAGACTGATTGGTTGCTTCAGTTCACCACCTGCAAGAGGGGACAGAAACACCATTCACATCACGTTGTACTTGAACAATAGGAACAACATTTGTGAGTGCAGTAATACCTCGACATACGAGTGCCCCGACATACAAGCAATTTGAGATGCGAGTAAAATTTAGAGCACATATTTATCTTGAAATACAAGACAGATTTTGATATACGAACATACAGCAGACGCGAGAGGCTGCTCATAAGAACATCGTGGCCACTGTCTTTCTCCCCGCAACTCCTTCGTGTAATGTCTCTACGAGCATTGCATTTTTTAGTGGTTTTTTTACCCCATTAGTCAGTGCAGAATGGCGGAGCTTGCTCGCTAATACGAGAGGAGTACTACTTCCCGGGCAAGTGGTCGTGCGTTATCCTATTGTGAGGACATTTGTGTGCATCATTTCGGGAAAATTTTGAAGGGAATACAAAAGCAAACAACCCTCGATAGGTTGCGTCTGAAAGTCAGGGTGGAGGCGGGGCAAATAGAGCCAACCCCGGAGAAGAAATGTATCAAAATTTAAAACAAAATTAGAATTAAGTTTAGTGAAAGGTTAGATTAAACTCATTTTTGAGTGTGTCTGCATCGTAATCCAAGTTCATTTAAATTTGTTTGTTATGTTACGAGCGTGTTGCCGTGCAAAAAGTCTCTCTCGCTCTCCCTCTCTCCGTCTCCGTCCCTCTCTCTCCCCTCCACGAAATCCATCTAATTTTAAACATCATAACCACTAGTTATTTGTTACTCCGTAAATAGGTGGCGAATCAGAACAAATAAAAATGTTTTTCCAATCCAATATCCTGTTTTTGGTGTTTTTTTCAGAGGGTTGGAACAAATTAATTTGTTTTTATTTCATTTCTATGGGAAACATTCATTTGAGATACGAGTACATCGACATACGAGCTCGGTCCCGAAACGCATTAAGCTCATATCTCGAGGTACTACTGTATTAGTCACTTAATTTCTTCTCTACCATCAATATCATTCATCTTAAAAAATGTGAATTGACTTCCCCTACCCGTGTAAGAGGGTGGTTGCCAGTGGACACCGTATACCCAGTTTTCATGTCCCGCCAGTACCGTTTCTAGCACCACTGCAAACACTGAAAGGACAAAACACACACACACACACACACACCATAAAAAAATGAGCTCACAAGGAGGTAGTTCATTAGTATCGGGCATCACTCGCTTCTGTCCTCTACTTGGTCCTCGACTCGAAAAAGGTCCTCTTTCATTTTGATGACGCTGTTGTCCCGGTTGCCCTCAGCCCGGGCGCCGCTCCCGGACTTGGCACTTAGCCGCCACACTCGAATGAGACAGTCTTGCGAGCAGCTGGCCAGCAGCAGCTCACCCCCTGCACCAAAAATAAATGCAAACATTAAAGTGTACCAGTTGTGTTGATGGGGTGGATGTACGGGTTGCTTGGAGATGCATGGTCAAGAGTATAATGATATAGTAATTATTATTATTACTGCCTATTTATTTATGTCTAAAATGTCTTTTTCTGTGTCTGTATTCTCAGCCTCTTGTTACTGTTACAGTGAAATTTCCCGAATACGGGATGAATAAAGTTATCTAATCTAATCTCTTGGCTCTATTTGCCCCGCCCCCACCCTGACTTTCAGATGCAACCTAGATGTTTGCTTTTGTATTTCCGAAAATGATGACCACAAATGTCCTCACAATAGGATAACGCACGACCACTTGCCAACGAGAAGTAGTATATATGCCATTTGCACTGACCAACGGGGAAAAAAACATGCAAAAAAAAATGCAACGCTCCGCCCAGTGCTCGTAGAGACATTACACGAGGGAGTTGCGGGGAGAGAGACAGTGCCCATGATGTTTTTATGAACATCATCTCAACCAAAAGATTACAGTAATAGCGATAGAAGTAGAATGTGTATACATGCTGTATTGTGAGTTACTGAAAGTAGCAGTAATAATAGTGACACTAGTAGTGTAGAGTTGTGCTCATAATAAGTCTATTAATTGCACTAATTATAGCCGTAATATTGTCTAGAAGTCCCATAACTTTCCATATGCGAGTACTAAATGCATCAATGAATAATAATAATTTTAATCAGAACCGGTGGTAGTACCTGAAATTGCATTCACTTTAGTGCTAAAAGAAGTACATATAGTACATTTTGCCCACATATGTATGTACGGTGACACCCACACAGGGTAATAAATACCCACAGGCAGGTGGTAAACAAAACGAACACGCTCTGCCGTGACGGCGAGTGAGGGATGTTAACTCCGCCATACGCTGGCCTCGTTCTGTGCAGTGATGAACGGCGACGCGGCCGAAAAGGGACGCTTGGCCGACTCGGAAAACGCTGGCGAGACAAGAGTGAGGAGGAGGAGGAGGACGTCTTTATTGTTTGTCGATTGGTGACATGGCATGATTAAAGTTAATGAGCGTTTGTTTTGGACCGTGGCCAAAATAGGTGCTTGACTGACTGTATATGCAGGATAATGGTTGGCTGGAATTACTTGTGTCGTCTGATGCCTGCCATTTAATAGTTAATACATTTGGTGGAGGTAAATTTTGATTTATTAAGTACAATCGAAATGATTAATGCTATACGTCGCCGTGTCAGTTTAGCATTTTTACTGGAATCGAATGAGGCAGAAAATCCGTTGGTTAAGCTTTACAGTCTTCCTTCGATTATCGCAAAGTCACGTCTTTGCGATTTTTTTGTGCTATTATTTTGAAAAAATGTTTGCAAACTTTTGGTGCCAGCAAATTTGGCATACGGGACTTTTGGAGAATATTGTACTTCTAAGAGTAGTTTTATCACACCATACTTGTTAGTTTTACTTGTAAAATAATGCTACTTTTTTACATTTGTCTTCCCCATTCGTCATATTTAATTTGACTATATTTTAGTAGTAGTAGTACTGAAGGTAAGTGAAAGATAGTGAGAGGTAAGCGACCTGTATCCATAACAGCAGAATGCCAAATTACAAGTCCGTAACTAGCACTTATTTAGGTCTTTTGCCGAGTAAACGCAGCTTATGGAGAAGCACCACCAATTTCGTCACACACAGTTTCTGGGTGTGATGACAAGTAGGCTTTTTTGTGTTGTTGATAATGACGACAGGGCCTATGTCCGATTATTATTATTATTATTATTATTATTATTATTAGAGTGTCTATGACAGTCATGGCAAGGAATTCATGTTATTTATATTTCATTGTTTACCCTGTTGAATAGTTGAGAAGGACTTCTCGAAGTTGTAAAAAGAAAAGATAAAAAAAGTTCTGACCGTATAGTGAATGGGTGTAATTGTACATTATGTTTTGGATTCTAACGTGTTGCTAATATATATATGTATATGTATATGTATATGTATATGCATCTGCATCTGCATCTGCATCTGCATCTGCATCTGCATGTGCATGTGCATCTGCATGTGCATCTGCATGTGCATGTGCATGTGCATGTGCATGTGCATGTGCATGTGCATGTGCATGTGCATGTGCATGTGCATGTGCATGTGCATGTGCATGTGCATGTGCATGTGCATGTGCATCTGCATCTGCATCTACATATACATATACATATATGGGTGTAATTGTATATTATGGGTTTTTGTGTTGATAAAGATATCAGTAAAGCTGCATTGAGGAAGCAACAACGAATCACTATTGTGATTATTTCTCCCTGTGTTTCAAGAAAAAAATACAGGGTACAACACACACACAACTGAATTATGGATTCCAACATCCACGAAAAGCCTTTTAGGTACATAGTAGCTGCAGCCATAAAATGCCACCGAAATCTTTACCCGCAACTTGTTTATTTAAATAAACTATGTAAATGGGCAATGAAAAAAAACAAGAAGCTCACCTATGGACATCCAGGCGACGCCCCGGACCCAGTCCTCGTGTCCCTGCAGCGTCATGACCCTCCCCAGCTCCTGCCGAGCAACTTTTAAACGTCAAACTTTGCTTTCTTCAGATTCCGACGAGCAAACTCACCTTCTCCCGGGAGAGAACATACAGGTGGACTTTCGAGTCGTCCCCTCCACAGGCCAGAATAGGAACTGCCAGGGGAGACAGATGCATCCCATTTATGTCATGTAGGGAAAATAATAATCACAAGGCGTACCTTTGGTGCCTGGCAGCAAGGCCATGGAGACATCCATCATGAACCCTGCACCAAATGTTTGCGTGTGAAGACATTGGGCTGGAGAAAACAAGCAAAAACAACGTTTGTTGGACATACATTAGCATGGAAATGTGTTTGGCCCCTTGAGACCTTCAGATTTGTTTTTTAAATGAATTGCACGTAAATGTCATTTTAAAAATGTTCACTTTCTTGCACCTTCTTTGGCATTCCCACATAGCCACAGCCTGACGCTGGAATCTGCTGCTGCTGAAGCCACCAGTATACTCCCACCAACATAGATGGCATCCACGGCACAAATAGCACCCGTGTGGCCTTTACACTCCACTGACTGGACGAACTGAATGAAAATGTATTCTTTAAATACAAAGTACACTACCAACTCTATTCTTTTTCTTTGTGGATGTTTACCTTGCCATTTTGAGCGGCCCAGACCAGAAGGCGGCTGTCCGAGCTTCCCGAGACCAGGTGAGTCTCGGCAGCTGTGATTTAAAACATTAAAAACATATACCGTACTTTTTCGCATATAAGCCGCACCCTTAAAATTGCCTAAAATCCTTGAATTTTACAATTTCTCGCGTATAAGACGCCCCGTGATTCATAATTTTCACCTCTACCTCTACATGGTTTTAATGAGGGGTACAAAGTTGTTTTTGAGTTCCGACCTTGATTGTTATTAATGAATACCTGATATGCGATTATTGTTGCAGTTGTTTTTGACCTCGATGGTGTTCTTCGGTTAGCTTATGCAATTGTTTGAATCAGATTACCTTAGATGTTTTGAATTACGCGCGACTAAATGGACACAGGAGGATGCCGCTCTTCAGAATCCTCTTGAACGAAGGCGAGTTGGGAGTGATTTTCCTTGCAAGTTGTAGCCAGTGTATGTTAAAGATGTCTCCCTGTTTGATTAAAGTGTATTAATAATAAATCTATCAGTTACTTTGAAGGGGAAAATCTTAAGAAAAATCATCGCATGTGGTATTTCTGAGATACTGTATCAATCTACTGGATTGCACATTCCTAAAGGGTGTTGCCTGTACGTAGACAAATTCAAAAAGGAAGTCACGTGAGCAGTACAACCAGGAAGTGTGTCCGTAGCGGTCTAGTTTGTCATCCCTCGGTAAAATGGCGAGCAATGGCAGGTATAGGTAAGTGAGTTTTATCACGTTTTATGCAAGATTAAAAAAAAAATCTTGGATTTCATTCATAGATGTCAAAATAAATTTTGTTAAGCGTTTTATCTGTTTACCTTTTCTTTATTTTGAAATAAATGACCGTATCGGCCGCATTGTCCTGCGTTATGGCCTTGCAGTTTCGTGCATGTCAAGTCTAATTTGTGCGCATATAGGCCATACTCTCGATTCAGTCATTATTTTTTTAGAGACAAATATGGAGCATATGCGAAAAAATACGGTAGTATATAAACAACAAATATAACAAAAACTATAATAGATGACAAAGAACAAAAAATGCAAATGTAAACTATGAATAGACAGTTAACAACTATTGCTTCTCGAGTCTCCTGATATGTAGGTAGGTATGTATATTTACATATTTTTAAATGACCATAAATGGCATTATAATTCTGATATTGTCACATTCCAATATGCAAGTAACTGATCACTCTATGCTTCCACGTGAAGTCATAATATAATAATGCAATAAATGGTGAATAAAGTTTTGGAGTAATTTCTTGGTCACATTTTCTAGGTAGAAAAATCAGGGATTTCGTACTGTAATTAAAATATTTTATTGATAGATTTTCTGTTGACGAAAATCATGTAAAAAATAGTACGGTTTCCAATAGTTTAAAAATGCACCCAAGAAGAGCTGGCCAACAATAACACAACACTGCCCTCTAGGCGGAAGAGTGCGGTATCACACGGTAGTATTATAAGCAATATCTGAGAAACTCACCACAATCTTCTTTATGAACCCATTGGACTGCGTTTACTCTTCCCGTGTGTCCATTCAAGATTGACAATATTATTCTTTCCTGTCATAGAAAGTAAAAAATGTGCTTTAGTTTCAGACTGCTGCAGAGACGCAGGGAAAAATATGACAACAACACTTGAAACCCTACCTTGGGGTCGTAAATGGCTACGGAATTACATGTTCCAAACGCGAGCATCCCCCCGCGTCCCCAAGATACGACGTTTGGCGTCCTGTTGGCGGAACATGCCACATGACATGTTTCGATCCTGAGCGATGCCATCTTGCCAATCGATGACGGCAGGCATAGATATCATAAAACATGGAGGGAGCGTTAGATGAGTAATGCGCGCTGTGAGCCAAATAGGACAACCATTATCAGTCGTCCACCATATTGTGTCAGTTCCAATTCGATATCTTTAGCTCGTTGTATTGCCTTTACTTACGAATATATATATATATATATATATATATATATATATATATATATATATATATATATATATATACATACATATATACACATACATATATACACATACATATATATACATACACATATATATATACATATATATACATACACATATACACACATACATACATATATACATAATAATATATACAATGAAGGCTGAATTTAAACTTCTATTTTAATAATTTTCTGATGGCTGATTAAAAATGAACAATGGGCCACACTTGGCCCACGAGCCATATTTTGGACACCACTGTCTTAACTGATTGTATGTTCATATTGTGAGACCACAAACTACTAACATTTATCAAATGGGAAATCTTCATATAATCCAATTTGAATAGATTTCCATCGTCCATTTCCATACTGGTCGATTTTATGATAACACTATCAGATGTAAGTTATAAACTACAATCCATTTTGGGAAAAAAATCCCATTCCACACAGCGGCATATCTTGTTTACGTGTATATATATATATTTATTTGCGTGCTACACTCCAAACTGATCGACCGCAAACAGAACAGTCGGGGTGGGGGTAACACGAAGAGAACAGCGGGCACAATGAGCTCGTTATTATCACACAAGGGAACCCGAGGGCCGATTAACACCAGAGAAAACACGCAGATATTATCTCGTTAGAGGTAGTGGCACGACACGTTGCATGCTCTGACAGACTGTGTGTGATATGTAAACAAGGAGCCTCGCTGCAGGCTTTTAAATAAATAGCAGCTCAGTTTAACACAATAGTGTGGACTCAGTCACTGAGACCAGAAAGGTCTTAAAATGCCCACCTGACAAGTCATATGCGCATCCCCATCATGCAAATCGCACCGCAGCATCATAAGATGGCCTTTTAGTGTTTTCTTTGGCTTTTAAGGCGGACACTTGTGAGTTTTTGATACTACTTATAAGCAGCAGCTTCACATTAAAAACACAGTGCATGCATAATGAAGAAAGACTGTTTAGTTTGCTTTTTTTAAAGTGGTTATATTGAGATATAATGGCCAAAAAAAGACTGTTTTACTTTATTCGCTGTTGTCTGCCTATTTCACTTAGCCGTGAACAGTGGAAAAAAAACAATCCCTTAATAACTAGATACTGTATAGCTATATTGTCACAAACAAAGAATGACAAGTAATTTTAAAAAAATGTGAATATTTCTACATTTTATACAATGTGAAATGTCTGCAAGTGGCTGTCAAGTGTCAACCACTTCAGGGTGCACCCTGCCTTCTGCCCATATACAAGAGTCGGGATAGGCTCAAGCAACAGGAGGGTGAAACAAGTGGCATCGGATAGGCTATGGCACAAGGGGGCAGACTACAACAGGCGAAACCAATGGGAAATGACAAGGAAATGACACACTAAGGTCATGACATGAAAAGCCCAGCACAAATCATGACATCACTAAACTATGAACAGAAGATGGGGGGACACCCTGAATTGGTTGCCAGCCATTCACAGGGCAAAAAGACAACCATTCATACTCACACTCATACATAGGAGCAATTTTAGAGTGTTCAACCAGCCTACTATGTTTTACTATGTGGGAGGAAACCGGAAGACCCGGAGAAAACCCATGCAGGCCCGGGGAGAACATGCAAACTCCACAGAGGTGGACCGACATGGATTTGAACCCAGGACTCCAGAGCTATCAGGGTGACGCGCTAACCACTCGATCCACCGGGCCGCCAAATGTAAAATCTTAAATCTGAAAATAGCAATTTAAATCAAGTATAATTAAAAAAAAGGCGGCCCGGCGGATGAGTGGTTAGCGCTTTGGCCTCACAGTGGACCGACCTGGATTCAAATCCAGGTCGGTCCACCTGTGTGGAGTTTGCATGTTCTGCGTGGGTTTCCTACGGGTACTCCAGTTTCCTCCCACATTCCAAAGACATGCATGGTAGGCTGATTGGACACTCTAAAATTACCCGTAGGTATGAGTGTGATCGTGAATGGTTGTTTGTCTCCTTGTGCCCTGCGATTGGCTGGCCATCAATTCAGGGTGTCCCCCACCTCTACCCCCAAGTCAGCTGGGATAGGCTCCAGCACCCCCCGCGACCCTCGTGAGCATAAAGCGGTTCTGCGGTCTAGTTTAAAACTGCTTTTTGTGTGGTCAAAGCAAAACAAATGAGGTGTAAAATATGAAATTAGTGGCGGAGTAACATTCATATTTTGGTCACGCCGCACACGTCTGCACACATTCACGAGTATAGTTGCGTGTGTACTTACGTGCGAGCTTGTGCATGTGCGTGCATTGCCCACAGTGGGTAGCGGGGCTTGGTTGTGCAGCATTCCTCTCTCTCTCTCTCTCTTTTAAGTCGCCAACTTCTTTTGGATTTAACACGCAGTTGCTTAAACCAAGAACCTCAGACTGGGTAAACCGCCGATCGGACAAGTGACGCCCCCCGGAGCTCCGCGGTGAAGTCGGCGGCGTCGCGCAAGCACTGAGGCCGGCCGGGAAGCGCTGCTTGGCGGGCATGGCTTCGCCTCCGTGCGGCAACTTGGACTCCGGCCTGGAAATCAAAACTCGATCGGTGGAACAGACGCTGATCCCGCTGGTGTCTCAGGTGAGCGCACGTTTTTCAAAGACACGAGAAGTTTGAAAGTTGTTTTTGTGTGTGTGTGTGTTGTTTTTATGTTGTTGTTAGGCACGCTCACTTTTGTTGTTGTGTTGTTCCGGTGCGAGTCTGATGGGAGCAGATGAGACTTCTTTTCTCGGGCAAGTTTATTTATTTATTTTTGCTTCACGTTAGTCTGTTGTCAGGCAGAACCTGCAAGATTACATAACACAAAACACAAAACCGTGTGCATTTGACCAACAACTACTACACACACGCACAATTGTACCTTTCTTGGTTGTGTGTACCTCCTAAAAAGTTCCCCAAAGTTTGCATGCAAAAAATTATCAACTCAACATCCACCCACATGATGATTTGACCCTATAAAACTCCCAAAAGCACATCGGATTTATTAATATCAAAATATTTGTCTCAAAAAATTCACTAGTGAAGTCCTCATATCAGAAAAGCATGGAAGTGAATGGATTACTTTCACCATAAACAACATTTTTTTGGTGCATGCTCAACGGCACTACAGTAATATGATGATGTGCTTCCCAGCATTCACACATTTTGGTGAATAACACTCTTGGAAAAAGTTTGGAGCAAAAATCACGAGTTAACGGAGGTGAGATGCCGAGCATAAGCGGATTTATTTATTGTAGCCCGATATATTTTAATCCTATTTGCGCTGGCGTGCACTATTTCCTGCCGAGTTGTGAAAGAAGTGCATGTAACTACTGGCAAAAGGGGAGTGCACCCAAAAACTTTTATTATTGAGTACGTCTAAACATTTTATTTTGCTTTAATAGTGTTTTTTCCCCACTCTCGTCATCGTTTCCATGGCAACAGAGCTTGCTATATTGAAAAGAAACCCTATTTTCCAAAGACTGCTTTTTTAAAAATGATGTCATCAGGTACAAAGGGAGGTTGTGGGTTTTATCCAATCACAGCTGAGATCACATGGTATTGACAGAAGGAATTTGAAGTGTTATCTGCTCAAAAGTAGGAGGATTGCTGTCAAAAATCGTGTAAATTGCAACTATCATTTGGTTAATGCAATTGGTAATCATAATAAGAATCAAAAGATAGATCCACATCATGGCCTTTTTTTTTAGGTATGAAATTTTCATTCAAATGTTTGCACATTTTCATCTACAAAATTGTCAAAAACATCAAAATAGCTTTGTCTTTTATGGCTTTAGACAAATACTATTACTGATTGTTTTAAATGTGTACATAATGTATCAAATCTATTGAAAACACTTGAAGCAAAAATGCCAGACTTTGTCATATCGGCAAATATCGTATAAACTATATCATGTTCCATGAAATTGTTGAAGGTACGACTACTCGTTAGATTACGGTTGTTGTTCTTTTGCTTCAAATCACTCTTAAGTTACATTTGCAAGTCAAAAGTGACATTATAAGTTGTTTTATACTGTTTCAGTTTGGTGTTACAAAATTGTAAATGTAGTCCTTAACTCATAAGGAGAAAAAATATGAGATTGATAAACATCACAGCAGAGTACTAATTTGTAACCATCTAAAATCTAGCCGGTATTAAGGCGGTCTTTTGTTGTTGTTGTGTCATTAGATGTCTATCAGATAGGAAATTAGAAAATGTCTGATGCGCTCCTTCTCTTTCTCCGTTGATATTCCAGAGTTCTTTTATCCGCCATGTAGTAATTACAAGCCTGCGAGACCCCCGCCTTTACGAACACGCAGGATATACACACATAAACCCCGTCCCACCCAACTCTGCTCTATTCATGCATGCATGTTCACCACTTTTATTGATTCTTTGTGCTTCCATTTCCCTTTTTTTGAGCTTCCTGCCTCCCCCACCCTGCTTTTAACCGCATGATGACTTTTCACTTCTTCTCATTTGCAACACTGAAGAGGCCTTTTTTCCCCCCCTGCAAGCCTCGGGCTATAGGAAGCCAGTCAGGTTTTTTTTGTTTTGTTTTGTTTTTAAATCCTTCGCCATCAACACATCTCCATATCAATGCTTTGGTGCCAGCTGTGATGTAATTGGCTCTCAAGTAGAGACAAAAACAAAAGTGTTGTGAGCGTGTGTACCTGTAATGCTTCAGGGCAAGTGGTGCTAATCTGAAGGTTCATCTTGGGCTCCGAGCATGGTGGTCTGAAGTAGGGATGTCGAGATGCAGATTTTTTTTCTTCCCATCAAGATGTGTTTTGCCGATGCCGACCTGACACTTATAATTTGAGATAGGAGTAAACATAATGTTAAAAATAATGGAACCAGTAATATTTTTTGTATTAAAGTGAGATCGATTGGTATCATATAATACAGGGGTAGGGAACCTATGGCTCGGGAGCCATATGTGGCTCTTTCCATGGGTGCATATGGCTCTCCACCTACCTGTGAGGTAAAATAGGTAAATCACTGGTGAGAAAGCTGAGTCCCGAACGCACTAATAGAGCGTCAGTGTGGCGTTGACACTACCTCTACCACCACTTTAATCATAATTTTGTTTTTTATGACTCTTCTGCATGCATGATATCATTGATACTGATTTATTAACAGCATAACAATGTTGTCAAGAGAATTTGGAGACTTTTTGTACTTCAAAAGTGGTGAAATGACCCCCCCCCCCCAAAAAAATCACACATTTTCATGTATTTTTACTTTTCAATTCTGAGAATGGCTCTCGTTTAGAGGTCTTAGCTAGAGCTAAATAAAACAAAACAAAAAATCCGATGCTTTGTGATCAGACCAATTGGAAAGAAAATCTAAACTTTATAACCATATTCAAAGAAATGAGATTTCTGCCAGGATAGTGATAATCATAATTAATGCAATCAGGCCTCTACTTCACATTATAGAAATAAGAACTTTAATTTTTCTTCCTAATGTGATTCAGAGTGTTGTGTGTGTGTCGCTCAAATTGGATTGCATATTTTTAAACCCTAACAAAAGCTTCAGGATACGATTTGTGCGGAGCTTTACTAATTTCTTTCTCCCCTAAATTCTGCCTAAGCTTTTTTTCCGCCGACGCCGTCGAAATCCAAGCCGTCATGTAACGCCTTGTCTTCCATTTTCTCGCGCTTTCCTTCAAGGCTGCTGTTATACATCCCGAGATAATCGTCTTTTGTGCGTACCGTGCTGTTAGTCAGCCAGTCGCGTTTGCGTCTTTGTGTCTGCGCGCTTTGGAATGCGTGCTTGTTTGCTTTGGGTCAACACAAACTGATGGCATCTGTGGTGTGTTAAACAGACTCACCAACCACCAAGTCTGCACAAGTCGTCGATTTTAGAGATGAACTTGTTTGTCTGTCCTTTTTTTTTGGGGACATGCAGTGTTTACCTAACATAGCAGAGGATGTAAAGTACAGTGGTACCTCGAGATACGAGCTTAATCCGTTCCGGAACTGAGCTCGTATGACAGGATTCTCGTAACTCGAGCGGACGTTTTCCATTGAAATGAATGGAAAACAAATTAATTTGTTCCAGCCCTCTGAAAAAACACCAAAAACAGGATATTGGATTGGAAAAAATGTTTTATTGCTTCTAATTCGCCATCTATTAACAAAGTAACACATAACTAGTGGTTTAATAGTAATAAAATGTGTTTAATCTAACTAAAATTGGGCAGATTTCGCCGACGGGAGACAGAGATGTTTGGGGGGGTGGGGTTCGTTTTTTTTCCACGACAACGCACTCGTAAACGGAACAAACAAATTTAAATTAACTTGGATTAATATATACAGACACTCAAACATACGTTGAATGTAACTTTACACAAAACTGAATTCTAATTTTGTTGTAATCTTTTGTTACCTTGGTTTTCCGGGTTGGCGGTTTGCCACGCCTCCACCCACCCTCACGTTCGCTATCGATGGACTGTTTGCTGTTGTATTGCCTTCAAAATATTCCCAAAATGATGCACACAAATGTCCTCACAATAGGATAACGCACGACCACTTGCCAACGAGAAAGTCTTTAAAGAACGATCGCGGGAGCTTCTTTGCTTAGAAAGAATAACAGGAAATACAATAGTTGAGCTTACCCACGTATTGATTGTGGGTAATGAAGTTTTATTCTGAGAAAGGTTGCCATTGCCTATGGGTGTTGTGTGCATGAGTGTAGTTCATTACCCAGAAAGCCCTCTTTTTGCATGCGCGTTTCCTGGTCTTAGGAGAAACTCGTCTGAATTAATCGTTCCGTGCTCGTAAATATTGTTATACACGAAAGATATGCAAAAAAGACCTGGCTTGGTCGCATCACGAAATTTTGATCGCATGACGGGCGAATTATTCGATCGAAATTTCCGCCGTAAGACGAGAATTTTGTATGACGAGCGGTCGTATGACGAGGTACCACTGTAAATACTATTCATTTGCCTCCACCTGATTGGGGTTTTAGATGATGATGTAAGTGTCATGCTATTACCAGGCAGGTGATCTTTCCCCATTCATGCGAGCAACTCATTGAATGGACCGTCAATGCTGGTAAACAGCTTTGTTATCCCATTTGGTGGAGTGTAACACGCAATATCCACGCTGTTACCATCCCCGGAATCCCCATTGATTGAATTGATTCTTTTTGCCCTCTTTAAGTGCTGATAAAAGGCTTCATCGACTTCTGCTAACACACTTTTGTGTGAAATGTGTGTTTTTCTAACACTGTGCCTAATAAGATTGGGCAATGGTTATTACTTATCTAGATTGCTGCCAAGGCGTATATGTGTCTTATCTGGTTGCTAAACCCACAATTTAAAGCCAATTAATATAGTTACGCCACAGGGTTAAATAAAACTCATTACTCACTCTTCTACGACTTTGTTTTAATTCTCTATGTGTTAAAAGACCCTAAATGCAATGGAGACATAACAGAGTGGCTGTTTATCATTGTAGCGCACTGTCTTTTTTTGCCGCATCTCTTTCGTGTATAACTGCAATATCTACGAGGACTGAACGATTTATTCAGACGAGTTTCGACCGGCAAAAAGAGGGCTTTCTGGGTAATGAAGTATATTCGTGCACACAACACCCATAGGCAATGGCACCCTTTCTCAGAATAAAACTTCATTACCCACAATCAATACGTGGGTAAGCTCAGCTATTGCATTTCCTGTTATTCTTTCTAAGGAAAGAAGCTCCCGCAATCAATTTGTACGCATCATTTTGGGAATATTTTGAAGGCAATACGTACAACAGCAAACAGTCCATCGATAGCGAATGTGAGGGTGGAGGCGTGGCAAACCGCTAACCTGGAAAACAAAGGTAACAAAAGACAAAACTAGAATTCAGTTTTGTGTAAAGTTACATTAAACATATGTTTGAGTGTGTCTGTATATATTTATCCAAGTAAATTTAAATTTGTTTGTTCGTTTACGAGTGCCGTGGATAAAGTCCCCCCGAACCCCCCCCCCGCCTCCGTGTGTGTCGTTGTCTCTACCCTCTGCGAAATGCATCTAATTTTACTTCTATTAAACACATTTTATTACTATTAAACCACTCGTTATTTATTGCTTTGTCAATATATGGCGAATTAGAAGAAATAAAACAATTTTTCCAATCCAATATCCTGTTTTTGGTGTTTTTTCAGAGGGTTGGAACCAATTCATTTGTTTTCAATTGGAAACGTTCGCTCGAGTTACGAAAAGCTCGACATACGATCTCAGTCTCGGGCTGCATTACGATCGTATGTCGAGGTAGCACTGTATAATGATTTTTGACCTACTTAAAGTGAATTGTCTTTCATCTGGTGCCCGGCTGGGAGATGAGCGCTTAAGGCAACGTCATTATGTACGTGGAGAAAATGTATCATTGGAATGATGAAAGTATATATATCATCAAGTGAGGTTATGGCATGAAATGATAATATAAAATTATTCTAATATAAAATAATTGTACATTCTTGTGCAATCCTTGATTTAGTCCAAATATTTTAATATTCAGGTAATGGAGTTTTCATATTCTCCACGGGTTTTCTCCAGGTATTATGGTTTCCTCCCACATTCCAAAAACATGTTGGCATGGTTGAACACTCTAAATTGCAGCTAGGTATGAGTGGGAGTGTGAATGATTGTCGGTCTCCTTGTGCTCTGCGATTGGCTGCCTACTGATTCAGGGTGTTCCCCGCTTGGTGGTCGAAGTCAGCTGGTATAGGCTCCAGCACCCCCCGCGGCTCTTTTGAGGATAGGTGATTCAGAAAATGAAAATGAATGAATATTATTTATTTCATTACTACATTGTTCGTTTTTCTTCAGATTTGTTCATTTATCTGATTCAAAACTCATTTCTGTTAAAAAGACATTTATTTTAATGTATTTGAAATGTAGTCAAATTTAGATCCTTTTATTTAATTGAATTTTTTTTCTATCTTTTGCTGTAATCGAATTAATTGGTAACGTTTGAAGTGCAGATTCCTTATTAAATCTCATTTTTATTTGAAATTAATATTTCCCTTGCATTTATATTATTGGTAAAGTTATTATAAAAATTGAATGCAAATTGAATACTTTTACATCTTTTTTTTAGATTCAACTTTTTGTTCCATTTCCTATGCATTTATTTTAATATAATTCTTAGTTCTACAGCCAAAGTAGAAAGATTAATTTACTATTAAATGCATTTCTCACCTTTTTATACTCAATCATTTTCATACTAATTATTATCAATATTGCTATATTACTTTACATGAAATGTATGAATAACCTCAGGCGGTGAACTCAATGCTGCTTTACCAAGCAAAAGTTGAACTTATCTGATTCTGATATCAAGATGGCGCGGCGTCATGGGAGACTGCGAGCAGACCAAACACTGCTCTGACGGGTTCATTTTCTATTCCCACCAATCTGGATGGACAGGAAGAGATCTTTATCAGCGGGGATGTGCTGGCTAATGTAGCATGGTGCCCCTTTGGCCCCCCAACGGGCCCTCATATGCACTACTGGACGTGGATCTCCTCCAGTCTGTGGAGGCTTTTTGCAAGCTGAACAAGGCGGTGTCAGTAAACGGTGAAAAAACTTTATTGCCAGGGCGTGGCGGCATATCAGACAGGAGTCTTATCATTTCCGAATAGCTACGCTACCATTAACTCTATTTAATGTCTGCTGCTGTGTGGAAATGTTTAGCAAATGTACAGTAGGTTCCGAACACAATTGGTTCCAGATCACTGTTCATAAGTCCAATAAAATACCAATTACTGTATTTTCTCGCCTATAAGCCGTATTTGTAACTAAAAAAATGATGACTGAATCATGTATGGCTTATATGTGCACAAATTAGACTTGACATGCACGAAACGGCAAGGTGATAAAGACGAAACGCAAGACAATGCAGCCATACGGTCATTTATTTCAAAATAGAGAAAAGATAAGCAGAAAACGCGAAACAAAATTTATTTTGACGTCTATGAATGAAATTCATGAAAAAAAATAAACCGTATCTTGCATAAAAGGTGAAAAAACTCACTTACTTGTGCCTGCCATTGCTCGCTCAGGGTGCCACCATCTTACTTTTTACCGTTAGTTGAACGTGCTCTGACTGTCCAGACGCGAGTAGCCTCACTCCCCATCTCTGCCACCTTATATTTCTAAAAAACAAACTAAGATTCTAATTTACGAAGGCATTACTAATAGAAGTATTAAGTTTCATCATACATTTAATTAAGGCTGGTAGTGTTTTTTATTCCCAAAAGCAAAGACAAACTAATACTTTCTGAAAAAAGAAAAAATACTGAGCTGCTATAGATGACAACATATTTTATTTAGGGAATATTTCCTTTTGTGACACTTGCGTGTGATGTTTTTGTCCTAAATATACATTAGCATATGTAAATAGTCCGGTCATATACTATATATGTATATTATTTATGGATATATACAGACATATACTTGATCCATTATATACTGTGTGGTAACTTCAGTCTCAGTCTGCAGAAGGTCCCCACCTTGTGGACTTCCTGTGTGTGGCTCCAGTTTCTTAACTAGGTCTACAATGTCTTGTGTGTCTTGTGTCTGTCTTGCTACTGCAGCCAAGAAATTTCCCAAATACGGGATGAAATAAAGTTCTAATCTAATCTAATCTAATCTTTGACATTTTCCAACATTTACTTTCCCTAATGTAAGATGAACCGTGCTCTTAAAAAAAGGATTTCTGGTCAGTAGGTTGCGCCTTTAAAAAAAAGAAAAGACTGCTTTTGATGCTAATGCTTCAGGAGTCACATGAGAGTAGTTTTCAGTGGTCATGTGGTTTGTCTCAGCTCCCTGCGAACTAGGGTAAAGGCCTTTGGGTCAGGGCATCTTGTTCTCGTTATTAAAAAATGAAAAGAGAAAAAAAAAATCAACAAATTCAATATATAGGCTACCTTTGCTACACAATTAGACTCGGCAAAATTGATTCGCTTAAGCCTTTTCAGCCAGAACCCACCAAAATACTTTGATATAACCGACTCCGTTCCCTGCAATCAGATAATTGGATGTGTCCATAGCAACGGCCGGTAAGTCAGGCATTGAAGATTTCTTTCAAAACCAGTATATCTGGTGTTACACATCACACCCTTGTATTCACGGCTTTTGACTATCGCCTTTCACGGTTCCGTCCTGCCTCTGATACGACCTCGGAAGTTGCAATATTGCTGGGTCGATTTCTACACTCCCTCCTCCCCCTTTTCGTATCTGTTCCCTTCTAGTGTATGCTATGTTCACAGGCTTCTTATCTTGGTTGCTCTTTGAATGTACGACACCTCGTTTTTGTATTCTTTCCACACTCCCTGCTCCGTCCGCGCTGCCCGGTTTCCTCATTTTATTTCCTATCACACCATCCCTCGCCTCGCAGGCCTCTCACTTTTTAATCTCGATCTCCAGAGAGTCTGCTGTCCCCGGATCACCTCGTTAACTATGCGGTCGCGTGAAATCCGAGCCAAAGGCTACAGGTAAATCGTACAAAGCCAAAGAGGCCGTTACTTGAGACGAATCGCTCTGTGTTTTGAGTATTTAGTGAGTAAAGACCGTCCTGGGGTTGTTTGCCACTATTCACACACATTTCCAGTATCCTACCTGCCTTGGAAAGATAGGGTTTTATCTCCTTGGTGATAGTACAGTGTTTTCCCTCAGTGGACATCATCCCAAAGTTGGGCTGTCATTGAGAAGGCATGCAAGTTCTTATCACGGCACGGTCACTATTCCTAGCTGAGTTGACTGAGGTGTAGAATTGAGGGTTTCAGACAGGAAACACTCGGACAAGGTATCAATGAACAAGTCACCTACTTCCTATAAATAACGACTCACTTCAGTTCAAGGAAGGAACTCTTCACCAGTTCGCCTGTCAGAGCGTGATCTTTACTGTCTTTTTCTGGCGTTCGCCATAATGCTGTGTTCAGACCAGCCATATATTTTTTTTCACGTCATGCTTTGGCGTGACCGGACGTTTGGTTGCCGGACTTTTGGTCGCCGGACTTTTGAATGATGCCATACAGTGCTACCGCATCATTTATGATGAAAAAAAGAAAACTGCAATCGTCATTAGATAGCTTCTTTCGGCCAGTTTCTAGTAAATCTCTCTCTCTAATGTATGTATACAGTACTGTATGTGTTCTCTCCATGTTATTAAATGTTTTTTTTCAGTACAAACCAATGTGTGTTACTTATACAAGCCTTAAACATACAAATGCACTCATATAAACCTTCAATATACTTATATAGGCTTCAATATACTTATATAGGCCTTAAACATAAATTATAATACAAAATATAGCACTGAGCAACTTACAAACAAATTCAACTTATGAACAATCGCTCGGAACCTAACTCGTTCGTAAGTAGGGGAGCGTCTGTAATTATCTAAGGTTTACGTGGTAATCCTTACTCCTTACCTAACTGTGCTAAACTTTTGTGTGTCCATGAAACCACAGTGATTATGTGTCCATTGAAACCCCCTCGCTGAATGTATAATGGCGAATCCCGACTTAAACGAGTGGGTCTCACAACACCAGCCATTATGTCACTGAATAGTTGAAAGATGGAGGGGAGGTGTGGGGGTGGCATTCCTCCTCCTCAGCTCTCATGTTTCCAGCTGGTGCATTTGTCAAGGGTCAAAAGTCTCTTGAATACTTTATAGGCCTCAGGGCCTTGAGTCATCCTCACCTTTCAACGTTCTATGGCTGCTTTTGATGCTTATCTTGATGAACTGATGTAGTCATTCACTTTAGTCTGTTTTTTTTTCTCCCTACCACACACCTGACATTTTATCTTCCCTTTCTGAAAAGAGGGAAAGTTTCCTTGAGGCACTCTCTTTGTCCCGGAAAAATAAATCATGTTAGTCGTGGAGAGGAATCACGATCAACTTTTGTGTGGAGGTCAGGACGTTCTCTCTTTCTGAGACTTTTTCTTTAGTTGATCATTCTACTACAGCTGTGGGAAGCCGCTACGCTGTACGGCGCATGCTATTATTTGTTCATTACGTGTAATTACCCATCCTGATGACTGATGGAATGTTCTCCAAGGCCGAGTTGGCAAGCAGTCGGGCTGATCCTGCCTAGGACTTTATTTAATTACCCGGTCATTAAACTCCGCTCCGTAGGAAGATGACACGAGAGGCGGCTTTTGATTGGCTTGTTTGTTCAAATGCCGTCGTTGTGGGTCCCTTGTTTTTGTGTTTTCAAAAGATGTTCAAATCAAATTCCAACAAACCAAATCTAATCGGAACTCATTCAGGCAGAGTTATACAACGGTCTGTAATTATTTGTCAAAAATAACTCCGTTAATATTGTCTTGTTTGGTTGGTGGCCAGGTTTCTTTGCTGGATAAGTTTTTAGTACATTCTTTAAACAATTTGCTTGCAACATTATAGTGCTGCACAACTGAAAAGGGATTTGTGATTTTCTTTCTGCTTTTTTTAAATAATCCGTTCATGGGAGTATAATGTTGCGATACCTATATTCAAATTGGATGGACAAAAACATTTGGATATAGTACTTTCTTCCCCTACTGAATACATTTCCTGGGTATCAGATTGGCAGGTTCTCAAAATCAGGCGACCCGGATAATATGTTATCGGGACATCCCTACTTCTATCATTTTACCTAAAATCGGCTATGGTAAGAACTAATTTCCTCAGAAATCAAAGGACAAGTATTTATCTTATATAGCTCAAACATTGGTATATTGTTGCTAAGCAACCAGCTAATGTTCTTCTACAAACAAGAGGGCTAAAATGTCACAGTTCATGTTCCAGCAGAATATCGATTCCCTCTCTCGCCTTTGCTGTCTCTCTCCGTTCACCTCAAATTGTAGCTGACGGGGCGAATAAAATGGACGCCACTTCGTGTTTGTTCAGGCAGACACGGGCAGAATAATATCACTTGCTTTCGCTCTGTTTCTTCATCTGTTATGGAAGCTATCTATCCCATCGCAGGCATCCATCTACCGTTCCTCCCCACAGCTGATTTATCGCTTTTTCTTTATCAGGTGGAGTCGTCTCTGCTTCTTTGGCTTCCCGGACTTTATATCGTCATCATGGATATAGTTTCTAGACCTTGTTTTGTTTCATTTTTCTTTTAGGAAAGAAAATGTCTTTTCGAGCACTGGGGTAAAAGAAGTTTGATACATTGAGCTAATTAATTAGATTTAAAAGCAGGCGTGGGGGTTCAGAACTATAAAGTTTTCCCTCGAAAATTGCGACTCCATTTATCACGTATTCACTTCTTTGCAATTTTTTTCTGCTATTAATTTTTTCTTTTTTTAAGTTCATAAAAATGTGAAAATTCACGCTGAAACTCGCAAGCGGAAGCCACTCCCCTGTCTTCCGCTTGCTACTAGGACTCAGCACTGAAGAATAAAAAACAAGGTAGTTATAATAGGGGTGATCCTACTTTGCGATTTTTCAATTATCGCGGCCATGGGTACTCGGACATTTCGTTGAAAGACGTTTGGTCTCCGGACGTTTGGTCGACTGGACGTTTGGTCGACCGGACGTTTGGTAGAACGGACGTTTGGTAGAACGGACGGTTGGTCGCCCGGACGTTTGGTAGAACGGACGTTTGGTGGAACGGACGGTTGGTCGCCGGGTTGTTACTGTTGAAACCAGCTCTCAAAATTATAATAATGAGAGAGCGTTAATATCTAAATATCTAATATCAAAATATCAACAGTAAACTCTGTCATAATTTGACAGCGAGCGAACCCGGCAACCAAACGTCCATTCTACCAAACGTCTCTTCTACCAAACGTCCGTTCGACCAAACGTCCGTTCGACTAAACGTCCGGTCGACCAAACGTCCATTCTACCAAACGTCCGTTCTACCAAACATCCGTTCTACCAAACGTCCGTTCTACCAAACGTCCGGGGACCAAACGTCCGGGGACCAAACGTCTGGGGACCGAACGCCTTTCGACGAAACGTCCGGTCACGGCGGCCATGTTAGGCTACATTAACCGCGATATTCGAGGGATTACTGTAGTCTTCAAAATAAGAGGTAAAGTTTCAAGCAAGAGTTAGGGGTTTCTAATGAGCTTTTCGGGCCAGGGTTGTGATTTCAAGCGGTCTTTTTGAACTTGCTCATTGTACGAGAGGCCAATGAAAAAGCTGAACAGCGAGATGGACGACGACTTATCAACCGATTGAGTACTAAAGCGGCTCGTGTGAAATAATTGGATGCGGAGGAAGACGAGCCAGCTAGCAAAGCCTTGATGAAAACAGCAAAAGTTTTCTCGCGTTTGTCCTCGTTAATGTCGCTTAAGTTTCCCGAGCAGGGTCGTTACGGACGCGATGATGACAGCGGCCGGGAAACGGAAGAGGAAAATGAGAGCGATGAAACATTTTGCAGCAGATGCGCCGTTGCAAATTGGCTTCAGGCAGACCGGAAAAGATGATAGCAAAAAGAGAACATTGTAGAAAACGAGACATAGGGATGTCATTTGTGAATTTTCAGGTTCAGGTTTAAACTAAGTTGAAGGTTTTGGGACACTATTTGGTTTTCAAATGAGATTTTATTATGAGTCGATCAATCTTTGTTCAGGGTTTTGAATTACAATTTGTGGACAGAGTTTACAAGAAGTGTTTTCAAGCCACAGGGAGATTTTGATTTTTTTCTTAATTAGTATTTTTAAACAATGCAAGGTTTTGCAAAAGAATTTGAAGCAAAGGTTGGTCTTTCAATTTCTTTTTTTTGTTTTTAAACCAAGGTTAGGATTGTTATTTATTTTCTCAAGCATGGATTAGGTGAATCTGATGTAAACTATTTTAAACAAATTTTGTTAGAGTTTCATATTTTGATTTCTATATACATTTTTTGGAATTAGGGTTTCAACCCTGAAATACCATTTTAACAAGGGTAGAGGTTTCAAAAGAGTGTTTTGAACCATAGTTCAAATATAAATATAAAGGGATTGAAGCCAATCTGAGTACTTTGCAATAGGATCTTAAAAAATAGTTCATGTTTGAAACATGATTAAGGCTACCAGCCACGATTAAAAATTCAAATCTGAGATTTATTTCAGCCTTGATTAAGGTTTCAAATTAGGCAGTAAAACCATGTTTGTTTATATATTTTTTAAATCGGGCCCCATGGCCATATTGAGTTAAGTTTTTAACCTTATGTTAAACGTTCAAATGAGATTTTTCTAATGAGATTTAAAATCCTGGGATGAGTTTCAAAAGGGTTAGGCATCTGAGACGGTTTTAGGGTTTTAATGTGCTTATGCATGCGGAAAAAAATTGCTCAGCACTGTACCAATCGCAGATCCTTCCTCCTATCAGCTGTCAGGCTCTTTAACAAAAAATGGCTGTGTTAAGACCTACCGAATGCATGCATGTACATCTATATGTATGTATATGTGTATGTATGTGTATATATGTATGTGTGTGTATATATATATATATATATATATATATATATATATATGTATATATGTGTAAATATGTGTATATATGTATATGTGTATATATGTATATGTATATATATATGTATGTGTATATATATATGTGTATATGTATATGTATATATGTATATATGTGTATATATGTATATATATTTATATATATATATATGTGTATATATGTATGTGTATATATGTATGTATATATATGTATATTAATATCAGCAACACGCTTATTTATTTATATATTTATTCATGTATTTATTTATTAACCCACTTCTTACCTATCTATTTATGTCTAAAATGCCTTTCCTACTTCTGCATCCTCACCCCCTTGCTACTGTTACAAAGAAATTTCCCGAATATGGAGATGAATAAAGTTATCCAATCCAATTCAATCAGTCCTTGACACACATTTGACATTACTGGACTCAAGTGATGAGTTAGCCTTAAGGGAGCTCACGCGCAGATGCTCATGACCAAGAAAACCTGCAGACCACTGAGAAATAATGCCATCTAAATGCGGCTGGGAGCCGGACAGGGAAAGTTGAGTTGCTGGGGGCACGTTGAGCTAGCGGGGGGCGGGGGTTCAGGAAGTCTCCAGCTGGGCGAGCTGACAGAAGTAAGGCAGCGCTGCCAGGAAACACATCAGCTGCCTCCTGTGTTTACACCCAAAGGCTCGCAAAAACATTGCATTGTTACCTAGTGAAAGTGTTTTATGTTTTCAAATATCTTTTTATCAGTTCCCAGTTATCTGGAAGAACTGCAAAAATTATACACAAAGTACACAAAATTCACTCACTAGAGCGATATAGGCAAATACGAAGGATTTACAGAGAGCAAAACTAAATCTGATTATAATCCTGGAGATCGCAGTGAACGGAATTATGAATTTTGAGGTGCTAACCTTCATTTGGCTAATTTTGTTTTTGGTTTGATGCAATTTGAGTTGAAGTTGGCCAATAAACATAAAAATTACTGCCAGGTATTCTTGATGCTCATCAAATAGAACATAGCTTGATTTAATTTTACTCCTGCATTGACGAGCTAAGGTAGGCGTTTAGTTGTTATTTGGATTTTGTTTTTGCAAGTCTGCAAGTCACCAGAAATCTGTTGTCATAGGGTAAATATGATTTTGTAATGTTATTGACAGTAATAGAGGATGATTTTGCATTTGATTGGACGAGACGTCCAATCCATTTGAATTTGGAGAGGTGGCAGCGAATGAACCAACGGATCCAGTTTAAATGGATTAGATCGGACATTTAAAGGTACTTATTTTTTAGGGGCCACATAATTTGGATGTCTGTCAATGCCACTGAAAGAGCTGATAAAAATATGTAATTTTGGGTTCCTCATTTATGTCGTCTCTAAAATAGTATCGAGATTTTTTGGGAGAATTGATAACGAGTTGAACATTTTGTATTGTGACAGGCGTTAATTTACCTGTGACTTATATATGAATAAATTAGATTAGATAACGTTATTCATCCTGTATTCAGGATATTTCACTGTCCCAGTAGCAAGAGGGTGAGCATACAGACACAGGAAAAGACATTTTAGACATAAATAAATAGGTAATAAATACGTTAATAAATAGATAAATAAGCGTGTTGTTGAGATATTTATATATCGATATATGTATATGTGTATATGTATATATGTATGTATATGTATATGTGTGTGTATATATATACATACATACATATACACATACATGCATACATACATACATACACATACATACATACATACATACACACATACATACATACATACCATACATACACATACATACATACATACACATATATATACATCGTTTATAGAGCAAAATTACAGTAATTGTTTCTGTGGCTCCTCAAGGTACTGGTGGACCTGTCGACGGGATTTATTTTCCCTGTCTTAACGTCTTAATTAGTGGTCATGATAGTGTAAAATGCTGCCTTGGCTTTCCTTACTTTAAATAGTGGGCGTGTTGGGCACCGATGAATAGCAATAAGTAACTAAGAAGCGACACGAGCGGGGGAGGAATGTATAACAAAACGTCGACTCTTTGTCTTCTTTGTAGGCTCAAATGTGTCTTCCGAGTAAATTAGCATCTTGTGGAGACACAAGAGCTTGTTCCCTTACTGCTGAGTTTTAAAATCATATTTTGACTCAAATACTACTTACCGTATTTTCACGACTATAAGGCGCACATAAAAGTCTGAAATTTTCTCCAAATTAGACAGGGCGCCTTATAATCCAGTGCGCTTTATATATGGACCAATACTAAAATTGTTATCACGATAAAATAAAATGAATCAGTTGATAGGGTACACGGACTATGATTACAGAACGATACATTTTTATTAATAAAATAATAATAAAACTATATTTCATCGTCGCTACAACTGCTCTTGCACATTCCCAGCCTGTAGCAATACTGTGCATGAAAAACTTCATTCCTTCATTTGTAATTTCTCACTTCACATGACACGTCGGACACGGTTTCACCTTTTGGCATCAAACTCTCTCCAAGCATTCCATTCAAACTCTGGTGTATCTCCCCGGTGGCTGATGTGTTCACCCTTTGTTTACTGAATGATTTACACCTGCAAGGAGTTCCTCGGGAGCTCCGAGTGCTAGTGTACAGCTCACGTCTTATCATGTCATCTCTGGAATTACAAATCCTAATTAACCGTAACGACGAAATGGAATCGACTGCTCGCGTAGCAGATGAAAAGAAGCTATGCACACTGTGGCGGTTGAAAGCAAAAATTGTACAAATTAAGTCTTGCTGGGTGATGGAAGTGGCAAACGCAGGAGCTGCTCATTGAAATTCTCTCTCCAAACACTCAAAAAGTCAATTCACGGAGGAACTTTACATGAAGGAATTGTCTGCAAAAACACTCTCACTTATTCTGCATTCGTATATATGCAGTTCTTGTATTGGTGTAACTGACCAAGGACTTCTTCAGGGAGAATAAAATCACTCCTTTGACTTTGCGTCATATATCAGTTGATACTGAGTGGAATCTATTCAACCACCCTTTTAAACAAGTTTCCCAGAACCAAGATTGCTGGCTCCACAGCCCAACAACATGATAGATACACCACCACATTTTACTGTGGGTATCAAGTGCTTTTTCTTCTAACGTTGTTTTCTTATAATCCCCAAATAACTCAATCTTTGTTTCATTATCCACAGTTCCTTGTTTCATAATGAAACGGTCTTATCCAAATATCCCAGCGAGTCTGTGTAGATTATTTTTTTAGGGTGGCTTTGTAGGTAAAGACACAAACTTTCTCGCCCAATATTTATGATGTAAACTTTTCCCCACAAATGCAGTTATGCATGCAAATGTTTGGGTTGCTATGTTTTGTGCCTTGGATGCAAATCTCTAGCCACACATTTTGGGAAGTTTTTGTCTCAAATTTTCAACTGTATAACTATTACCAAACGAACACTCAGATTTATTTACTGTTCCTAACACTGATAAAAATAATCACCGCGTTTTCTGCACTATAAGACATAACTAAAAGATGCCAATTTTCTCAGAAACCGGTGGTGTGCCTTATATATATGGATTAGCATCGGTTCATTGCATGAAATTTATCACAGCTCTATCTAGTTGATGTACAATACAACTGGTATTACTACTACAGCTCCATCTAATTAATCTATAACACTACCCACTACTACTACTACAGCTCCATATAGTCGATATATAGCACAATCCCCTACTACAACTGCATCTTATAATCAGGTGCGCCTTATATATGGAACTACTTTTAAGATGGGCCATTCATTAAAGGTACACCTTATACTCCGGTGCGCCTGATATATAAAACACATTTTAAGATGGGCCATTCATTAAATGTGTGCCTTATATTTGGAAAATACGGCATTAAAGTTGCTAACAGCATTAATCCGATGAACATTGATAAAAGCAAGGGTGAGTAGAAGCGATAAATAATTAATCTATGAGTAATTGGCTCAAGGCATGCATAATAGATAAACTCAGCTGGACCACTAAGCGGCACCCTACTGTGGGCTTTCCTGTGTGTTTCTATTTTTACCTCTGGCAAGGATTTAAAATAACTTCCGCCTTGAATTTCAGATCACGACCCTGATCAACCACAAAGAGCGGCCTAAGAAGTCAGAGCGGACTCTGGCGGCCATCCAGCGTGTTGGCCAGGCAGTTAGCGTGGCGGTGGGGCGCTTCGTTGCCGTCGGGGAGGCCATTGCCGTTGAGAACCGTGAGCTCAAGGAAGAGATGGGCCACGCCTGTTTTGAGGCACGTCGTGCGGGTGAGTTGTACTAGCTGGCAATTTAAAGGACAAAAGTCTTTGGCCACACAACCACTCTTTTGTCATGCTGGTCCTGCAGGAGATGCCATAGCCCAGCTGACTGACGTGGCCACGGCCTGCGCGCCCCCCTCGCAGTCCATGACGGTGTTCAGCGACCGCACCAGCATGGTGAAGGCTGCCCGACTGTTGCTGTCGTCTGTCACCAAAGTTTTGGTGTTGGCAGACCGCATTGTCATCAAGCAGATCGTGATGTCGCGCAACAAGGTGACTCACAAGAACGTATCCTAATGTTATCCTATGTGAAACACTTCTCTTAGACGACCATTAACAACACTAGACATCCAATCTATTTCCACTGGGGGACTGAACATTGGTAAATAATTTGGTAAATTTGTTCATTCATTTTCCAAACCGCTTATCCTCACTAGGGTTGCGGGGGGGCTGTAGCCTATCGTGACCGGACGTTTCGTCGAAGGACGTTTCGTCGAAAGACGTTTGGTCCCCGGACGTTTGGTCGACCGGACGTTTGGTCGAACGGACGTTTGGTAGAATGGACGTTTGGTCGAATGGACGTTTGGTCGAATGGACGTTTGGTCGAACGGACGTTTGGTCGAACGGACGTTTGGTAGAACGGACGTTAGGTATAATGCAATTTTTCTTATTCAAAAGCATATTAAAAAACGAGTCTGTGCCTTTATCAATGCATTATCTACATGCAGTCATCAATAAAAATAGATGACAGACTCAAAACAGAAAATTTAAAGACAACACTTACATTAATTATCCCCTCGCTCCCTCCCAGTCAAATGAAAAGGCGCATTTCAGGTAAGGAGGGCGATAAAAATGAGCAACTGTAAATTTGTTCTTTTTTCTTAACTAGTATAATTGGATTTAAACGTGTTAGAAAATAGATTTGAAATACATGTACAACTAGTGTAAAATAAAAATAATACTTTTTGGCTATCTTTTTTGTAGAATTTTTATATATGTACTTACCACATACATTGGATATAGTAGTACACGAGTGACTAAACGGGTAAGTCTCATATCTGCATATTTACCACATATGTACAATAGATATATAATTTTCTAATTTAGTGCGCTCCAAATAAGCAAATATACCAGATTGTAATAGCTTTAACCAGTTCAATTGGACCCATAACACAACTAGAATCTTATTAGGGCAACCCGGTGGTGTGTGTGGTGACATTTTTCAATCATGCATTCTAAAATGAAAGCTGCAAATGAAGCATCTGCATTTTGGGGAAGCAGCAAAGTCAGACAGCGCGCTCGCTTATGCAGCATCTTTTCTGCCCTCGCCACACAGCCAGACAAAGATGCGCGCACATACACGCAAAGCGAAATAACACAAAGAGGAAAGCATAGTAAGAGAGCACAGTAATTGCATTTGCTTCTAATGGAAGACAGACAGGCGGCTTGTTATTCTAGCTTGTTATTCACTTCCCTAATTGTCTCAAGATGATCTCCAGTGTGTGTAAATTGCTCCAAAAAATAAAACCTGTGGTGTACTAATATTGATTAAGATGTATAATGTGTTCTTGAAACTATATGTAAAGACAAATCGCATTTAAAAGGGGAAAAAAACATGCATTTGGGATTTTTGTTACTTATCTTTTTTTTTTTTTTTTTACACCTGAAGGGTGCCGATTTGATTTATTTTTTGGAAGGTAGTAATTTAAAAACCTCTCTGGTGTTAGGTGCTTGTCACTCTGGAGCATCTGGAGCGCGTGAGCACCTTCCAGGAGTTTGTGCAGATATTCAGCCAGTTTGGCAACGAGATGGTGGATTTCGCTCACCTCACGGGAGACAGACAGAACGTGAGTAGCGTGCCAACAAAATGCCAAAAAAGCTTTTTTGTTTCTTTTCAGAGAGTGACACTTCCCTTGGAATTAAATTCAAGTGTGATTGCAGTGATATGTTTTGATGAGAGTCTGATGGTCTAAACGAAAGAACAAAAAGTATTTGCAGGCAGAGCATGACAGCAGGAAGCTTTGTGACATTTTTGTACTTTATGTCCAGATTTTTTTCCAGTACGCCTGTCTCACTTTGGCTTTCAGAGCAGCTTGCACCTTTTATATGTTGCAGCCAGGCAAGCGCAGAAGAGGGAAATAATGGCGGTTAATTACAACATCTTTGTGCTAAAAATCTGAGAGAGTACTTGGACTCTTTTGTCTCTTTTCCAAATCTTCATGGCCATATTCCGTTTTGGAAGTGCACTTTATATGCCCCTTGTTCTATTTTTAATGCCGTACTCTTTTATTGGCTTTTAATTTTTTTATATCGCTTTTTTTTAGTAGCATGAAAGAAGGTGGAAGAAGCTGGAGTCAAGCCATTTTTACCATCTGCTGTTTGTTTTGATGTTTGCGTTCACTTGAATGTGTGTGCGTGTGTATTACAGGATTTGAAAGATGAGAAGAAAAAAGCCCGTATGGCCGCAGCTCGGGCCGTGCTGGAAAAATGTACTATGATGCTCCTGACCGCTTCTAAGGTGAAAGAACTCGTTTTGGCTTAATCAAAATAATCCAGATTTTGTCGACATTTTTTTTTTTATATTCATTTTGGTTATCCACAGACTTGCCTCCGGCACCCGGACTGCGAGTCTGCCCGCATCAACAAGGACGCCGTCTTCCAGCGGATGCGGTGCGCCTTAGAGCAGGTCGTGGACATCGTGACGGAAGCTCGCGGCTGCACTGACAGCGTCCTCCCTGCGAGCATCTACAATGCCGTCAAAGACTACAAGGTGCGAATAAATATCTCTTAAGATAAAGAAACTGCTTATCCTCAAGGGTTACAGGGGTGCTGGAGCCTATCCCAGCTAAGTATGAGCACCAGGCAAGCACAATTGAATTTCTAATGGGGGCTGGACAAGTTTGAGACTCCTTTTCTATATGAATGTAAAAAAAAAATCATAATTTATATAATTAAGGCTTAATCAGAGACCAAGAATAAAACGTTATCGGAATAATATGGGGAACAATGTTAAATATAGATCTGTTAATGTAACATTTTAAGAGTTATTCAGAGGACTGACAAGCTGCCATTATTGGGGGAAAAACTACTAAATCACACATGAAGGCCTAGCCAAATTATGAAGACAAAAAAATGCGGGTAATATTCCAGAAAATGTGGTGAGTAAAAAAAAAATCAGTCGGCAACCTATTGTTTTTTTCTCTTTAGATTAGAATAGAACTATATTTCATCCCGTATTGGGGAAATTTCTTTGGTTGCAGTAGCAAGACAGACACACAAGACATTGTAGACCTAGGTAAAAAAACTGGAGCCACACACAGGAAGTCCACAAGGTGGGCACCTTCTGCAGACTGAGACTGAGGTTAAATATGCAAAATTGTGAGTTTTTTTACGTGACTGAGAAATTTGAGTTTTTTGTCTGCAGACAAGCATAGAATGTCTTCGCGACAACCTGTACGCCTCGCCGCCGGACACCGTGGGGCGCCAGATGGAGGCGCTGGTGGAACGCACCGAGGACTTTACCGACTCGGCCTACACGGGACATGAGCAGCGCCAGGCCATTCTGGGTTTGTGCCAGCTGGCCCGCCAGGACGCCCACCAGCTGCTGCACGCCTGGACTCAGGCCGTATGTAAACCCAAAACAGCTCGGCTCGGATGAAGATTGTAACTGGATTTACTCATATAATGCATATATAATGTTGTTGAAAGTGCGTGCATTCATCACTCAAATTTGAACTCGAATTTGTACTCGAATTTGTACTCGAATTTGACCTTGAAGGTCAAATTCGAGGTCAAATTTGAGCGATGAATTTGACCTCAAATTGGACCTCAGATTGGAACTCAAATTTGAACTCAAATTTCAGCAGACAGCAACAAAAAAAAATGAATAAACTCGGAAGCAGAGGTACTGCTTTACTTCCAGTTACACGACCCAAGCAATGGCGGCGTTTCAAGTTGCCAGTTTGGATATGCTATGAAATATCTCCCTTAATGCTTTGTATCTTATCCAGCAGCAGTCGGTCCAGGCCAAGGAGACCACCGAGGAGTTAGAAATAGCCATCGCCAAGTCATGCCAGAGCGTCAATGACCTCAGACGCGAAGTGAGCAACTTTTATCAAACTATTTTTGAACAGGAACAGTTGTCTTTCTCACAGGGATCAAAGTTCCGAACTGTACATACTCAAGTGCAAAAAGGCTTTTGAGATACAAGCAGTCAAGTATGACGTTAGATTGATGCCAGGGGACTGACTGGGGAGCCTTTTTAAGGTGATTGGCACAATTATGTGGCAACAATACTTAAAATATACGTAAAAATATACCACGTTTAGGCCATAAGACTTAAGTTATTCATCTTTGTTTAATCTATCCAAATACTTGGACAGTAACCTGTAAAATTCATTTGATGAATGAAGTATTATTAACTGAGTGTGTTTTAACTGAGCTTTTTGGGGATTGATTGATTTTAATGAGCCTGTCTTTTTTTGTCTGTGTTATTTTTTTCCTTAGAAGTTATGATGTACAATATCTGCAAACCAAGCCTTAATTGCGGCTCTTTTGTGCTTGATCATCAGAATTGTTGTCTCTATCCTAAAGTAAAGTAATGCACTCGAACCACTCAGAAAACAAGAATTTCCTGAAAAGGTTGTTGCTTTAAAAAGCTGAAAATCTTAATAGGGAACGTGTTACAAGGAACTGGTTGAACTTGGCATTTACACAGGGCTAAATGGCATTTTTTTTCCATGTTTAAAAGTGCCATGCAGCACTCATCTCAAATTTGTAATGTAAACCCTTGTCGGGTTTGTTAAGCTTTCTATGGTAGAATTCTATTGGAATTTGCCAAAGTATATTTCGACCACAGTTTTCAAAAAGTAACCTCACCGACTTTGAAGCTGCACAAGGTGGCGGTGGGCCGTGCCTCCGAGCTGCTGAGGCTCAACACTGAGCAGTCGCCGCTGCGCACGCTCAAGGCCGCCGGCACCGAGGGCAACCTGGAAGCGGTGGCGCAGTATTCCCGAACGCTGACCGAGCAGAAGGAACAACTGGTGGAGGTATGAGAATCACAGCGTGGGGAGGGGGGTATTTCTTTACAGAAAATTGTGTTCTTTTAAACACTTTCCTCACAGAACTGTCGGCTGCTGTGTCACGTATCCGGGACCGAACCACTGGAGATCACCTGCGTACATGCCGAGGAGACCTTCCACGTGATTGGCCCGCAGGTTAGACGTTCAACAGCTCTAAGGACACAATGTCCACATCGCCCTCATCCAATCGTGTTTACCGTGGGAAATTGACTTGGGTGGTAATCATCCTCCAGGCGGGTTTTGTGTTCTTATGATTACACAGCAAGCAAGGTGAAAAGCCAAGCCTCCAATCACGTGGCTGCATACAGTGCTCCACTGTTAGCCCAATTGGGTATTATGCCATTTTACCTTACTGGCAACAATTATTGGCTAAGTATCAGTGTTGTTTTTGTCTCGCAATAAAAAGTCTGAAAGTTATTAACACATCCTTTTCTAATTAGGTCCTAGTAGAGGACTTAGACAAAGGTTTAGATTTTTTTAAAGCATTTCCAAATGCTTCTCTCACAGTAAAAAAAGGATTGGTCGACCATCGCTGGCAATGGCTTTTTTTTTAAATGTACTGAAATAGATAAACATTTTAACAATCGACTATCACTATAACACTTTCTTAGCGGTAATATAGCATGTTTTTAACGTGTTTTTCTCCCAGATCATTTCTGCGGCACAGACCCTGGCATTGCACCCGTCCAGCAAGATTGCCAAGGAGAACCTGGAAGTATTTTGCGAGGCTTGGGAGTCTCAGATGGGCGACGTTGCTCAGCTGCTGCGCGAGATCAACGATGTCATGGATGGAAAGCGAGGTGTGTGGTCGAGAATTAATTATTTTCGGAAATCTCAATTCATGCGAGTCAATACTGCCGTATTTGCCCGCCTTATAATCCGATGTGCCTTTTTTATGGATCAATATTGGTTAATCATTCTCTTTTAGCACAGCTCCATCTAGTAAACACAACTCCTAACCACTACTACTACCACCACTTTTAATAATAATAATAATAATCGGACATAGGCCCTGTCGTCATCATCAACAACAAAAAGCCTACTTGTCATAGACTTGTTGTTCATTAGAACAAATAATAACATAATGACTACTTGTTAATTAGAATCTAGTGCGCGTTATGTATGAAACAATTTTTAAGATAGGCCATTCATTGCAGATGTGCCTTATAGTGCGGAAAATATGGTATTTTTATTTCTTGATTAGGACGGCACGGGAATAAGGATCAATTGGATTGTGTGGGATTGGAAACACATAAATTGATGATTCTCAACCACGTTAAAAAACCTAGAGGATTGAAGTTTCCATTTTTGTAGTTCTATTTTTGGAGGCTCAAGACTGTTTTGACTTAAAGGGGTAAGTAAAAAAATATATAACGGTGGTGGCATAATTTTGACTGGTAGAGGAATGGGATGAGGTGTATGAGGGGTTGGGATTTACTATTTGACTGAGGCCCAGGATTGGGATGGAATGAATTTTTTTCTTTTGAAACTGGATGGTCAGAGATGTACATGCACACGTAGGGTGATTAAATGCAACTTTTGTGTTGACAGGAGACAAGCGAGTGTATTTGTCACTTCCAAGATCCGGCGTGAGTAGCGCAGTGCCCATTACTATATGCTGGTCTATCTCTATATCAGTGCATAATGTTGTTTTTATTTTGTTTTTTTTATTTACAGAAGCACTCTGCTAACTTGAAGAATGCTAAGCCCATAAAGTTGGATGCTGAGGTGAGGCCACACATCCAATGTGATGTTAGCATGATTTATACAGAAAGTCTCTCCTGGAACTTTGTGAACTATAAAAAAATATTATATAAAACCATTTGAGGGGATTTATCTATTCTATAATTTCATGCACTGTTTGCTATAATCTTCATAATATGGTATGTTCTTTTTTTTATCATTTAAATGCATTTGTTTTACTTTGTTTATACTGTTTGTACGTTTCAAGAGAATGTTTTGTGTATTATATTGATTGAAACAAAATATTTTTAATATCATATGTTTTTAGTTTTTTAGTACTATTCAACAAATACATTTTATTCTCATGTGATATTAATTTTGTAATATTTGTCATTCATTTTTACTTTTTACTACTTTATTATTGTTAATGTGTATGATATGAATTATGATGAAAATGGGACTTTCCAATTTAACCACAAGAGAGCGCAAATACTCTGCAAACTACATTATGCTTTTATTAACGGTCGAACTGCAACAGCGATATGTTTTGTGTTTCCTCAATGCAGGAGCAGAGCAGCGTGGCCAAAGTGGGTTTGGAATTGCGGCTGCTGTCATCCGATATAGACGCTGAGCTAGAAAAATGGGAGGACCAGGAACACCAGGTGGTCCGTCATAGCCAGAGCATCGCCAGCATGGCCTACAACATGCACCTCTTTACCAGGTCAGCATGCATCAATATATATCCACTGGTGCCTCCACTTACGAAGGCTTCAACATACAAAAGTTTCAGGTTACAAAGCGCTTTGATGTGTAAATAGTTGTTCCAAGATACGATAATATGTGGCACGACTTTGTTCCGCCGGAAGTCCAGGATGAGATTCTTTGTTTTGGAAATGTTCAGCGTCAAGTTGTTGAGAGCGCACCAATCGCTGAGTCTCTCTGCATTAATGTAATATATGCCTCTACTTACGAAAAACCCAAATATTGAACGTTGCACAAAGTTTGCAAATCAATTGAATGATGCCATACAGTGCTACCGCATCATTTATGATGAAAAAAAGAAAACTGCAATCGTCATTAGATAGCTTCTTTCGGCCAGTTTCTAGTAAATCTCTCTCTTTCTCTCTAATGTATGTTTACAGTACTGTATGTATTCTCTCCATTTTTTTCATGTTTTTTTTTCAGTACAAACCAATGTGTGTTACTTATACAAGCCTTAAACATACAAATGCACTTATATAAACCTTCAATATACTTATATAGGCCTTAAATATAAATTATAATACAAAATATAGCACTGAGCCACTTACGAACAAATTCAACTTATGAACAATCGCTCGGAACCTAACTCGTTCGTAAGTAGGGGAGCGTCTGTATATAATGTATGTACGTTTTACTGCTTTAATTTGCGAATATATCCATTTTTAGAGGCGAAGGACTGCTTAAGACCACACTTGATCTTTTCCATCAAGCTGAGGTAAGTCTCCTCCTTATTTTCATTTTATGGTCCTGTTCAAACGCCATTGCTCATTCGCTACTAGTTAGTCAAAGTTAAAGTTCTCGTTCTTCTCCAAGCCTCTTTGGAACAATGTTTGAAACATGAGATTGAAGCATTTATTTGTTTTGTCAATGCCAGGTTTTGTCTGACGAAGGACTCAAACTGTGCGCATCACTGAACACCTTGTGCACACAGGTATTCAGCAGCGAAACATTAACTGATTACCAGTCAAAAAAGAAGTTTTTCTTTTCCTTTTTCCCAATTTATGATATCTGCCTTTTCAGCTGGTCAGTGAAGAGAAGCCAGCACTTATGTCCGAAATTGAGAAGCTGAGGGTGTTGTGCCAACAACTGCAAGCGGGTGCGAGGAGCCCTGTGCAGGGCAAGAGCGCCACCTTCCAGAAGGTTACTACATAACACATTATTGCTTTCGTCCTCAGATTTTTATACCCATAAAAAAGGCGTACATTTTAAATTAACATATTTCTCGAACTATACTAAATAGTAAAATGGAGAACAACAAGCTAAAAACAAATCACAAATTATATTTAAAACATTTTGGGGGGGGTGACACGACTTATATTACATGAAATACATTATTCACTCATTTACTGGCCCACTTATCCTCAAGTGGGTCGCGATACATGAATCACAGACAGTCATGCCTCTACTTACGAATGCCTCCAGGTACGAAAGTTTCAGGTTACGAATTTTTTTTATATATGCAAATGAGTGACTCGAGATACGAAAAAGATCCAAGTTACGAAATCCCCCAAAAAGTAAATGCATTTCCTTATTTCATTTTGAATTCCCCTTGTTAAGCGATTAAAAACCGTACGAATGCAACGTGGCACACATTTTCACACACACACGTAGGGCACACGTAAAAGTCTAAAATGTACTACAAAGTGGTCGGCTTTCGGCCTTGGTAGAGCGGGCTCTTGCCCTATCTGGCGGACAAACACGGGTATTACACTTTGACCAATTTTAAAGGGTTTAGTTAGTAGTTGTGTGAGGACCGTGGAACGAATTAGAGAATTTACATATAAAGTACACCTCTACTTACGAAATGTTCAAGTTACGATAAAGTTTTGGAACCAATTAATTTCGTAAGTAGAGGTACGACTGTATTCTGATGACTCTCATGATGTGTTTCTTAAGGTGGACTCATCTATCCAGACTACCAGAGCTGTTTTGACCCTCATCCTTAACATCATTCCTGTATGTAACAAGCTGGCCACAAAGGTGACACACAAAAACAGACATAGCTATTACGTGAATGCCTTTTCTGTATATATTCAATAGTTTGGGCTTCATCCATATCATTTTTCTCGCAGTACAAATCAGAGCGGAGCAGCCTCGGCTCGCCACAGGACTGGCTACCGGATGTCTCCACGCCCATCCGAGACGGCGACACAGTGCTCCACAACAACAATAATAACAACGGCGATCACCGTGGCGATTTCGCCGTCAAACCATTCGAGCAGCGCATCGCCGGCCTTAGCCTGCTGGAGAGCAACTAATCAAGCAAGCACGTCATTAAGCGGACAACAACGGGGTGGTGAGAAAGCTGCCGAAATGAGGTCGAGAACTAAAGATGCCCTGCTGATATAACCTATGCTTGTTTAGTGTTGTCCAAATTTAGTAGACGGTAAATATACGTAAATCGTTGACACGCTCATTTTGAAATGCCTGGTTTCTGTTTTGTGAAAAAATGAGACTAACATAAAGACTCAAATTGTTACTCTGAAAAGCGAAGATATTTACACTATTTACATGGGAAGCCATGCCTATAAATTCCTTTTGAATTTGACATATCAATTTGCCACAACAAATCTATGTGGAGGAAATAATGGCACCCATATATAGGACCACATCATCTGTATATTGTTAAATTATTATTTTGCAATCTAAAGTCATCCCTGAATGTTTTTTTAATATTCTCACAGAACCTCTACAAGTGTCATCAAAGTGTTTTGTTTGTTTCACAAATGCTTTCTCGTTTTTTCTATAGTAATGCATGTCCTTTAAATATCTTATAACTTTACTATCTTTTAACAGCTGATGACCAAAGAGCTGAAAAGCATAGAAACTACGATTTTCTAGTGCATTTTTGTGGGTTAAACTACATTTAAAAAATAAAGTTCAACTTAAGCTTAAAAATTGCCACATAATTTTTAGGAGCGTCAATCAGAGGCGGTATGTAAAAAAAATTACAAAGATACAAAACTGTGTTTTTGAGGGTGTTTATATGCACGCAAACACATTCTATTTTTATGTCACAATGGCGGATAACGTTTCAAAATGATTTATCTTAGTCTCATTAATTTGCCAGATAACTCATGCATTTGAATACGGGTGTATAGACTCTGTCATCAAGTGTTGTTACACAGCAGCAATGTGATTCTTGTCTTTTTTTGATGTCAATTTTGCGCTCTGTTACACACTGTGCCATATAAGGACAAAAAAAACGTAATTGCCAAATATGATCATTATGATTGATTTGTTAGTTATGTGCTACGCATACTGATTGAGTGTGAGTGTTCAAGTATGTGGTGAAGGTAGTTGGAAGATTATGTGGAATGTGTGATTTGTGTTTAAATGTTTTTGTCGTCTGGGAGTGAACAGCTAAGGATGCTGGGTAATGTAATGAAAAGAGCTCTAGTTTTGGATATGATGAAAATGTGTCATGATGGATAAATAAACCATATTTTTTATTAAACATTGTTGGTTATAAGTGATCTGTACAAAATGATACATTGATGAAAAACTAATCCATAAATAAGGCTTGAAATAAGACATTTTCATTATACACAACCTTCAAAAGGTTATCATTTCATAACCTGTTAAATGCAAATATCTATTTTCTTTTGAAAATTAAGCTGCAAACATTGGTTTGGATTTTAAAAAATAATAATGAGCCTTTAAACAGAAATAGGAGAAAAAAAGCTCATGATCTGGAAAAGACTCAATAATCTGCCATTTGAGTCATTTTGCCTAAAAGTCCTTTAAATGCAAACTCCTATGAATTTTGAACGCAAAACTGGAAAACTTTGTTTCCCTTGACTGTTGATTAATAACCGAAAATTTCTTTAGCTTGCATGATTACAACCACAAAAAATCTTGAGAATGCATTCCAGAAAAAAACAAAGGAAGTTTGTCATTTTGCCAATTTCCTTACATCCTTTTAACACATATACACATATGTACAAACATATATATATATATATATATATATATATATATATATATATATATATATATATATATATATATTTATACATACACATGTATACACATTTACATGTATATATATACTATACACATACATATACACATTTACATGTATATATATATACTATACACATACATATACACATTTACATGTATATATATATACACATGTATATATATATACACATACATATACACATTTACATGCATGTGTATGTTTGTGTGTATATATATACATGTAAATGTGTATATGCATGTATATATATACACATGTATATATACACATACATATACACATTTACATGTATATATATATATACACATACATATACACATTTACATGCATGTGTATGTTTGTGTATATATATATACACACATATATACACATGTACATATATATACACATATACACAAGTATATACATATATATACACACACACATACGTACGTATACACGTATATTCAACTAAACAACCCCATTCTGAAGTACTAAAGTGCCATTAAAGCGACTTCATAGGCAGATTGCAACTCTTTTTGCAATTACAGATCTGATTCTTGCAAACCTTCTTCACAACGGTTTTACTGGCACCATCTGCGTGCCTTCCCGATTGGCGACGAGCTTTTCAAAATCACATCTGTTCAGAAGGTTTTCCGTAATGCTTTTGCTCTCCTCAAACTTGGGTAAAATGACTGCGATGTATCCATTAGTGGATGGCTGCACACACAAATATCACAGTACACTAATACCTTGACATACGAGCGTCCCAACATATGAGAAATTTGAGATACGGGGAAAATTCTGAGCACATTTTTGCCTTGAAATACAAGATAAATTTGAGACACGAGCATATGAGATGGTACCCGATGCGGCCGTACGGGTGGCCGAGTATGCGAAAGGCTTCTTAGCTTTTATTAGGTGTAGTTACCTTCTCCTGTAAGAGAGCGGGCCTTTCAAGAATATTCTCGTTGACCTCCAGGAGACGTCCTCTGATGCAGCTGCCAAATAGACAAATTTCAATCCATTAAAATCCAAAACATAAGAATGTGGAATCCAGAAATAAAGGACTCACCTGTATATGGTGAATTCCGTTGTGTCTGTGCATGTTATCCGGCACAGTGGAGCAAATTCAGTGAGGAACTGACCTCCCTGTTAAACGCAAACAAAAAGGGAGTTAAAAATCCAGCCTACGAATGCAAAATAAACATTCAATGTGCATGAAATTACCCGCTTGGACTTTCCAGATACTTTATTGTTCAAGCGGCTACAGCCATTACTAATTTGGTAATCAATCTTTGAGATGATCCGTCCTTTCTTTAGCAGCGGGTGAGTTTCGGCCAATGTGATGACGCATATCCTGAAGAGAGAAAACACCCATGAAATAATCTCATCTCATTTTCTGAACCGCTTTATCCTCATTAGGGTCACGGGGGGTGCTGGAGCCTATCCCAGCTGACAAGGAGACGGACAACCATGCACACTCACCCATTCCTAGGGGCAATTTAGAGTGTCCAATCAGCCATCCATGCATGTTTTTGGAACGTGGTAGGAAATCGGAGTACCCGAAGGAACCCCACGTAGGCCCGGGGAGGACATGCATTACTCCACACAGCTGGACCGACCTGGATTTGAACCCAGGACCCCAGAGCTGTGAGGCCGACGCGCTAACCACTCGCTCCACCGGGCCACGCCATGAAATAATATATGATAAAATTAAATTTCTTTTAAAATCTATGCTGATTTTTGTTTATTCAAATATGAATAAAAAAGCAAATAGTTACCTGTTTGAATGCTGAAGGATGCAGTGGTCCTCACAGGGCTTTCCCTTCATATCTATTAATATCATGGACACATGAATTAAATAATGACTACGATATATTATGACTAAAATTCCCACCACCATTATGTTGTTAGTAGTGCAATAATAGTGTCCATAATCTAAAGAACAGTTCACACAATTACATTGTTAAAATATATAGTACATCTTAGATCATTATTACGCCGTTTCGCTTTCCGTATAAACATCGAAAAGGCTACCACGAGGATCATTTAATTTATATTTACCTGCTCTGTACCATCGTGTATAGTAACGATCAACAACCGAAGGTGCAGCAGCTTCACCATCCTTTTTCTCCTCTTCGTCATCCATTAAATGTTTGTTTTTAAACAGGCAAATCAAGAAATACGTCCGCAAACGTTGTTTGATTGAAAATTAAAGTTTGTTCCTTGACGGAAATGAATCAATGTTACGCAAAAAAAGAGTGTGTCCCGTTAAAAAGAAACGTACAGATAATGGTTCCTGTTTAAGAGTTCCGCGTCAAATTATTAAGCAGCACGTTGTTTTAATTTTAGCGATGCTTGCAAAAATAAAGTTAACTAAACAATGTTGCTATAACTGAAATAGTTTTCTGTAAATCAATATTTTCATTTTTAAGACGTGAAAAATTCTTATGTTTGGGATCTCCTGTATGAGTAGGAAAGCCCGTTTTCTACCTTTTTAAATTCTCATTACATGGACTCATTATTATTTTTTATTCATGAAAAAGTATTGTAAATGATTTTGTTCATTATTTATTTTCTCCCCATCCAATAATTTATTCAATTTTATTTTGAGTTTGCAGCGCCTGTAAACAAATGAAACAGTTGCTTGTTTTTTCCGCTAGATGTCAGAGTATTGCAGTTAACATTTATTTATAAAATGTTATAATTTTTTATAATATACTTTGGATCTTTACATTTAGGTAAATATCAGAATCTGAACGTTTTACTTAAGTACAGCAGTTGTGAAATAGTTAAATCTTTAACTCTTATGTTAATATATGAAAGTGTCTCCTACTGGGAGAGTGTCAATAATTAAGCCATTACCCAAAAAATACCAATCAGATTGCAGTCATATCTGAGAAATGTAGGCAAACACAAAACATAATTTGTGTTATCCATTCTTGCCACAATTAAGACTAAAGGAGAGTACTATTGGAGGTGTTTGGGGACCCAATGAGTTTTCCGTGAATCTTACTGTCTGCCTTTAGACGCCACCAAGACGGAAAGTTTTGCTGTCCAGGGCCAACTAGTTGCTTTTTTCCATGACTCTCGTGCGACATGAAACACTCAAACAGGAACAATCTTGCATTTGCGTCAAAATACAAAAAGCATATGGCCACTGGCTTTTTATATCAAATCAAAAATAATGGCACAGCAACTGCTTTATTAGGCTATGACAAAAATTGCCTTCAAATTCAACGAAGGCAAAATATGCTTAATTAATGATCATTAAGAATATTCCTCATGAAATTTTCTTTTTACAAGTCTAACTTCATGGGTCATTTGTGTGTTTGTTGTTGTTTTTTTGCACTTTGTTGTTCCTGTTGAGGAATGGAGGCAGTTTGTCCATCAACCAAAAAAAAAGACCATGTCCAATGCTTAGGTGGCAACTTGTTGCTAAGCAGACCTCATGGCGGGCTAAATAATGTGAATTTAGGCAAATTATTGAATATGAATAAGATAAAGAAAAAAAAAATCAAATACAGTAGGTTTTAATGGGACTTTTATCAACACAATTATGCAATTTTGGTCTTGTATAAGTTCCTGTGTTCCAATACTGAGCCCATGTAAGTGTCGGTTTGTTCTCTAGGAACCTCAATAAACTACTGAGCCTTCCTGTTATCACTTTTTTAGACATTTAGAAGTGTTTAGCAGTGCTGTGCTGTCTATTTGTATCTGTCAGTCTGTGTACATTCCCTGCATTTCACAACTTATTGTTAGAAGACTCCTTCCCGGGGAGTTCACCGGCAGGCTGTCGTCAGTCGAGTGTCTGCAGCTGCAACAGACAGACACAAACACGCACACACGCACACACGCACAGATCCACGTCAGCTACTAGCGATACACTTGGCTTCTTCTTTGGCACGAACAACATCCCCCTGAACCCCCTCCGTCCAAATACTGCAGCTTGGAAAGCCAGATAAGGAAACACCGACGAAGATGGGCCAAAGCCAGGATGAATCTTAGCTATTCGTATTCCACTAAAGTCCTTTGAGGTTTAATTGTAAAGCTGATATAACCAATCAAAAGGCAGAAGGCAGTCATTTTCTTGGAAAAGGGGCAATTATGTTAATGGGAAACTTGTGTATGGAGGAAATCGTATGGTTCAAAAAAGTCTTTCGTCTATTTCAAAAGTGTCAGACTCTGGTTGGTTTGCGGGCCGCGTTAACGTCAACTAGATTTTTTGTGATATAATATTTAGATTTTTTTAAATAAATGGATTAAAAGAACTGGATTAAAAGCCCTGAATATTCAGTTTTTTATAGATCTAAAACAATGTTCATTTTAGCTTTTTTATATATATTTTTAGATTTTACAAAATGATTTTTGAACTAAAAACACAGAAAAAATGATTAAAAAATGACAATAATTGATTTAAAAGGGGGAAAATCAGGAAATTTAATATACATCTATACTCTTCATTTTAATTTGATCCTAAAACAGAAAGTTGGCACTCATGATTTACTTTCTCGGGCCGCAGAAAATGATGCGGCGGGCCAGATTTGGCCCCCGGGCCGCCACTTTGACACATGTGGTCTACGTGAATTATGCATTTGAAGACATCTGAAGGCATACCAAAGCAGCAGGTGGTTTCTACTAGCCTTGACTGTAAGCCATTAGTAGCCCATCAGAATCTAGTTCATGGGTGGCGAGCACGTGGCTCTCGAGCCGCATTCGGCTCCTGCCCAAAATAATTTGGTTCTTATCATATTTTGGATACACTGTGGCTCTTTGCCTCATTTCATGTTTCTCGTATTTTTAAGTTCTATTAAAACACACTCAAATTCATCAGGGCCCATTAAAAACAAATAATAAATTATATTTAAAAATGATTTTGCAGATTTTTTTATGCTGGTTCTAACGCAAGATGTGGCTCTTAAAAAAATTGCTCATGTTCGCCACCCTTGATCTAGTCATACCTTGAGATACAAATTATTTTCATTCTGTAGCCATGCTTGTATCTCAAAAAACATATGTCAAATAATATTGAAAAAAAATGAATGCATGCAATAGGAGGCGCATTTAAGGCCATTTCAGCAATCAGAAAGGAACAAAAAAATATTTTTATTTGTGAAATAATTCACCATAATTCTTTTTAAATCTCAAACGATAGACAATGTTTAACGTTTATGTGAAACTTGCCTTTTATTCCATGACTAAAATAATACAGATGAATTGTTTGCTTAATCTGCAATATTTTTATAGCTTTCCATGCACTGCATAACTGCTAATCAATCATTTGCAGGCCCTTTTTTCCCAAAGTCAACTTTGCTTCTGGCTAGCAGAAATTGCATTCTTATCAAAGACACTTAACCACACGTCTTGACTTCTTGAACGTCTTGTTGTCTTGGATGGTCAAAATCAATGGGATGGATTATCCTAATTAACATAGGCATGTTAGTCCTAACGGTGACCATGATTGAATGTAGATGACTCCTAACAGCTGCTTCTGGTTACATTTTCCTGTTCTTCTTGCACAGATTAAATAAACAAGAACACATTTTTCTTTTTATCCATTGGGAAAATAATGCCTTCCAATACTGAGCGCATATTTAGTTATCAATCATGGGGCTATTTCCTGTTTCATATGATGAGTATGATCCACCTTGTTAATCTTCAACGTACTAACTCCGCTCGTTAAACTGTCCGACTGCCAGTAGTTCCTTCACACGTGTCATTTAGAAGCCAGCGACGGTGGAAAGAACTGGAAAGAACACACACTCAGCCAAGGGAGGATGGAGTGAGCGTGCATGGGACTATTAACCCCCCAAGGAATAAAAGGTTTCAGGTGGCATGTTAAGGCAGGCCCCAACCGTTTCTCTGTTGGTCCGTTACTCATAAGGCAGTGGTAATAAAATGTAATCACCATTTTTTTTACAAGGCTTTCATGGTTAAACATGAAGTCAGCAGCCAGCCTAACGCATACCTGTCAACCTCTGCCGATAACTGCCCTTATAAATGATTATGATTCCCCTTACAAACCCCCCAAAAACCTTACAAACACCGTACGACTCGTCGTACGGTGTTTGTAAGGTTTTTGGGGGGTTTGTAAGGGGAATCATAATCATTTATAAGGGCAGTTATCGGTAGAAGTTGACAGGTATGCATTGTCAAATAACACCTTGGTAGTAGAAGAAGATATGGGAGGAGGAAGAGGAATTATAAGGCATCTGATGACCAGTCTGGTTATTCTGGGTGAGATCTCAGCTGGCCTGACAGGACCAGAACAGTGCGAATTCCTTCTTCGGCTGCACTGAGACTTTCCACATGCAAATGTCTGTTTTCTTTAATAATATGACCCCCGTTTCCCCCAGTTTCCACCATTCCCCCATGTACAGTTAGTGCATTAGAAACAATGTGCTAATATGGTGCTGCATTACGGCATTACAGCATTGGAATGTGAGATTTATTTATTCGTTTTCAAAATGCATCAGATGTGTGGACTTTGTTGCAGGCTGCAGAGAAGTGAAATAAGTATAGTCCTACCAATGCTGAAATGATCTTTCAATGAACAAAAAAGAACTTACAACGTGCAAGGAGGACTAAGAAAACATTGATTTGGAGAGTTCCATGATTCTATCCTGGAGGTGAAGTCAGACGTTTGGACAGCTGCTAGAGCGGATGTTCAGATTAAACAATGAAGAGCGAGCGTTACACAGTTGCACTTTCTTCATTTCCCCCTCTCAATTCCCTCTTCTCATTAAATCCTTTCATCCAGCTCGCATGTGTTAGATAAGCAAAGGCTACAAATCATTGGTCATAACATTAGGTATGCAAAATGCATTAAAAAAAATGCCTGATTATCTAAGATTGATGATTTTAATTAATTGGACATATTCAATAATGTTTTATGTATATATTCATATACATACTTGTATTTCCGTATTTTCCGCACTATAAGCCGCATCTGTAATGGATGGCCTATCTTACAATTTATTTCATATATAATGCACACAGTATTATAAAACGCAGTAGTAGTTGTGGTGGTTGTTGGTGTAGTAGTAGTAGTAGTAGTAGTAGTAGTAGTAGTAGTAGTAGTAGTAGTAGTAGCAATAGCAGTAGTAGTAGTAGTAGTAATAGTCGTAGTGGTGGTGGTAGTGGTAGTGGTAGTGGTAGTGGTAGAGGTAGTGGTAGTGGTAGTGGTAGTAGTAGTAGTAGTAGTGGTAGTAGTAGTGGTAGTAGTAGTGGTAGTAGTAGTGGTAGTAGTAGTAGTAGTAGTTGTAGTTGTAGTAGTAGTAGTAGTTGTTGTTGTTGTTGTTGTTGTTGTAGTTGTAGTTGTAGTTGTAGTAGTAGTTGTAGTAGTAGTTGTTGTTGTTGTTGTAGTAGTAGTAGTCGTAGTAGTAGTAGTTGTTGTAGTAGTAGTTGTAGTAGTAGTAGTTGTAGTTGTAGTAGTAGTTGTAGTAGTTGTAGTAGTAGTAGTTGTAGTAGTAGTAGTAGTTGTAGTAGTAGTAGTAGTAGGGGATTGTGTTATACATCTACTAGATGGAGCTGGAGTATTCATTATAGTAGTAGTGTTTAGGAGTTGTGTGCTACATCAACTAGATGGAGATGTGCTAAACAGATTAACCAATATTGATCAATATATAAAGCGCATCGGATTAAAAGGAACACTAGCGGCTTTTCTTAAAATTAAAGTCTATTAAGTTGCGCCTTACAGTGCGGAAAATACACTACTTGTTTACTAGTTTGTGTATACTGTAGTATCTATATTTTCAAATATATACCTACATCTAAATTTGTTGGTTCTATCCACCAAAATAAAAATCGTTAATTTACCAGTCATTCATCAATGTAAATGTGTACAAGAAGTTGTATGACACATTCAGACAAGTTTAGGAACATTTTAAATGAATGCAACAACTTTAGAGGGTTCTTGCTAATGTAAATTCTATTTGGAGCGCAGATTTGTGCCTTTTACTGGGCTCAAAGTTTTTAATAAGATAAATGATTGTCACTTATGTAGATCTTCCTACGTGTCACCTGGAAGTACATGCTTCGTCTTTCTTTGGTTTTTTCCCCCTCAGTTTTAACTGCTTTGAACAAATCACAGGGTCTCCCAAAAACTATCAAAAGTGAGAGGTTTGTAGGATTATTTTAGTTGTGGTGCGGACTCCCAAGTTGTCTTCTATAGGTCATATAGTGGTACTAAAAATACTCAATACAGTGCAGGATGTGGTCAAAATGACTGAAATTAGCACGTTAACTTCAAGTAAAATCATCACCGTGTGCATGAGAGTGAGCAGCCGTCTTCGAGATTCCACCTACTTGAGATGAAGCGGCTTTCTGCTGACGAGTCACACACGAAAACAATGTAATGTTGGCTTCATGGGAGCACACATCATTTGATCCTGGGCTTTTTACATAAACAAAACGCTGAGCCGACTGCGCTCATACTTTAATGAACATGCAAGCTTGTAAAAACGTCAAGGCCACAAGGAAAAAGCCATTAACTTTCAAGCTGATCCGGATGAAAATGCAGGATTTCCTTTCCCTTTTAGTAGCATTTCATAAAATATGCATATGTCGTATACCAGTAGTTTTTCAGTGAATTACGGAGGAATATTAAACCTTTTTTTGCGGAAAATATATGCATAAGGGACTATGTAACTAAGCTCACATAACAAAGAAAAGTCTAGTAGGACATTTAGTCCACTAAAATGCAAATTCTGATGCTTATATAAGATGGTAGATGCCATTCTGTAAAAATTACCAGTTTTAAAACAAAGACATGTTAAATCAAATGTGAAAATAATTGATATTAAACAATATGAAAAATAAAAATATATTTTTTTGGGGTTGGATCGCCCTTTCAACGCAACATTAAACTCATGCCTAACTCTAAATTTCACAGAAAACCATGTCATTGAATAGAAAATAAATTGTGGTCGTGTGTGAAAGGTGCTTTACTGGCAAAATTTAGAAAAAAAATACATGCAATTGTGATTTGGGCTGCATGGCATTGGTGGAAACGTTTACTAGTTTTAATGCATCTGGAAGTGATTTTTTTTATTCATGAGAGTTTCACATCCACAAAGATTTTTATTTTTTAACGTGAAGAAGAGACATTCATTTAAAAAAAAAATCTACTTTCTCCAAATAGCTAACAGAACAGCTGGCTCACGCTATTGTTTACATTTTTCGCCATACTTATCATGCTTCATACTTCAACATGCCACCGGTTAACAGAGCTGTTGTTTTTATTTAGACTTGTGCTTATAATGTGCAAAAATGTGTTTTTGTAAAAAAAAAATCGTAATATTTACAGTGTGAAGACACAATCATCTAACATAGTATAACGGGTGTTGGGCTGGAATGTCACACAATTTTTGAGTTATGCATACCTGTCAACCTCTGCTGATAACTGCCCTTATAAATGATTATGATTCCCCTTACAAACCCCCCAAAAACCTTCCAAACACCGTACGACGAGTCGTACGGTGTTTGTAAGGTTTTTGGGGGGTTTGTAAGGGGAATCATAATCATTTATAAGGGCAGTTATCGGCAGAGGTTGACAGGTATGGTTATGTAAATGAGATTTTTTGAGAGTTTTTGAGGAAATTTTGATGAAGAAAATCCCAGAAAGTCTAAAAACTCAACTGACAGAATTTTCTCCAGACAAATATGAGGATTTCAGTTCTTCCGACGAGTGCAGTCTCTTTGCAAAAACCTTTCTTCTGGCGGACCAGGAATTAAAGATCACGGTAGTCAAAGTTCATCCGGCCATTTTCAGACAGCAAGTAAATTGATTGACTTTTCTTTTTTCTGCTTTCTGCTCTCATGCTTTGGGCTTCTTCAGACCCAGAGAAGGAAAGATGGGCAGCCATGCTGTTTCTGACACCGTAACTTAGCATGTCACTGTTGCTCAACTGAATCCTGGTTAAAAAAAAAAAAGATGTTTAGGGACTAAATGAGTGTGTACACAGTACGATCAAGGCTTTTTTTACCTGTCATTTTTCTTGTGACATCTCATAACAACCGGCGGACACTCTGTCGAAGCCACTGTTTGGTTGGATTGACACGGGGACGTCAACATGCAGCACAGGCCATGCGTAAACTCTTTGAATGAAAAACAAATCAATGTCGAGGCACACAACATATCGCAGTCTGTCATCCCTCACCAGAATAGTAGTTGATCATGTCTTCCAAACACTGGAAAGTCAGACCAGGGGATATGTAGTACCAATGGTTGTCCAATCGGGATATACGATAGTGCCGTATGGTACTGTGTTTGACGGACAGCACGTACATGCCTGGACACACAACATTCATTTAAAATTAGTTAAAAATGTTCACCTCGAGATACGGGCTTAATGCGTTCCGGGAATGAGCTCGTATGTCGATTTTCTCGTAACTCAAACGAACGTTTCCCATAGAAATGAACTAAAAACTCATTAATTTGTTCTAACCCTCTGAAAAAACACCAAAAACAGGTTATTGGATTTGAAAAACATTTTTATTTGTTCTAATTCGCCATCTATTAACAAAGTAACAAATAGTTAGTGGTTTAATACTACTAAAATGTGTTTAATATTATTAAAATTAGACGGATTTCACAAAGGGGAGAGAGGGGGGGACAGGGGGGTTGACTTTTTGCACGGCAACGCACTCGTAACATAACATAAACAAATTTAAATGAACTTGGATTACGATGCAGACATACTCAAAAATAACTTTAATCTAACCTTACGCTAAACTTAATTCTAATTTGGTTTAAAAAATTTATACCTTTCTTCTCCCGGGTTGGCTCTATTTGCTCCGCCTCCTCCCTGACTTTCAAATGCAACCTATCGAGGGTTTTTTGTTTTTGTCTTCCCTTCAAAATATTCCGAAAATGATCCACACAAATGTCCTCACAATAGGATAAGGCATGACCACTTGCCCGGGAAGTAGTACTCCTCTCGTATAAGCGAACAAGCTCCGCCATTTGCACTGACTAACGGGAAAAAAACACTGAAAAATGCAACGCTCCGCCCAGTGCTCGTAGAGACATTAAACGAGGGAGTTGCGACCGGAGAGACAGTGGCCACGATGTTCTTATGAGCAGCCTCTCGCGTCCGCTGTCTGCTCGCATATCAAAATTTGTCTCGTATCTCAAGATAAATATTTGCTCAAAAATGTACTCGTATCTCAAATTGCTCGTATGTCGAGGTACCACTGTGTGTCGAAGTTCCCAGCCTTGAGTCTAGTTGTTTTCAGGAAGTTACAGTAGTGTCTGTTTATTTTTTTTCATTTAAAAAAAAAAAAGCAGAACTATGTGGTCCTGTGTTATAACACAGATCATTTATCTCACATGCTTTGTCATTGTACGCCTGTCTGGTGAAAGGCTCGAAAAGTGTTCCATGAGAGTGGGAAAAAAATGCTCATGTTTGAGATTGCCAAATATTGCATACAGTGTGGGTTCCTCCCAAAAGATTTGGATTTGGCAATGATGAATTCTTAGTATGTAGTAATATAGGGCATTTTCTTACCTCGCTCTGTGGAGCTCTCTCGTACCAGGAACGAGCCAGGTCTGTTCCCAGGTAGAAGAAGAAGCTCCTCGGCCTTCTGCCTTGTAACACCTTCAAAAAGCCACCTATTACAGCGAAAAATCCACCCTGTTCTTTAATCCTTCCTATACATTTTCTCCTATAACCTTTTATTCTTTTTTATTTGTCTGTACTTACTCATGATACACTTTGGCCACATGGATTTGGGGAATTAGGTTCACCTTTCCCGTACGGAGTGAACGGACTTTCCACCAATAGTCATCACTGGGGAAAAAAAAGAGTGTCAGAACGAGGGGTTTAAAAATAACATACCTGTCAACCTCTGCCGATAACTTCCCTTATAAATGATTATGATTCCCCTTACAAACCCCCAAAAAACCTTACAAACACCGTACGACTCGTCGTACGGTGTTTGTAAGGTTTTTGGGGGGTTTGTAAGGGGAATCATAATCATTTATAAGGGCAGTTATCGGCAGAGGTTGACAGGTATGAAATAATCAACATGATCATGTTAAGCATACTCAAAATGTTACTCAAAAATTGATGAAATTATCATTAATATGGTTTTAGATATAATGTTTTGTGGGGGAAATAAAAGATCAAAAACAAAAATGCTCAGTATTTTCTATGATTTTAGGGTCAATGGAATTAGTTGGGTTTAATATGTACATATTATTGTATAAAAAACATTTGAATACCTTTGAATTGAATTCAAATGAATGTTGCCAGACTTTTCAATACCTGTAAATTCCATACTGTTGATTGTATTGTATTAACCTGAAATTTTTGTTTTAAACCCATTGTCAGAACTTCTATCATAATTCAATTTTTTTTTTTATATCAAGATAAAAATGTCTAATAATAAACATATACATAAATGTAGACTTATATAAAAGTGATCAAATGCCCAGCCTGCATTCACCTTCACTAAAATGTAAAAAGTTTCACGAGATGATTTCCTGACTAGCTGTTCAAAAAACTTAACTTTTCATTTCCATATCTTTACAACGAATCCTAAAACCCCTTAAATAATTTGGTTTCCTTCCAAATTTTAGAAACACTTGGTTGAGGAGCCTAAAATGTCTGTATACATTTGAATGAGAGTATAAATGGTGCATTCAAGTGCCCTGTGATCAGTTTAGTGTGTCACCCACTACTCCCCCAATCAAATGAGATATGCCCCAGCAGAATGTAAATTCCAGTACTGTGTGCATACCTAGTAACAATACTGAGCTTCTCCCCAATCCTGAAGATAGGCTCACCAATGTCAGAAGTTGGGTAGTCGGCAAGCACAATGACCAAGTCGTCCTCTGAGCCTGAAAGTTAGACCATATTAAAAAACATATCATATGAGACCCTCTGGTTTAATGTATTTGTTGCTTTGCCTTGTTATACCAGAGATCTCCCACATTGTTTTTGAAATTATGAACATGATTTTTAAAAGCTTTTTGTCTTAAGAACTTACCTTTCCAAAGATTGCTGCCATCCCTGCTGGTAAGGTCGTTACAGGCGCTCACTCCTCGCACCATGTTACCCATCCTGAAGCGTTATGATAACAAAACTTTCTCCAAGCTTCTCACAATCTTAAAACACCATGCGCGATGGGAAAGCCCACTGACATCACAGTGTCTGGTTTTGCTTTGGAGTGTTGTAAATATGTTGTCCTGTCATTTTAGTGGAGTGTCGTAGAGTTCCGAACGGCAATGACTATATAGCTTGCAACTCTGACTGGCTGATTCGTAACGCACTTCCCTTACCACTAAAAGAGGAAGAGGGCCATCTATCAGTGTTTCAATACAGTAATACCTTGACATACGAGTGCCCCGACATACGAGGAATTTGAGATATGAGTGAAATTCCGAGCAAATATTTGCCTTGAGATACGAGACACATTTTGAGATACGAGCATACGAGACAGCCAGGTGGCCGAGACGTGAGAGGCTGCTTATGTTTTCAGCGTACTGTCCTTCTCGCCGCATCTCCCTCGTGTAAGGATCTTTACGAGCACTGGGCGGAGCGTTGCATTTTTTCCGTGTTTTTTTGCGTTAGTCAGTGCAGAATTAAGGGAAACACAATGGGTCCAAACCATAATGGGTCCCTTGTACTAGATTCTTAAATATGGACTGTTGAATTGCATCACTCAGGACTCTTTCTAGTTCATTTATTTAAACACAGGTCACAACAACCCGGTGTTTACAGGTGTTTCTGTGAATCTGATAATAATTGCTATGGAAACTTGATTAGTGTTGCAGCTATTGAGAAAAATGCCCTATTGTTTTTTTTTAGCAGTTTTCTGGGCAAGGAATTTAGAGGCCGGCACTTTCCGTTTGTGGTTGGTGTCGGCCACATTTGAATGTCTGGACACGTTTGATTGCTGCAAGTACATTTCCACACCCTCTGACTAAAATGACAAAAATGACCCAGTGGAAGTGTTTGCCGTCATTCATTTTTTTTCCTTACAAGCCAAAGTCCCCATATGCTCATCAGGGTTCAGTTCTTTTCCAAGGTTCATTTCTTCCTAAATGATAGACATTCCGTATGCTGCACCAGTGGTAGTTAGCGCCTCAGTGGCTGCGAATAGCATCTAAAAGCAGAAGCAACAGTGACTTTACTGCAATATGAAAACCACGAGACTGAGCGGCATGAGACATTCTGTGCTTTTTGTTGGATGCAAAAGATGTCCCTCTAAATGTTTGTTTCGACTGTACTTGTTGACCTTTTTGCTATTTTGGTCACGACAAAGTCTAGAGAAACCACAAAGGGATAACTTATTTGTTGAATAAACATGAGCCAGAATAGGGGCAGCATTTGAATTTTTTTTTTAAAATTCTCTATTCATTTGACTGTACTATATAATTTGAAGGGACTCGTGGTTATACTTACGGAAGTAACATATTTGGAGGTTTTTTTAAATTCATTATTTTCTTTTTTTATTATATACCGTACATGTATGAATTTTGATGTTATTTTTAAGTACTATGGGTGTAAATCACTCATTTCATGATGATACGACATTATCTCTTTGGACGAGATGAATGAATGAATAAATATGTACCAACTAGTTTGGATGTTTTTGTCAATTTTGTTGCTCCTTTCAGACATTTTATTGAAAACCACACTTTTGACAAATCTAGAAAATGTCAATAATCAATATTTTGCGATATAATTTATTTCACTTTGTTTATGCTTGATCCAGATCCAATAATTGTTCCGCTGCTAATTAATGGATAATTATAAACCATACTATACTATGCTATGCTATACTATGCTATACTTTACTGTATTGTACTATATATTACACCATACCATACAATTTCATGCCATGAATGATGATGAATGAATAAATAAATATGTACCAACTAGTTTGGATATTTTTGTCAATTTTGTTGCTCCTTTCAGAAATTTTATTGAAAACCATACTTCTTGACAAATCTAGAAAATGGCATTAATCAATATTTTGTGATTTAATTTATTTCACTTTGTTTATGCTTGATCCAGATTCAATAATTGTTCCACTGCTAATTAATGGATAATCATAAACCATACTATACTACGCTATTCTATGCTATACTATGCTGTACTTTACTGTATTGTACTATATATTACACCATACCATACAATTTCATGCCATGCTATACCATACTAGTATATTTTTTGTTGTTGTTCATATTGTTCCAATGGGAACATAGGCATCAGGGATAATCAACATTTTAATTTGTTGTTCCTGATTTTAAGTGTTCTTAAGTGCACTATTCATTTATACTAGTTATATTATGATTCAAATAATTATCCTTTATAAATTTGAGAAAATGTTTAGGTCTCACAAATTGGAGTTTAATACAAATCTGCAAAAAAAGTCTGACTACTTATTCAGAAGAATACCTCAGACCTGAAATATGAGTGGGGAAAAATAGCAGAAAAAGTAAAAAAAACTGTTGGCTGTTTGGCTTATTTCCGCAAGTTTTATTCACAAGAATGACAACATGTCCTGTAAACTGTGACATTTGTCAATCGTTGCCAGGTCAGTTCGTGAGGTCATTTCAGGATTTTTGAGACATGGTGCGAGTCATTACGGAATGGAATAAAATCCCCTCAAGAGTTTTGGTGTGTAAAATGTGTACGTCCTATGTGATGAGGGGCCACCTGTGCGCTCGATAAGCTCCACCTCCTACCACCACCTCAAGACTTATAATAATAATGGCAGCCTTTACGACAGGGCAGGCTAACTAGAGATTACCTTGCCAACAGTTCATGGCAAACCCATAATAAATGTGCATTGCCTTCAAGCCATCCAGATGCGAGTTTAGCATTTATCACCGTGTCATCCTCTATTACCCAGTCATTACGCGGCGAGGAGCTATTTTCCAAAGCGTACGTTTTCTCCGTGCACCTGTTTGCCCTCTGAAAGACTCAAAGTCACATCTGACAACGCCTTTCAAATATTTTTATTATTTGCCTGCTGGGTGAAAACAGAAATATGAATGATTGTTGAGTGGATTTTTTGGAGGAAGCTGTCTAAACAGATCCACAAGCAGTGTGACAGATTACTTTTTGTTGGATATTGATGATGCACCTATTTGCAGGGAAAGTGAAGCTAAATGACTATTGCATGATTAAAGGCAACGTGCCAAGCCGTCTTTTCCTCTGGCTGCTTGTAAAATTCCTCGCTCTATCCCGCTGGCACTTCTAGAAGGATCTTTGCCTTTTTTTTTTCATCGCAAAAAGCATTCCAGAGCGTGATAGTGATTGCCAGGGTTTTCTCACTTTGTCATCGTCCGGCAAAACTGAGCAAGCCAAAATAATCTTCTTTTTTTTTTACATAGAAATATAATTCTGTGACTGCCGTCAAGATTGACAAAAAACAGTTTAAATAACACAACGTAATGACAGTCAGTCAGGCGGCCCGGTCAGGCTCCAGCACCCCCTACGACCCTTGTGAGGAAAATGAATGATTATTTGCGCTTTGAAAAGAATTGTGTGTTACAGTCTGTATTTTTTGATTTGTTCCTCGATTAGTATTCTTTTCTTTGGTTTTTTTCATGTCTTGTGTATTGTTTTTTGCCTGTTGTGTTCCCAGATTTTAATTCTCGACTGTATTCTTTATTAACTTGTTGGTTCATTGTCAATATGGTGTGTATTTTATGTTGTTTTCATTCTGCAACAGTCTGCAGTAAGTTTTTCTCTCCGTGTTTATTAATGACTGTATTTTACGGACTATAAGTCACCATTTTTTTCTCATGAGAAAGTCACATTCCCTTAGTGGGCGGAGCAATGCTCTCTAGAAAGGCTTGATATCCATTTATATCCGAGACATCCTCCGTTAAGCACATTTATCTTTTTCGCTAACGCGTGAACCGAAAAGGAACTCGTGAAGAGCCCAATTCTTTTTGTGCTGGCAATAATATGCCTAATGTACATCTTGGAATCTCCACCAAACATTTTAGTTGACCTTCACAGATCTCAGTACGACTCTTAATAGTTTTTTTTTTCATATATTGGTTGTTATCCTAATTGCGTAATTTTAGCTTTTTGAAAAGCAAGGAATGAAACTTTTGAAAAAGTCCTTCAGCAATTTCAATTGATACTGTCAATCCAAATAATTCTGCTTCCTTAAACCATAAGAAAATGTTGTTGCTTCTGACATGAGTTTACTTACACCAGGCTGCAGCATTCTTGTAGAGACTCTGACCAGAGCGCTACAGATTTTTCCTTTTTGTCTATGAGCTGTACACCGCAGCTATATAAAGCGGCTATAATTACCAGAATGGTCTGTATGTACGCTCAAATATACAATCCAACTGGCACCCAGAGGCCTCACGTGAGTGTATAAATCTACCGTATTTTCTGCACTAGGCGCAACTAAAAGACATCAATTTTCTCAAAAGTGCGCCTTATATATGGATCAATATCGGTTAATCATTGTGTGACATGTTAAAATGTGGGGGGGGGACTTTTTGCACGACAACGCGCTCGTAACATAACATAAACAAATTTAAATGAACTTGGATTACGATGCAGACACACTCAAAAATAAATTTAATCTAACCTTACACTAAATTTAATTCTAATTTTGTTTTAAATTTTGATACCTTTTGACAAAGCGTTTTTATGTTTTTTTGTTTTAAATGTTTTATTAATCATTGAGGATTATTCAATGAATTATCTTTGGTCACACATTTATAATAATGATTATTCCAACAGAGATGTTATGATTTTGAAGGATGTACACTGATTAAATAAGATCTATAACATTTTGGTGATCCTCATTTTCTGACTTATGATGAGCCAAAAAAAGCCACAAACTGTTTTTTTTTGCTAATTGAAGAGGAGGAAAATTGTGTTCTTTTTGGACGCAATTTGTAAATCAAAGTTCATTCAGACTCCTCCCATTAGTGGCAGATATCAAAGAGGGGTTCATGTGGTCTTGGTGAAGGAGTTTAAACGAGAGGGTATTTCGGTTTAGCCATGAACCCTTACCACTGGACCTTCAAATGGAACAGGGGGAAATGTGTGCAGAATGAAAGAGTAGGATAAGAGGTAAAGGGTTAAAGGGAAAATCGCATGGCGAGAAACTAGGTCAGTCATGAGGATGATGAAAAGGAGAACCCAAATTAAGAGAAGAAGTAAAGGTGAACCAGATTGAGATAGAAAAAAGAGAAAAGTTGGTGGCAGTAAGTTGACTAGGAAGATGATCTTTAAAACCTCCAGACTACTGAGGGACTGTGCAGTAACCTCAGTCTCTGTCTGCAGATGGTCCTCACCTTGTGGACTTCCTGTGTGTGGCTCCAGTTTTTTTTACCTAGGTCTACAATGTCTTGTGTGTCTTGTGTCTGTCTTGCTACTGCAACCAAGAAATTTCCCGAATACAGGAGGAAATAAAGTTCTAACCTAACCTAATTAAGGTTAATGAGAAGCCAAAGCCAGAAAGAAAAGATGTTGCTGGACAAGAAGCAAGTAAAGCTAAAAGAAGAGAAGGAAAATACAAATAAATAAAATCAGACTTAGGCTTGTCATCATCATTGACTAGACAAAAGCCTAATTGTCATCATACCCAGCTGCGTATGACGAAATTGAAAGTGCTTCTCCACAAAGTGTGCTTTTCTCAGGCAAGAACCCAACCAAGTGATAGTTTCAGACTTGCTGGCATTCTGCCGTGATGGAAACCACATTAAAGTGGAAGAAAGTGAAGAACCATAGAACACAAGAGGTTTTGCATAATATGCTTTTTTTTAATGGTATTGTGCTTTTAAAAAATAAAAATAAATAAATAAATAAATAAATAAATAAAGGCACAGGAGAACCAGAGTTTAGAGAAGGAAAGACACTAAAGATGAGAAGGAAGATCATTTGAGTTGGGTGGTAAGAATAGGGATAGAAGTGGAGAACCAGAGTTTGAGAGAAGAGCAAACATAGGGGAAAGTTATGGGAAACCAAAAAAATGAGAGGTAAAGTTAAAAATGAGAGAACCACAGAAGGAGAAGCAGGAGGAGTCAGGAAATAGAGTTTTGGGAGGGGAACCAGAGAAAGATGAGTTTAACAGTTTGGAGGATAGCGAATGAGAAGAAGACAAGATGTAATTGGTAAAATAGGGACTGTGAGGGGAATTCAAATGAACACTTTCACAGACATGTTTGAGACCAAATACGAGGTCTTGATAGACCATCTTCGGTCAAAAGTCCCCAAATCATCAACCGTAAAAATCTAACTTTAAAGCATGAAAAACGTGTTTGTTCGAGCAAGACCTAGTAATTGAGGTCTCCCATGTTATCACACTTGGGGAGACTATTGAAAATGCTTGTGTCAGAGGTTGGAGAAGCAGGACGTCAGAGCTTGTTAGGAGGAGGAAAAGGAGGAGGAGTTGTGCAGTGAAAATGGAGCAGCAAGGAGAAAATAAGCATGTCAAAGCATGTCGACGTCATCGTGGGCTTTTTTGCACTTGTCTTCTGAACACGCTCGTTCACTCGGATGGTAGATTTGTCAGTGTGGAGATGTTGCAGTTGGGTGCAGTATTTGGGCTGTTCATGTGGAACACTTAACACTGCATGTAGGAGCAGATGAACAGCATTTTTGGACTGGATGTATGTGAGGCTACTCACCAGGGATGAGTTGGCTTTTCTTGTGGATTCTAACTGCAGTCGGGATTCAACAGGTAATATTAGACTTGAAAAAAAAAGAATGTATATTTTTTTGTTTATCTAAGCTAATATATATATATATATATATATATATATATATATATATATATATATATATATATGTATATATATACATACATATATATACATATATATATATATATATATATATATATATATATATATATATATATATATATATATATATATTAGCTTAGATAAACAAAAAAGGTACATTAAAACACTAGATTTAAATGCTGCAATGGCAGATTTTCTTTATTTAATCTGCATTTGCGTCCTCGTGTGGCCGCCTGAATCGCTGCATTACAAATTTTCTCCTAGCAAACGTTTACATTTGAAAATAAACTGGAATGAACACCTTGCAAGTCATGAATACAATATACTACAACTTTATGCATTTGTTTACATATTTCATATTGAAATAGGGAAATTGTTTTTCTTCAGTATATAATATATATATATATATATATATATATATATATATATATATATATATATATATACATATACATATACATATACATGTACATGTACATGTACATGTACATGTACATGTACATGTACATGTACATGTACATGTACATGTACATGTACATGTACATGTACATGTACATGTACATGTACATGTACATGTACATGTACATGTACATGTACATGTACATGTACATGTACATGTACATGTACATGTACATGTACATATACATATACATATACATATACATATACATATACATATACATATACATGTACATATACATATACATATGAAGATTGAACATGCAGAAGCAGTATTTTACCATCCCCAAAACAAAACATTTTCCTTGTTAGGCTAAAGATATTAATCTCCAATTTTAGTCATGGTTCGGACAGTTCAATTGCCCGAAAGATTTCCTTTTTTTTCTTTTCTCTCACGCTCCTTTCCAAACTGTAACAATGATGGATGAAAGTCACTTCAAATGGCGACAAATACATGAATTTGACCATATTTGGACACGGTGTATCCACTCAACAGCGACAAATGACAAAACATTTGTCAGGTTTTCATAAAGTCATAACAGACTTCTGAGACCACAATTTTGATGTGGCCCAGTTAAACCGTGCCGAGTCTTACGTTTTCCCAACATCCCATCCGCCAGGCCTCCTCCCAGAATTCCACTGCCATGCCGACGGTCACGTCGCCTACCGCCGAGCCCTACAACCATACTCAGTACTGTCGGTGGCCTTGCGAGTGTCCCGCCGAGCCCCCCGCTTGCCCGCCGGGCGTCAGCCTCCTGATGGACGGCTGCGATTGCTGCAAGGCCTGCGCCCGGCAGTTGGGCGAGGAGTGCAACGAGGCGGACACCTGCGACCACCACAAGGGGCTTTACTGTGACTATACCTCGGACAAACCGAGGTACGAAGAGGGCCTGTGTGCATGTAAGTGTCACTCGCAAAAGCCGGTTCATGACCTCAGTCGTGTATGGTACTGGGACGTTTCGTCGAAAGACGTTTGGTCAACCGGACGTTTGGCCCCCGGACGTTTGGTCGACCGGACGTTTGGTAGAACGGACGTTTGGTCGAACGGACGTTTGGTAGAACGAGGTTTGAGTCACGAGACTTTCATTTGTTTAACCCTAACCCTATTCACTCAATGTTAAATCATAGTCATTAAATCCCTATTCACCCAATGTTAAAATCTATCAATTGCATGCGAAGCCGTTCTCCCAAACGTCCGTTCGACCAAACGTCCGTTCGACCAAATGTCTTTCGACCAAACGTCTTTCGACCAAACATTCGGTCACGGTCGTGGTAATGCATGGAATCTCAGCATCCAGGTCACCTCTGAAGTTGAGTCGGGGAAACTGGAATCTTCTTGGTTGTTGGAGATTCTTGACTTTAACTAAAAATGATTTTTTTGTCCTAAAATCTAGGTGTGAGGTTATATTGTTTCCTGAGGTAGTTGGTTGTTGTTGTCATTGGTGATGCAAAGTGTTGCTGGTCCAGAGGTGGAAATTAGGGAGTGCAGATGCACCATTTTGGGGTGTATGATATGTACATAAGCCATAAGTCCAACTAGGATGAACCTTGACTTTGACGGTTTTTAAGGCGAAAAAGTGGTAACGTAAGAACAGTTGTGAATCTGAACATATTCAAACCAGATCCCATTATGACTGTTCTCAATTGACATCAATTTCATACACCTGAAACTGAAAACTAAAGCTGCAATTAGTCTTGACCACCCAAGAGGAGGCTGGTTTTCCCCCCATTTAACTTTTGCAGAGGACTACCCTAACCTGGGTGAACAACAATGTGCAAGATGTCACTTTTTCTGCATGTATCCCTGCCCGCGTTGTCCTCGGTAGATATGTACGGCACGGGTTGCGAGCACGATGGCGTCATCTACCGCAACGGCCAGAGCTTTCAGCCCAGCTGCAAGTACCAGTGCGTGTGCGTCAACGGCGCCATCGGCTGTGTGCCGCTGTGCACCGAGTCCAAGCCGCCCCGCGTCTGGTGTCAGAACCCACGCCGCGTCAAAGTGCGGGGACAGTGTTGCGAGGAGTGGATTTGCGATGAGCCCAAGAGGGGACGCAAGACGGCGCCAAGACATGCCGTGGAGGGTAAGACCACCACACAAGGCTATAAAAGTCTGGAATGAATTGACATTCCTCCAAAAAAAAAGTTTAGAACTGCAGAGGTCACCAGATGGCAGCAAAGCTTTTATTAAAGGGACACTTTCAACTTATTTTGAACTATAATGGTATCGTTACTTACGAATGCTTTGCCAATTGCATGTTTGATTGCATCTTTTGTGTGGCATAATTTTTCAGTGACATCATTTTAATGGCTTAATAAATAGTTTTCTTGCTCTTTTTGCATATATACATTTGCATACATATTACATAACAAATTGGTATACGTTTATAATGTTTTAAAGGATTAAAAATTTAAAGCTTTTGTCAAAAGGACACTTTCAACTCATTTTTAACTATAATGGTATCGTTACTTACGAATGCTTTGCCCTACAATTTTTTTCAGGTTTCAAAACGCTTTGATATCTAAATTATTGTTCCAATCTATGATAATTTCTCCAAAGTACAAAACATCAAAAGAGAGAGAAAGCGGAATTGCATGTTTGATTGCATCTTTTGATTTATTTTTGTTTGGTTCGGTGTCATTGGCATCATTTTAATGGTTTAATAAATAGTTATCTTGCTCTTTTTGCATACATACATTTGCATACATATTTCATAACAAGTTGGTAGACTTGCATAATGTTTTAAACAATTAAAGATTGTGGAATGAATGATGCTAATTCAATGTAAAATATGCCTCTACTTACGAAAAAAAATCCAAGTTACAAAAAACTCCTGCAGCCCATTAATTTCGCAAGTAGAGGTACCACTGCACTTGTAACATCAACGTATCTTTGTCAGCTCCCCCCGCTGAGCTGAGGAGCCGGCAAAAAAACAACTGCGTGAGCCAGACGACATCGTGGAGTCCCTGCTCCAAAACGTGCGACCGCGGCTTGTCCCTGCGTGTCTCCAATGCCAACCAGCGATGCGAGCCGGTCAAAGAATCGCGTCTATGCAACATCCGGCCATGCGACGTCAACATCACCAAACACATTAAGGTAGAAACAGACAAAGTCCGAAAGAATGTCTCCTTCCTTCCTTCCTCAAATCTGTCATCCACCTTCCTTTCTACGTACATTCCATACCTGTCAACCTCTGCCGATAACTGCCCTTATAAATGATTATGATTCCCCTTACAAACCCCCCAAAAAACGTACAAACACCGTACGTATAAGCTAAAAAAAAAACAATATAACTGTTTTTTTTAGGTTACTGTTATCAAAAGTGTTAATTTGTTGCATTGATATATGAAATATATATATGTCGCACATGAGTATAAGTTATATAACATTATACTTTAAAGTAATAGTAAAATATGGATCAATGGGCAAAATAAGCACCTATCTATGTAACATATTAAGTTTTTGGGTAACGATAACCCCAAAAAACGGTTATACGGTTATGTATTGTTTTTTTTAGGTTATCGTTATCCAAAAATGTTAATATGTTACATTGATAGGTGCTTATTTTGCCTGTTGTTCCCTATTTTACTATTACTTTAAAGTATAATGTTATATAACTTATACTCACGTGCGACTTATATATGTTTATTTGGTTAGTCTGACTTATAATCCCAAAAATATTGTACACAATTTCCAATTTATTTAGGAATCAAGGCAAGTAATAAGAATTGCAGGAAGGTCTCCGGTCCCAGGCCCGGCAAAACCATGAAAAAAAGTACGACTCATAGTCCAGAAAATGCGCCACTTTGTGTAACATGACACCCTAATAATAGCTTCTACTTATGAATGTGTTTATAACAAGTTCAATATCAAGAAAATACAATACATGAATGACTTCTTGTGCAACAGGCTGGCAAAAAGTGCTTAAACGTGTACCGTGAAGAGCGTGCGTTCAACATGAGCATCTCGGGCTGCACCAGTACCCGGCAGTACCGTCCCAAATACTGCGGCGTGTGCACAGATGAGCGCTGCTGCATCCCATACAAGTCCAAGACGGTGGACGTGGACTTTGTGTGCCCCGACGGCTCGTCCCTGTCCTGGAAGATGTTGTGGGTGCAGGCCTGTTTCTGCAACCTCAGTTGCAAGAACCCCAACGACATTTTCGCCGAGCTAGAGAATTACTACGGATACTCAGAGGTCATCAACTAACCCCGTTTGGAAACTTTTCATTTTAATACGTATTTTGTGTGTTTATATGTGTAAGTCTTTTTTTTTCCTATTGGAAAAATGTGGAAATTATGACGTGATGTATACTGTATATTTGCACAAAAGGCTCATGAGGCCATTTAAAAAGACTTCACTGATGGAAGGATAAATAATAAATAGCAAATATTTATACTGATGATGTATTTGTGAGAAGTGCTTCTTGGGATATACTATGTCATTTTTCTTACTTGGATATGGAAAGTATTGGTTGATATTTATTGCTGTTTATAATGATAGCGGGGAAATACGGGTATCAAAATTTCACTTATCTAAAAATGTATACATATTATACCAATTAAAAACACTTTTACTTCACTCTAATTCCACTTCCACACACAAGAAGTTAATGCAAGATACTACAGTGGTACCTCGACATACGAGTGCCCCGACATACGAGCAATTTGAGATACGAGTAAAATTTTGAGGAAATATTTATCTTGAGATACGAGTAACATTTTGAGCAAATATTTATCTGGAGATACGAGTAACATTTTGAGCAAATATTTATCTTGAGATACGAGTAACATTTTGAGCAAATGTTACGAGCGCGTTGGCGTGCAAAAAGACCCCCCCCCCCCCGTCTCTGTCCGTCTCTCTCTCTCCCCCCTTCAAAATCCGTATAATTTTAGTACTATTAAACACATTTTAGTAATATCAAACCTCTAGTTATTTGTTACTTTGTTAATAGATGGCGAATTAGAACAAATAATGTTTTTCCAATCCAATATCCTGTTTTGGGTGTTTTTTTCAGAGGGTTGGAATGAATTAATTTGTTTTTAGTTCATTTCTATGGGAAACGTTCATTTGAGTTACGAATAAATCGACATACGCTCGTATCTCGAGGTACCACTGTATAGTAAAATAGTTTGAAAATGTCTTCAGCAATTACAATTGTAAAGTTACAGTAACAGTCCGCAGAAGCACTTAGAAATACAAAACAAATTTAAAGTGTTCCTATAGCTGCGCATCTCTTAGTGTAAAAAATAAAAAGCAATATTGTAAAATATATTTATTTTAGTCTGGAAATAGAAAATAATTGACGCTGAAATCAGATGAATTACAAGTTGTCATTTTTTTAATGTCATTTTTCTTAATAAATACAAACTGTTATGCCGCTTGATCGCCAGCATCTTTACAAGCTATCTTTAATAAGCTCCTACAAAAGCAAATGTTTTTGACAACGTAGTGCAAGACATAGAGGAAAGAGAACACGTCAGCTAAATTCTACGCTGTTATCATTAATGACAACAAAGACAATAAATCGGAAGTTTGACATCTGACACGCACACAAAGAGAACAACTGCATGGCACTGCTTTGTTCCATTGTGCTTGATTGTATAGAAAAAAAATGTATAAAAACAGTTAATTGTTTCTTCTTGCCGGCGTTGTTAATAAAGCTATTCAATTTCGAGTGGTTTGGATTAACAACAGACAGTATGTCACTTAATGTGGTAGGTTTTTTTCTTCTTAAAAAATACTTTTCAGAGCAGAAGCAAAGTTAAAGAAATGCGAAAATGCATAAATGTCAATAAGGTGACAAAGCTGTCAGTAGGGTAAAAATAAGATCAGGTGGAAAAATGATGCGCAACAAGCTTCCTCCGCAGTCTCTGTCATCCCCTAACGATACCCCTACATACTACACCATCACCAGACTCGTCAGCACTGGTTCAACACTCTTAATCTAGATTTAAAATGAAGTAAAAATGGCATGGTCCACAAGGGCGGCGCCGCGGAAAAATTAAGCTTCATGTATTGTCCTTTTTACCATTTAGTCGTCATAAATTTTGATTGTAGGGCAAGTGTCACACTGCCCCTAATTGAAAAATTCAAGGACATTAAATTTGATTAAATCCTAGGTTTGCCATGGGGCAAGTGGTAAACTGCCCCACCATTGATTAAACTTGCCCAAAATGTGTCACACAGGCTGACCAATTTTAATTCAAGGACATAAAATTTTCTTAAATGATAGGTTTGACATGGGGCAAGTAGTAAACTGCCCCACCAGAGTGACATTTTATATTTCAATTTCATCTGTGCGTTTAAGTGCCACACTCAGAAATTCTATGGAGATTTGAAATATGGGGCAAGTGTCACACTGCCCCTAATTGAAAAATTCAAGGACATTAAATTTGATTAGATCCTAGGTTTGCCATGGGGCAAGTGGTAAACTGCCCCACCATTGATGAAACTTGCCCAAAATGTGTCACACAGGCTGACCAATTTTAATTCAAGGACATACAATTTTCTCAAATGATAGGTTTGACATGGGGCAAGTAGTAAACTGCCCCATCAGTGAAATTTTATATTTCAATTTCATCTGTGTGTTTAAGTGCCACACTTCTATGGAGATTTGAAATATGGGGCAAGTGTAACACTGCCCCACTAGCGAATAAAAATGGATATAAATCCACTCTCGGTGAAAAAAATGTCCGTTTGGTACAAAAGAACAGGAAGGTATGAATAATGATGCGAAATAAGATTATGTGCTCTCTGTCACCCCCTAGCGCTGACTTTACACACTACATCACCAGACCCAAGTCAGGTCCAACTCTCTTAATCCAGATTATTTTTTTAAAAACAAAAATATGTTGATAGTTCTGCAGCAAATGAAGAATGGAGTTAAATGAGACATTTTATCGGTTTAGCAGGGTACTTCGGGGGCCTTTAGCATGCCCTGGTCCGACACAGGGGGGGCAGCCGGGGTGGCGTCGGCCACGGGGGCGATGCCCCGCTGGTGGTCGGCCGTGTGGGAGCGTGAGCGCGGGCCCTCGTTGGTGTGCGAGCGCGAACGGTTGCCCTCGTGGGTGTGCGAACGGGAGCGAGAGCCTTCGAAGGATGTCACGCTGGAACCCGAGGCTGTGCGAGAGCGCACCAGGCGAGTCATGCTGGCTGACGGCACTGCGTGGAAAAGACGGAAAAGTTGACATTTGGTTTTTTCAAATGAAACAACGTTCATTGTGCCCGGAGAAAAATGTTCTCGTGAGCAAGTGCTTCTCTGATTTTGACCATCAGAGGGGAGTAAAGAATTAAAAAAAGCAAAAGCAGGTACTACTCACTGTATCCCATGCCCTGAATGAAGTACTTCAACGCCTCTGTGAGTTTGCCAGGCTGTTAAAAAACAAAGATACATTCATTTGCATCATTTAAAGTATACTGATTTGTCTTTATGAAAGGATAGAACATTTTTATAAACGCCTGACAATAACCATATGCAGGTAAAGTTATAGTATATACACATGATAAACAGAGACTGTCATATTATTATGTCTAAAATAAAATTAATGGTGGTGATTAAGCCAACTGTAAATGCCGCTAAACATTTTTTACAATAGATAAAAACAAAGTATTAATTTTCAAACTTCAAGGATTTGAGACTATCTTAAATGATACAAAATTAATTATTATATCATTATCTTAACTCATTCACTGCCAGCTACAGATTAAGTGTTGTGGTAGTTAGTAAACAAGGATATAAATTGATATAAAAAAAACACAGATTGGCGCAAAAAAACTTTCAGGCATTTCCGGTTCAAATTAATTTTAAATAAATTCATTAATACAACCAAAGAGATAAGCTGACACATGACAAGAATTTCTAAAACAAAATGCTAAATAAGTAACATTTCCAAAACAAAATACACTAAGTGCTTTATGCTTTAAAAAAAAAAAATACTTTAATTATTATCATTTTTTATCAATTTTATTTTTATAATTATTTGTATTTTGGTACTCAATCATTTTTAAATCAGCTGAGTTTTTAAATTCTCTTTTATTCATTAACTTGTGTTTCTATCCAAAACTTATCCTTGAATGAATTTATTCATTTTGTAAAAATGCATTATTTTGCATATTTTGCACATCACAAAATATGCGTGCAACACTAATACTACAATTGGATGTCAATTGGGGCCGTATATTGTCTTGTAAGATGCAATTGGCCCAAGGTCCGCAAGTTTGAGACCCCTGTCCAACATGAATGTTATTTGAGAAAGGGTTAACGTAAAGATCAGGTTAATCGTTATGCAGTAATTCCACCAAAGAAGTCGGCGAAGTATAACCGAGAAAGCTAATTTTCTCTCTATATCCTAATCTATTTATGCTATTTTAAGCTTTGTATGACATCATACACACCTGGTCATTCTGGGGCATGCCCCCACAGTCCGCCATCTGAAAGGAAAGGAATTCAACATTAGATATAACAATATGTTTACAGTGGGACCCCGACATACGAGCAATTTGAGATACGAGTAAAATTTTGAGCAAATATTAAACTTATGTTTGAGTGTGTCTGCATCGTAATCCAAGTTCATTTAAATTTGTTTATGTTATGTTACGAGCGTGTTGCCGTGCAAAAAGTCCCCCCCTCTCTGTCCATCTCTCTCCCTTCCGCGAAATCCGTCTAATTTTAATAATATTAAACACATTTTAGTGCTATTAAACCACTAGTTATTTGTTACTTTGTTAATAGATGGCGAATTAGAACAAATAAAAATGTTTTTCCAATCCAATAACCTGTTTATGGTGTTTTTTCAGAGGGTTGGAATGAATTAATTAGTTTTTAGTTCATTTCTATGGGAAACGTTCGTTTTGAGTTACGAGAAAATCGACACACGAGCTCAGTCCCGGAACGAATTAAGCTCGTATCTCGAGGTACCACTGTATTGACAAACTTAAAATAAAAAAACTAATAAAGAGCTGGAGACTTGTTTCTCCAAAGCGGCTTTAAACGGCGCATCCGCTTTGGCCGCGCTCAAAAGCGACAGTCAAAGATTTTGGCCGGCGGCCTGTCGGGCGATGCGAGAGGTCGCCGCAAGTAGGTCAAACGCAGCAGATTGAGCACAGCCTCCGGTTAATATGTCACCAGGTGAACGCGCGCACACAAATGCAGTGTTGTTTCCGTGACGATAACAAGGAGTGAAGACAGTGGAGGTCTTACCTTAAGCAGTGTCGCTTTTGTAGGGTCCAGTTTGGTGTTGCACTCAACCTGCAGGAAGAATAAAAGTCAATGAATTATGGATGGGTTCAAGTTAACATTTTGGAGCATTTCTAGGTTTTGGAATCTAGGTATGAAGTTACAGAGTTGGGTTTAATGTTAGTTTTACAATACGTTTAGGTTTCAAAATTGGCTCAGAGTTGGAAATTTGTGTAGACAGTCCGTTTTTTAAGTTTTAAAAATGTGTTTTAAACTTATCTAAGAGTTTTAAAGATAATATTTCAAGCAGGGTTAGAAACGGATGGTATTGTTTAAAATTTGATTTTCCCAGATGGGGATTTTGGCTTCTATTTAGGAATTTAAAATTGTTTTAAATTGGTCATTGGAACTAGAATTAGTTTCAAGCATTGCTTGAGTTTTCAAGCCTGGTTTTTGTGATCAAAATAAAGGTTTCATGACAGATTGGAATTTCAAAGTGTTGCAATCTAAGATGATTCAATCAAACCAGGGTAAGACTTTCATTTAGGGGTTTGAATTAGGATTAGGGTTTTAATCAAAGTTAGGGTTTCAAATTAGTGTTTTAAAATGAGATCAAGTTGATTTTCAAAACTTGATGAGAAAGTCTGAATTTGGGTTTCATAAATTAAGGTATTGAACATGGGTTTGCCATTTCAATGGATGGTTTTAAGCCTGGGTTAGAGGTAACAGGTTGGAATTAGGGTTCAAATCAAGTTCAAGTAAGGGTGAGGACTTTAAATTGGGATTACAAAACTGAGACAGATTGGTGTTAAAGCTGGACGCTGTCTTAAATTTAGATTACAAGTCAGGGTAAGAGGAAAAAAGAGTCTCAGTTTCAGGTTGGGTTTTTAAATTCACATTTTGAGCCTGAATAGAAAAACTCCTGTGCTTTTAAAGCTCTTCAATCGTTTCCAGTTTAAAGAATTTGACATTCTTGCTAATTCTGTGTTTGTAGGACTTGCCAAAAGTAGCACATTAAAGACATATAATGTCTTTGTAAAATGTTCTTCCGCGTACCAAGCAGGAATTTAGAGAATGTTTTTAAGATGTACATCTAATCTTGCATCTTTGAATGTTAGTGTCATTAAATATTTTGTTGTTTAAGTTGTCAGTAGTACAAAATATCTGTATTTGTTTAGTATGCAATAAAAAAGAGGTATTTAGCATGTGTGTCCAAATCAAATATGGACATAGTAAGAAGCATTAATGAAGGGGAAAAAAATCAAATTACAGTACAGAAATTTCTTTCCCATTCTCTGTAATATTAATTCATAAGCGATGATCATCATCGGCCATGGCCAATCTTTGCCAGCAAAATATAACGTTCATTTTCACTTCTAAGATCTCTTTTTTCCTCTAATGTATTTCCATGATTTAATTAGTTTTGTGGCATTAACCAGCATCGCCATTATTGTGTTCATAGTTTAGTTCCAAATTAGTTTTAAACAAAGCTTGAGGTTTCAAATGAGTGTCATAGTAGCATCTTCATGCTTACCACAGCCTCCACAGCGGGCGAGTTGTCCCCAACAACCAAAAGGCTAGGACACCTTGGGTCAAAGAACACAAATGAGCAAGATGTTCAAATCAAACTACAAATTAACGACTCACTTGAGGGTTCTGTTGTTGCTTCCCGGAACCGGCCTCTCGATTTCCAGGTCCCTTCGACTTTGAAAACACAAGCAAAATCCTTCGGTTAACAAATGTGTCCATTTGTGGCTGCCTTCAAAGACAACAAACACTTACAGAGTATAACGCACACCCGTGTATAATGCGCACTCGTGTATAACGCGCACCAAACGTCCGTTCGACCAAACGTCCGTTCGACCAAACGTCCGTTCGACCAAACGTCCGTTCGACCAAACGTCCGTTCGACCAAACGTCCGGTCGACCAAACGTCCGGTCGACCAAACGTCCGGTCGACCAAACGTCCGTTCGACCAAAAGTCCGGTCGACCAAACGTTCAAGTACCATGTCGCCATGACAAAACATTTATTAACAACATATGGTATGGAAACCTGGTAAAACAAGCTTCTACCAATATGAACACAATTCTCAAATGGAATTTACCATTTTAAATCCTTAAAGTCTAATTCATCATCGTAACATTTAAAAAAATTCAAAGTCTGATTGGTCATCATCAGATTCACCAGACAATTGATTTTTGGTACAAAAATGTCCGCGTTATACTCGAATAAATACGGTAGTTCACCTTTCGTAGGCCTTGATGAAGAGCTGCAGGTTAAACTGGTTCATGTCTTTCATCACGTGATGGCGGTACGTGGCCACCATGTCCTGGTTGCGGTTGATTTCCTCCTAGAAGATTAGCATTTCAGCGTCTGTTACCAAATGTTGGGCACTTTTAGTGCATATAGTGCTGACCTTCCCAAACAGGTGGCTGATGACCAAGTCAGGGATGGCGTGGGTCCAACCGCTGATCTAGAGTCAGAATATACAGTCTTGTCAATCTAAAATCTATATTTTCACCCTTTCAAATTCATAATTATGTATTTCATTGCAGTGTTTTTGAGTTTTGTCACCTTGTGGGCAGCCCAGTCCATCCAACCTTCAGCACAAGGGTTGATGTTGATGAGCACCAGACCTTCCAACATTTTCGGGTAATCAAGCTAAGATAAATAAAAACGTTGATTACATTATATTAGGTCGTGTTCCGTGAATGTGGTGAAGATGAATGGTACAATTGCATCCATTTCCTCCATTGTTGATCACACAGAGTTTTGAATATGCTTTTTTTTTCCTACAATAATGCATACCTGTCAACCTCTGCCGATAACTGCCCTTATAAATGATTATTGATTCCTCTTACAAACCCCCCAAAAACCTTACAAACACCGTACGACTCGTCGTACGGTGTTTGTAAGGTTTTTGGGGGGTTTGTAAGGGGAATCATAATCATTTATAAGGGCAGTTATCGTCAGAGGTTGACAGGTATGATAATGCTTCGTTATTTCAAATTCCGCTTAGCACCGAAAGACTCAAATAACACCAATCACTTTTTAAGAATAATTTACATAGGTGTTTTATCTTAGTTTGTGTGATTTATTAACTTATTATTTAGCGTCAGTTGAAACTAATTACAGTTTTACTAAGTTCCGTTATGAAAACTGTGGAATAGTAGCACGATGATTTATTCACGGTGAATTATTAATCAAAGTTGAGGGGGAGGAGAGTGAGGATGAGGAGTGTGTGTGTGTGTGTGTGTGTGTGTGTGTGTATGTGTGGCTCACAGCAAATCTGGTCAGCATGTAGGCTCCGGCTCCCATCCCTAATCCAATAACAGACTTTAGCCTGTAGCACACACAAACACACAGACAAGCTGTTAGTCCCAAAAAGCATGTTGCAGACCAACGCGACGTGTCCGCCGTTTAATGAGTATAAGCGTTTCGACACACCCAAAATGCTTGAGCACCAGCGGGAGTGTTTCGGAGAGCTCGTCCATGGTCGGATACTCGTAGCTGCCGAAAAAAAAAGATTTAAAATAAAAAATACAGTATTGAAGAAAGAAAATGGGGAATTAGTCTGATCAAAAAATGCAGATGAAAAAAAACAAGAATGTTATACTTTTAGGAAGATATTTTAAAATGTAGTAAAGCAATATACATCTTGTAGGTCTTTTTTTTTTAACAACCACTATATTGTATAAAATAGGAGAACAATATTATTACAAAAATGGAAAGTGTAAATAATGAAAAATAATATGTAAGTGTAATTTGAGATCTCTATTGTAAACAAATAGGATCAGATTATAACTTTATTACAGTGTGGAGTTCGCATGATCTTCGCCGGGCGTGAGTGGGTTTTCTCCGGGTAGTCCGGTTTCCTCCCACACACCAAAAACATGCAAAGTAGGCTGGTTTGAACACTCAAAATTTCCCCTAGGTATGAGTTTGAATAATTTTGTGTTTCTTTGATTCAGGGTTTTCCCCACCCGGTGTCTGTAGTTAGCTGGGATAGGCTCCAGCACCCCCCGCGACCCTTGTGAGGATCAGCGGTTCAGAAAATGAATGAGGGAATGAAAAAATAAGTCTTGCTAATTAAGTCACATACCCAAAGACGTTTACATATACAATGTAAAGCAAATACATTTGAAAATAAAATGAAATGGTGTCTATTTTATTATATATTTTAGTATAATAAAATGACTGAATAATCAAAATGACTAAATTTAATTTGTAACAAACCTTAAAACATTCAATAAAAAATATGGTTTGATGTTTTAGACAAGTTCAATTTAATTTGAAATAGTAAACAATTAAAATGTGTATTTGGAATATAATTGCAGAAAATACAGATTTTTACAAATTGTAATGAAAGTGCACACTGTCTAACAAAATAAAATTTTAGTCAATAAATATAATGAGATGAGATAATCAAATGTGTGCTTTATAATTATTCATTCATTTTCAACACGCTTTAGCCTTGCCAGGGTCGTGGGGTGCTGGAGCCTATCCCATCAGAGTTCGGGCAAAAGGCCGACGACCCGTAAGACTGGTCGCCATTGGCACATATAGTGACAGACAACCATTCCCACTCACAATCACCCCACCACCGAGTCGGAATCAATTCCGTAAGTCAGGCAAAAGAACCACTGCACCATCAGGGGTCCTTTGTTATACAAAATACATGTAAGTGTAATTTTCTAATAATACAAAAATATCTAATTAAAACAAAAATTGACATCTAATCAAACGTTTAGATAGAAAAAGACGGTAACATTGCTACTTGGTCAAAACAATACTCAGCAAAGCAGGTCAGCCAAGCGGCTGGGTCAAAGGTCACCGTACTGTGTGTTTTTCTGTATGTTAATGTGTGTGTGTGTGTGTGTGTGTGTTTGGCTCACCCAGTGGAAAAGGTGTTAGCACCCTCGTGCTGCCCGAGGGCATCCACGTGACAGACGGCAAAGTGGTGTAAGATCTCTGCCATGTCCTCGTTTTTAAACAGCGAGTCCCAGCATGTTTTGTCTAAAATAGGTAGAAAACTTGTGAGCTGGCAGGCAGAGGATGGGCTGAAGACGGACGGACGCATACCTGTCAACCTCTGCCGATAACTGCCCTTATAAATGATTATGATTCCCCTTACAAACCCCCCCAAAACCTTACAAACACCGTACGACTCGTCGTACGGTGTTTGTAAGGTTTTGGGGGGGTTTGTAAGGGGAA